>NW_006921810.1:1026165-1091482 GCF_000298275.1 Orycteropus afer afer | reverse complement strand
AAAATTGTGGAAGACTTACTAACAGAAAACTTCCCCCATATCATGAAGGAAGAAAAGATATTTGTCTTGGATCCCAAGAGAAAAACACTGAGACGTATCATAATCAAGGTCTCCAAAACCAAAGATAAAGAAAGAACCTTGTGAACAGCCTGGGAAAAAAAGAAATATCACTTATAATAATCAAACAGGTTGGGTTCTGATTACTCAGTAGAAACCATGCAGGTAAGAAGACAATGGGATAGCATATATAAAACACTGAAGGAAAAAACTGCCAACCAAGAATCCTATATCCAGCCAAACTCTCCATCAAATATGAGGGTGAAATCAAGACATTCTCAGACAAACAGAAATTAAGGGATTTGGTGAAAACCAGACCAACCCTACAGGAAATGCTTAAGGAAGTCCTTCCAACAGAGAACCCACAACAGAGAATAACAAATCAGGACACATGACATCAACACTAAAACCAAATCTGAAACAAATGCTCAAAATAAGACCATAAAACAATGTACACTAAAATACAAGGAAGTCAATCTGCACATGACAACAGCAACTGACCAAAGAAAGGGAATAAAAGTTCTAGATACAAAACTTCCAAATGGAGAGGAAAACAGGACAATGTCCTCATAGAACAGACTGTCCCAAAAATGTAGAGACAAAAATTCACTATAAGGCAACCACAGAGAAAATTAACAATCCCCCTAACCAAACCCAGAAGGAAGGAAAACTGACAATAGAGAAGAAAAGAGAGGACGCACTTGACAATAAAGTGAACTCCGCACAGAAAAGTGTATGGACCAAGGAAACTCCAACAACATGACAAAAAAACACAACAGAATGATAACAATCAATTCACAACTATCGCTTATTACACTCAATGTAAATGGACTAAATGCATCAATCAAGAGAAAGAGAGTGGCAGACTGGATAAGAAAAAAAGACCCATCGATATGCTGCCTGCAAGAGACCCACCTTAGACACAAGGATAAAAACAAATTAAAAGTTAAGTGGTGGAAAAAAATATATCAAGCCAACGGTAACCAAAAAAGAGCAGGAGTGGTAATATTAATTTCTGATAAAATAGACTTTAAGGTGAAAAACAGCATAAGAGACAAAGAAGGTCACTATTTGATGTTCAAAGGGTCAACTGACCAAGAAGACATTACGATAATAAATAACTATGCACCCAATGAAAGTGCTCCAAAAGAAATGAAGCAAACATTAATTGGATTGAAAAGGAAAATAGACAACTCTATAATAGTAGTAGGAGACTCTAACACACCACTTTCAAGGAGGTACAGATCTACTAGAAAAAAAACTCAACAAAGATACAGAAGAACTCAACAACACAATCAACCAACTTGACCTCATAGACATATACAGAGCACCCCACCCAACAAAAGCACAATTCACATTCTTCAGTGCACATGGATCATTCTCCAGAATAGATCTATGTTAGGACATAAAACAAGCCTCAATAAATTCAGAAACATTGAAATACTACAAAGCATCTTCTCGGACCACAATGCTATAAAATTAGAAATTAATAATAGGAAGGTCAAGGAAAAAACATCAGATGTGGGAGTTGAACAATGCACTGCTCAAAAACTACTAGGTAATAGAAGAAATAAAAAAAGAAATAAAAAATTCTTAGAAACAAACGAGAATGCAGATACATTTACCAAAATCTGTGGGACACAGCGAAAGCTGTACTCAGAAGTCAGTTTATAGCAATAAATGCATACATCAAAAAAGAGGAGAGAAAAAAAATCAACACTCTAACTCAACAACTCCAACAATTAGAAAAAGAACAACAAAAGAATCCCACAGTATCTAGAAGTAAAGAAATAATAAAGATCAGAGCAGAAATAAATGAAACAGAAAACAAAACAAAACAAAACAAAACCATAGAGAAAATCAACAAAACAAAAAGCTGGTTCTTCGAAAAGATTAACAAAATCGACAAACCATTGGCCAATCTAACAAAAGAAAAGAAAGAGAAGATGCAAATTATAAGAATAATAAATGAAAAGGGCATTGTCACAACAGAAGCAACTGAAATAAAAAAGATACTGACAGATACTATGAAGAACTGTACTCCAACAGATTCCAGAACCTAGATGAGATGAACAAGTTTCTGGAATCACAAGACCTACCTAAACTATCTCACTCAGAGACAGAATACTTGTACAGACCCATAACAAAGGAAGGAATTGAACAGGTCATAAAAAAATCTTCCCACAAGAAAAAGTCTTGTCCCTGATGGCTTCAGTGGAGAATTTTACCAAATATTCAGGGAAGAGTTGACACCTATACTACTGAAGCTATTCCAGAACATAGAAAAGATGGAATACTCCCAAATTCATCTAATGAAGCAAACATAACACTAATACCAAAACTAGAGAAAGACACCACTAAGAAGGAAAACTACAGACCAATATCCCTCATAAACATAGAAGCCAAAATCTTCAATAAAATCCTAGCCAACAGAATCCAACAGCATATTAAAAAAATAATACATCCTGACCAAGTGGGATACATACCTGGTATGCAAGGATGGTTCAACATCAGAAAAACAATCAATGTAATCTACCACATAAAGAAAACAAAAGAAAAGAACCATATGATCTTACCAATCGACACAGAGAAGTCATTTGATAAAATGCAACACATGTTTCTGTTCAGAACTCTCAGAAAAACTCTCACAAGGGAAATTCCTCAACATAATAAAAGGCATATATGCAAAGCCAGTAGCCAACATTATTATTAATGGAGAAAGACTCAAAGCATTCCCCTTATGAATGAGAACCAGACAAGGATGTCCTCTATCACCACTCCTATTAACATTGTATTGGAAGTCCTAGCCAGGGCAATAAGGCAAGAAAGAGAAATAAAAAAAAGAAAGAGAATAAAAGGAAATAAGGCAAGAAAGAAATAAATTGGCAAAGAGGAAGTAAACCTATCTCTATTTGCAGATGATATGATCCTATACATAGAAAACCCAAGAGACTCAGGAAAACAAACAAACAAAAACCACTGAAACTAATAGAGAGATTCAGCAAAGTGGCAGGATACAAGGTCAACATACAAACCTCAGTTGGATTCCTCTACGCCAACAAAGAGACCTCTGAACAAGAAATAAGGGAAACAATACCATTTACAATAGCTACTAAAAAGATAAAATATCTAGGAATAAATCTTACCAGAGACACAAAAGACCTATACAAAGAAAACTATAAAACACTACTATAGGAGACAATAAGGGATCTACATGAATGGAAGAACCTGCCTTGTTCATGGATAGGTGGACTGAATATTGTGAAAATGTCAATATTACCTAAAGCAATCTACACATTTAATGCAATTCTGATCCAGATACCAACAAAATTTTTTAAGGACATGAAAAAGCCAATTACTAACTTCATATGGAAAGGAAAGAGACTGAATAAGCAGAGCACTGCTGAAAAGAAGAACAAAGTGTGAGATCTCACACTCCTGGACCTCAAAGCCTACTATACAGCCACAGTAGTCAAAACAGTGTGGTATTGGTACAATGATAGACAGATAGACCAATGGAACAGAACTGAAACCCCAGAAATAAACCCATCCATCTAAGGACAGGTGATCTTTGACAAAGGCCCAAAACCCATTAAATGGGATTTAAAAGATAGCCTCTTTAAGAAATGGTGCTGGCAAAATTGGATATCCACTTGCAGAAAAATGAAACAAGACCCATACCTCACCCCATACACAAAAACAAACTCAAGTTGAATCAAAGACTTAAATGTAAAACCCAAAACTATAAAATTAATCAAAGACAAACTTTTAGGGGCAAATCTAGGAGCCCTAATTTATGGCATAAATAGACTATCAAACATAACCCAGAATGCACAGGAGGTAGAAGAGAAGCTTGATGACTGGGACCTGTTAAAAATTAAATTCTTATGTGCATCAAAAGACTTCATCAAAAGGGTAAAAAGAGAACCTACAAATTGGGAGAAAATATTTGCCTATGACATATCTGACAAAGGACTTATCTCCAAAATCTATAGAAAACTTTTAACACCTCAACACCAAAAAGATAATCCAATTAAAAATTGGGCAAGAGACATGAACAGACAC
Organism: Orycteropus afer afer; assembly: GCF_000298275.1. NCBI lineage: Eukaryota > Metazoa > Chordata > Mammalia > Tubulidentata > Orycteropodidae > Orycteropus > Orycteropus afer. The sequence continues at coordinate 1,087,360 of NW_006921810.1, read as the reverse complement.
TTCACTAAAGATGATACCCTGGTGGCCAACAAACATGTGAAGAATTGCTTGCAATCTTTAGTCATTAGAGAGATGCAAATCAAAATGATGAGATATCATCTCACCCCAGCAATAATAGCAAAGTTCAACAGGACAGAAAATACCAAATGCTGGTGAGGTTGCAGAGAGATCAGAACTCTTGTACACTGCTGGTGGGATTGTAAAATGGTACAACAATTGTGGCAAATGGTAGGCATTTCCTTGAAAAACTGAAAATAGAAATACCATTTGAACCAGCAATTCCATTACTAGGAATATATCCTAAAGACATGAGAGGCAGAGCATGAACAAACATGTGCACACTTATATTCATTGCAGCACAATTCACTATAGCAAAGAGATGGACACAACCTAAATGCCCATCAACAAATGCATCGATAGCCAAATTTGGGTACATTCACACAATGGAATACCATGCTACATTAAAGATCAATGAAGGATATGTGACTCATCTCACAAGGTGGATGAGCCTGGAAAACATTACGCTGAGTGAAATAAGTCAATTGCAGAAGGACAAATATCATAGGAGACCATTACTGTAAAAAGACAAGGAAGGGTTTGCTTAAGGAAGAGAACTCACTTTATAGGTTACCAAGGAGGGGAGGGAAGTGGGAATAATTTTGGCCTAGTTGGGGGCCGCATGCTGAGGTGAGTAAGGGGAGGGATGGTATGGAAAGAGTCTGTGACGACCATGATAACATTGGAGACATGAGATACAGACGACAGAGACTAATACCAGCATATCCACAATACTGCATTACCATTAACACCAAACACCAGGCTACAGATAAACGCATAAATACCTGAGAAGATCAGATAGGGGTCAGTGAACAGGATTACACTCTAGACCAAGGATAGATTCAGCTGAGGCTAATCTTGCACAGATACTAGTGATACAAAATACCCGCAATCCTTACAGAAACAACAGAAGACAGAGAGAGAAATCCCTCACAGACAGCCAGACACCATGGGAGAGATATCCAACGGATCTACTGACTCAGGACCATAGTATTGGGGGACACCAGACTCAATTGGCACAACGAAATACATAAAAACATTTGTTCCACAACCTACATTGGTGAGTAGCGACTGGGGTCTTAAAAGCTTTTGGGTGGCCATCTAAGATGCAGCTAATGGTCTCCTGTCATTGGAGGTGAAGAGTGCAAAAAACCAAGGGCATTTGGAAATAATCAGCTCTAGGACATGATGGACCTCAAGACCAGAAGAACTAGATGGTGCCCGGCTACCAATGCCAACCACTCAGGAAGGAATCAAAATTGGAGATCCTGGATAGAGTGGGAGGAAAAACATGGAAGAAAATCCAAAAACACAATAATGACCAGAATTACTGGTAAGATGGAGTCTGGTAAAAGACCGCCAATTCAGATCCGACTCCTAGTGATTGACCCCTCTTTGGGTTTCCAAAGTGGTATCACTACAGAAGTAGATTGCCCAACCTTCCTTCTGAGGAGTGGCTGATGGGTTTGAACCACCAGCCTTCTGGTTAGCAGTCAAATAAATGCATTAGGCACTATGACACCAGAGCTCCTAGGACCCCCTAATATTATGGCCCTGGGATATACTTCAGGCCTGGAATAAAACTCAGTCCCAGGGGCTGGCTCTTAGCCCAATAGTAAACAAGATGTACATGCAGACCACTCAACCCAGAGTGATGCACCCACATATTGTATGGAAATGCATCTCTTGGAGCAATTGACCACAGGGCACCAGAGAGGCAACATTCACACAGAGGAAATGCAGGACACACAGGAGTGGATGACTATGAGGGCCACGATGACGGTGGGGTGAGGGTGGGGGGATGGTCTTACTGGGCAGGGAGGGAAAGAGAGTGGGTTAGGGTTGGGGATGGTAACTGGGAAGTGAAACTAAATGGACACATAATGTTGAATGTAAAACAAACGCTGCTCTGTAAATTTGCACCTAAAGCACAATAATAAATAAATATTTTTTTGTTGTTGTTATGTGCCATCGAGTTGGACCTGACTCATAGCGACCCCTCCTTGGGTTTCCAAGGCGGGTATCACTACGGAAGTAGATTGCCCAATCTTCCTTCCAAGGAGTGGCTGGTGGGTTTGAACCACCAGCCTTCTGGTTAGTAGTCAAATGCTTTAGGCACTATGCTATCAGAGCTCCTAAATAAATACATAAAAATTAATTAATTAAAAAAAGGAAAAAAAGCATATTGTATCCATTTCCAAAGAAAAACATGCCCCTTTTTAGTTGTGCTCATCTAGTAATCTAAAGGTGGGAGGCTTAAGCCCACCCGCTGGTACTGTGCAAGAAAGACCTGGCAGCCTGCTTCCAGAAAGATTAAAGCCAAGAAAGCTCTACAGAGCAGTTCTGCTTTGTAACACATGAGGTCACCATGAGTTGGAATCAACTTGATGGCAACAATTTTTTTTTTTTTAAATGTAAGCCTGGTTACTTTTAGACTCAAAATTGGATTGAATAAAGGAAGTTAGTTGTCTTTGGATCTATTTTATAATGTGTATGACTTTTTTTTTTTTTGGAGCTCTGATGGCTTAGTGCCTAAGGTATTTGACTGCTAACCAGAAGGCTGGCAGTTCAAACCCATCAGCCACTCCTTGGAAGGAAGGTTGGGTAATCTACTTCTGTAGTGATACTGCCTCGGAAACCCAAGGAGAGGTCGCTATGACTCGGATCCGACTCTATGGCAGTGAGTTTGTTTTTTTAGCGTGACTTTTTTTTTTTTATTATTAATTTTTACTGTGATTTGGGTGAAAGTTTACAGAAAAAAATTCATTTTCCACATAGCAGTTCACATACATTTTGTCTAATGACGTTGACTGCAATTTCCCACAATGCAACAGGTCTCTTCCCACTTCCTCCCCATAGTTACCTCTTCCCTGTGTCCTTCCCTCACGTGCACCCCTGCCCCTCAAGCTGTCTCCCTGTGTATACACAGCCCTTCTATTCTCCCATGATTGACTTTTTAAAAGAGTGTCTCTCACTTCTTAATCATTGTGTATCTCCTGGGATATGTTTCTATTTAGGAGAAGACAGCAGATCTGAAAGTGAATCTAGTAAATAATATCTGTATATTGTCTTTTTTTATTTTGGGATAATATGAATGTGATAGTTGGAGCTGTGTGTCAACTTGGCTGGACCCCAGTTCTGTGTGGTTGTTCCCATAATGGGATTGGATGACTGTGTTCTGAGTAGTCAATCTGTCAAGGGGAGTTTCCCTAGGGGTGTGGCCTGCTTCCAGGATATCCTGGAACATCCTGGGAAGAGAGACATTCTTCTGTGGATCGGGACCCTGGTGTGCTTCCTACAACTGTCCTTGAGTGAGCAGTCCACCTTTGGCCTGGAGATTTTGGATTCCTCATTCATTGGAATCAACAGTCCGTGTACTGCCTCCCAGCCTTGAGCTTCTCAGCCCCCCTGCGGTTGCGGAAGCTAAGAAAAGCCTCCAGCCTGACGTTTTCTCCAGGGTTTTTGGACTTGCCGGCTTCCACAAGTTTGTGAGCCATTTTCCTAACATAAATTTCTCTCTCTCTTTATATATATATAAACTTTGCTGTTTTTTGTTTCTCTAGAGAACCCAGTCTAACACATTCCCAGTCTAACACAATGAATGACAAATAATACAAATTTATTTTATTGGAAATAAACAAAAATGCTTACACAGCTGAACGGGTCACTTGGAAACACTCTTGCTTGACTGTATTATGGAGCAAGCAAAGCTGAAACACAAACACCATTCTTTTTTGACATATGTTTGGAGATAGGTACTTGTTTTTTAAAAAACTGACCTTCCCTTAAGGCCTGATCATAGAAGTGTAAACAATGTAAATGAGTCCACCACTGCAGTTATCATATCCATGTCGCCTGTGTATTCTGAGGTCAAATACACATACCTGCCAGTATACCTGGGAAGGGTTGCTATATCATAGTTACATTTAAGTTCTTGGCAGGCAGGACTGAAGAAGAAAAATCTGGAACAAGTTTTACATCCTGTTTAGAACAAATCACTAGTATTCCCTTAAATAACAGGTTACAATAGAAAGATCCTGCCTGGAAGTTATCCTTCTCACTTTGGTTCATTTTTAGTTTTTCTTTGTGTTTTACATAGCTGTTTGATTCATTTGCTTATGCTACAATCCTGCCACAAAGTATTATAGTACAATATAATTATTCCTTCAACATCTGCATTTTTCAAATTTCATATATACTCTACTACATCCACAGTATGTCAGCAGTTCTTGATTATTTAAACAGAACAAAACAAAAAACCATAAATGGGTACTCTCTTCTAAAAATGCAGCTGTCTACAACTACAATGGTACTAAATAGGAAAGGAGACAATGAGGGAAGGATTAAAAAAAAAAAAAAACACGATCATGTGCAGGAAATGTGTGTTCAAGTCTTTGGATTTAAAAACAACTTCCCCAGAGAAGGTGGTTATAATGGAATTTCCAGAAAACTTCCTTTGCCCCCCAAAAAGGATATGAAAAGCCCCAATCAAAATTTTGAAATCTAAAGTTATGAGATAACATAAGTGATGATCAAAGCAGTTGGAGGAAGAAAGATGAATGTGTCTTCCATTTAGTTATAGTTTGTAGCATAGCTTCTTCAGTTGTTGGTGTACCAGTAAAAATCATTGAAGTACCAGAAGTTCTTTGAAGAACAGGGGTAAAAAAGTATTGACTTGTCTGTATCACTAACAGGGCTTTTATGGCTAAGAAAATTTTCTAAACAGTAAAATGACTCCAAGATAGATCTCTCTCTCTCTCTCTCTCTCTCTCTCTCCTCCCAACATTAAGTGTGACAGAATTAAAAAAAGAAAATATTTACAAGTAGATATAGTGACAACAGAATATTACAAAGTAGAGAACATAAAAGAATTCAGACAATGTCATAGGTTCAACAGTATTCCATGGGGCTAGAAAACCTGTTTACTCTGAAAGCCCTAGCACAATATCCCTCTTGTTTATATACCATGTATTTATCATATGACCACATATTGAATCCTTCTTTTTTCCCCATATACTGAAGAATCTTACATTTAGCCTTTAAGCATTCTGCATTTCTTTGCCAATCTTGTGGGTGAGTACTTGTTCCAGTCGATTTTGGTGTGAGGAACTGGAAGCTGTTGGCGCAAGGCCTTGAACATGGTATCTGACATTGTTTGATAGTTTTCATTAATTGCTGTCTGATAATCCTTTTCTGCATGCTCTATGATTTTAATAAATTCCTTGGCAGTCTGGGCTTCATTAGAAACTGTTACTGAATCCTGTACATCTTTATGACTAACCATCTTCATAATAGTGAACCTGAATCTTAAGCACTCCAACCCCTTGAGCTGTTGGGGGCATGATGGTGAACTTCCACTCTGATCGCCAACCACCATTTCAGAAGTTTTTAGGGTGAAACTGGTGGCTTTCAATACATGCAAAAATAGTCTGTTGCCCATCTATAGTTTTAGCATAAATAGTACAGAAGCTGTTGGAATAATGATCTTTCACATAAGCCCTTAAAGCACTGTCACAAGATTCTCTCCAAGACTTGAGGCCTCATCTACTTCCTCTGGGGGGATCACTTGCTTCTTTCCGTAAGTGATCGAATTTCAAGGAAATTTTGTTTCTTGGATCTAAAAATCTGCTATTACCCAGGTCACTGTGTTCTGTAATTAAGACCTGATCTTCCTATCCTTCTATCTTCACAGGTGTGAACTGATCCAAGTTATACTGGGCAAATGCATGTGCTGCCCCTTCCCTGAGGAGATTGTCATTATTAAGTAGTAGTCGGACATCATTAAACACTTCAGTGAATTCTCCTGAGGTGCATGAGTGATGAATTTAGCAGCTATGCGTTTCTTCTCTTCATCCGATACCTGATCTTCGAAGTCGGCCATCTTCGGCTGCTCTGTGTATATTGTCTTTAATTATGAATTATAATTAAACATAGGAAAAAACATGTGACTATATTCTTCCTCTGAATTTTACTCATTTCTTTGCTGAGAGGAAAACAGAAGAATATCCTTTGACATTTTTAAGTTGCAGCTTGTGTGTTCGTTTTCCTTTTTTTTTTGGTGCAAAATTTAGGTAAGCATTTGGAAATTTCTAACATTTGGAATATAGAAGTATGTTCTTGGTCTGCATCGATACCATGACTCTACATGTACAATTCAGCATTTTTAGTTTCCCTTAGGAGAAAAGATTGGCCAATCGACCCACAATAATCTGCAGTGTAGCTGCAAGCAGCTGTGGCTTCCTTCCATCATGATTGTTGCTCACAGATTATCACAAAGTAAATTATTTGCTGCTGAAAAAATTGTACCATTTGTCATTTAAAGTTTTTGGCTTTCTATTCTGGTGTTTGTACATTTCAAAACAATGAGTATGAAATCAATTTATGAACACAAATCTACAGATAAGATATGACTTTTGTCTAAAATTTTGTAGGTGACTAATACACTTGTTCTTCACTAACCAAGTATCTCATTATCTGGCATTTTGCATTTACAAAAATACTAAAAAATATACTATCTGACTATTTTGCACATTAACAACCTAAGTCTGGCAGTAATGAATGCCGAAGTGTGAGGCAAGAGAGATGCTGGCTGTGTTGGTTTAAGGTTATGTGTCAGCTTGCCTGGGCCATGATTCTCAGTGATGTGGCAGTTATGTAATGATGTAATTTGGCAGTTTTATAATGATGTAGTCATCATCCATTTTGTGATCTGACATGGTCATCCTGCATTTTCCCATAAGGCTGATTTTCACATATCAACCTGATCTTTGGATCCTAGCTATTTTGATAAGTGAGGAGTGAGTGGATATATATATTTCATTTTTAGTAGATTTTAGGAAAGGTGTGCATCTGGATTGAATACTTTCATCTTACTTGTTCAAGCTGTGTGCTGATCAAATTATCTAAGAAGCTGGACTAAATCAAGAACATGGTATCACAATTGCAGGCAGACTATTTAACAACCTGCAATGTTTAAGTGATGAACTTGCTAGCTGAAAGCAAAGAACACTTGAAGCACTTACTGATGAAGATTACACCAACATCAAGAAAACAAAAAATCTTCTCAATTGGACCAAAAAGCAACGTCATGATAAATGGGGAAAATATGAAAGTTGTCAAGGATTTCATTTTACTGGGATTCACAATCAGCACTCATGGAAGCAATAGTCAAGAAATCAAAAGATGTGTTGAATTATGCAAATCTGCTTCAAAAGACCTCTTCAAAGCACTAAGAAGCAAAGATGTCACTTTGCGGACCCATGCCATGATATTTTCATTTATCTCATATGCATGCAAGTGGATAGACTTCCTCTCACACACTTTGGTCTTGTTGTCAGAAGGGAGAATGGAGAAGAGGGTCAGCACAAGAGGAAAACTCTCAGTGAGTTGGATTGACACGGTGGCTGCAACAATGGACTCAAGCATAGCAAGGATTGTGAGGATGGCGTAGGACCAGGCAGTGTTTTGTTCTGTTGTACAGAGGGCCACTGTGAGTCTGAGCCTACTCAAAGGCATCTAACAATAACAACCACAACATATACATGTGAAAGCTGGAAAAATAAAAAATGAAGACCGAAGAAGAATTGATGCCTTTTAATTATGGTGTTGGTGAAGAATATAGGATATACCATGGATTGCCAGAAGAATGAACAAATCTGTCCTGGAGGAAATACAGACAGATTGCTCCTTAGAGATGAGGATGGTGAGACTTCATCTCACATGCTTTGGACATGTTGTCAGGAGGGACCAGTCCCTGGAGAAGAACATCAAGCTTGGTAAAATAGAGGGTCAGTGAAAAAGAGGAAGACCCTCAATGAGATGGATTGGCACAGTGGCTGCAACACTGGGCTTAAACATAGCAGTGATTATGAGGATGGTGTAGGACCAGGCAGTGTTTCATTCTGCTGTACATGGGGTTATTATGAGTCAGAACCTAACAACAACCAGTTTTTACAGCCATTTTTGGTTTATAGAGAAATTGTATAGAAAGTACAGAGTTCTCATATGCCCACCATCTACCTGCACACTGTTTACCCTATTAGTAATGTCAACATTCTTGTGGTATTTATTAGAACCGATGTACAATGAATAATATTGATACACTCTTTTTAGCTAAAGTCCACAGTTTACATTAGAGTTCACTCTGTGTTGCATACAGTGTTATGTGTCCACCATTACAAAATCATACAGAATAGTTTCACAGCCCAACATATGCCCGTGTTCCATCTGTTCATCCCTCTTCCACTCCTCCTAAACCCAAGAAATGCTCATATTTTAACTGATTTTACTCTATGCTTTTCCAGTGCATAGTACATGTTCCACCCATGGACACAAATAATTTAGCAAGGTGATCAGAGGGCTCCTTTGTAATATTTTGAAATAAATGAAGTCTCTTCACTCAGAAGCACTTCTGTATTTAATGTAATTCTCTTTGCAGTTTCTCAGTAGGGAACCTGGGAGGTAATGGTAAGCTCCTTGCACTCACGTTGTGTAACTGTAAGAACCTGTAATTATCTCTGCATCACACTGATGGAATAGATGTCACATTGTGATATCCATAAGGAAAAAATGTGTACCAGCCCCCTCCCCCTGCCCGCTTTATACATGATGGATTAGTTCATCCTTCAAATTGCAGTCAAAAGTCTAGCCTCCATAGATTGGATGAAAATAGAAGTAAAATTAGAAAGCTGTATATTGGGCTCATGTTTTTTATATTGACCTTGGTGAGTAACTGGGTAAATTGCCCCTGGGACACTGAGTCCAGAGGAAGGACCTTCATTGTCCAAAAGCCAGGCTGGGGCCTGGTCTAGGCAAGGCAGGCAACCCTGATGGAAGGCATTTGGAGACAGTAAGGTCCAAGATAGGGCTAGAGGCTCAGGTCAACTGTGAGAGCATAAAGGACATATGAGGGACAGGGAGCAGCTGGCTCTAACCCTTTACTGAATTGGTTCTGGCTCTTTGCTGGGTTGTTCTGTGATAGTGAAAATGCTCTGGCATCTAGGGTCATCTGAACATGCTTGTCCTTTGACCCTATGTCTACCCATGGGGCTCAGATTACCCCCAAAGTTACTCTTGGTTAAAAAGACCTTTTTCCTCTATATTGGAGATGAGTTCTGAGAGTCACTGTCCCACTTACCCAGGGCCTCCATTCTCTGGGCAGATGGAAGGACAGTGGCGTCCAGCCTGGCAGAGCCACCCTGGGCTGCGCTATTTCTCTGCTTTGGCCTGGAAGACCTGGTCAAAGAATATGTATTTGGCAGCTGATGAGGATTTTCTAATCTCTTTTCCTTTCTCTGCTCCCAAGGCAAGTCATGAGAAAGAAAAGCATAAAATGTGGATGAGATACAATGTGATGTACAGCCACTAAGTAATTTAGAATATTGTCATGTTTTATGGGGCAGTGTCAGAGGGAATATGATTGGAGGGGTGTGTTCTGTAGGACTTGTGTCAGTGTTTCAGAACCTTCAGAGCTACAGGGTTCTGAGCCTGGGACTGTGAATATTTTCCATCTTTATTTGCCATTTTGTCTTGATCCCATGCTTTAGACAAAAACTCTTTTCATTTGGAGTAAATTTAATGTGTTCATTGCTTGATGTTATATCTGAAAGGTCTGAACTGCCTTCGGGAGAGTCACCACATAGGTAAAACTGGCACTTTCTCAACACATTGTGCAAGGTTGCTACACCATTACAATGACCAGGAGGTATAAACACGCCACCATGATAGCGTTTCCACCTTTGCCATAGAAGCTGCCTGATCTCTTCTTACTTGAAGTGACAAGGGTTTTCGTCTACTTTAGAACTCCTGTGGTTTTTCATTTCACATGATCCCACCCATTGCCATAGCAAAAGAATTGTTAATAACAGCTAACATTCACTAAGTGCTTGCACAGTCCCTACCTATATTAATCATTTAGTCTTTACAGAAACTCCATGGGGGTGATGTTATTTAAGTCCCCATTTAACAGATAAGGAAAGTGAGACACAGAGAAGTTTAATAACATAAGTAGAGACTCTAAGCTCGTGTAAGCAGTAGCTAATGAAGATAATGGAAAAATTCATTACTGCCCCTTTCATAATCCACTTTTGTATTATAGGATACAAAGCAGCCCTGACAGTGCAAATAGGTAAGTGTTTAGCTGCTAACTGAAAGGTTGGTGCTTTGAGTGCCTAAGGCATTTGACTGCTAACCAGAAGCCTGGCAGTTCAAACCCACCAGCCACTCCTCAGAAGGAAGGTTGGGCAATCTACTTCCATAGGGATACTGCCTCGGAAACCCAAGGAGGCGTCGGATCCAACTAGACAGCAGTGGTGGTGGTGGTGGTAGTGGCTCCACAGTAGAAAAGATGTGACAATCTCTTTCTCTAAAGATTACAGCCCAGAAAACCCTATGGGGCAATTCTACTTTGTCACATGGGGCTGCTAAGAGTCAAAATTGACTCAAGGGCATTCAACCACAATTGTCTTTCCAAAATAGTCATTGAGCACTTACTAGACGCTAGGGATACAGTCCTCATAAAGCTTACATTCTACTAGGGGAAAAGGAGACACTAACAGCTAAACAACAATTGTTTAGTACTGCAGAAACAGAGTAGAATGGATGTGTCAGGTGGGCACTAGGGGAGGTGGTTAAGAAAGTCTCTCCAATGAGGGAGCATTTAAGCAGAGACTTAGAAAGTAAGAGAGTATATAACATGAATATTTGTGGGGAGATAAAAAGCAAAGGCCTTGAGGCAGAAACCTGCTTTCTGTGCAGACAAAGAGACTGGAGGGTAGTAAGCAGGGGAGGCTGGTAGGAGATGAAGTAATAGGGACCCAGATCATATAGGGAGGGCCTTGAGTGACTTTGGAAGAAGTCTATGTTCAATCAGCGACTCTTAAATAGTCCCATTTAAAATATACCTGAAATCAGATGTTAATTCTTGTTTTTTTACTTCCAAGCTAATCCCTGGCTCTGTAATGACCTGGGGGGCTGATGGCAGGCCTGCAGTGGCATCTTGGGATAATGAGGCTCGCCTTAGTTCTGGGCCTCCTAGTCCCTGTGGATGACTCTTCAGTGGGGGCTACAGCTCCCAGTCAGGGTGCTGCACTGTGTGACAAGGAACTCTAATGAAGAGCGTGTTCTTGTTGACCACGTGTTCATTACCTTTTGTTGTCTCCACAGATGGACAGCTGGGAGAGTCTTCCACCGAGGAATGCTCTTTTCTGCAGGGTAAGAAAGAGGTGGTGTGCTTGCCCCCTTGTTTTTTCTTACTGTAGTTCATCCAGTTTCCCCCCGTGCCAGTGGTGTGAGAGGAGGACATGAGGTTTAGGGTGAAGGATGATGAGAGAGTGGATGGACAGAACCATGATTGTTTGCTGCTGTGTAAAAAACATCAGATAAAATGTCGAGTATCAAAATAGAGTACATTTAAAATTTTAAGCATCACATTCAAACTTATTTTATAAATAAGACGTGATGGACTCATTGAGATGTTGAAACATATGTTTAAAGTTGCTTTTGGTTGTGAAGCTGGAGGTGATGGTTTTAGTAGTACTTGATTTAACCACTGGTTGTGCCAATATGTGTATGACAATAGCTTTTACAGCTGAATAATGAGAGGATAAAGAATTGCCCACAGATCATCTTAATTCAGGTATAAATTTACAATGTACAATACATTGCTAGCTGGGCAATGAATAAGGAAGACCAAAGAAGAGTTGATGCTTATGAGTTGTGGTATTGGTGAAGAATGCTGAGAGTACCATGGACTGCTGAAAGAACTAACAAATCTATCCTGGAAGAAGTTAGCCAGAATGCTCCTTGGAAGCGAGAATGGCCAGACTTCATCTCAACCGACTTTGGTCATGTTGTCAGAAGGGACCATTTCCCGGAGAAGGATATCATGCTTGGTGAAGTGGAGGGTCAATGCAAAAGGGGAAGGTCCTCAACAAGATGGATTGACACAGTGGCTACAATGATGAGCTCAGGTATAGCAAGGATCGTGGGGCTGGCACAGGACCAGTCAGTGTTTCATTCTGCTGTGCATAGGGTTGCTACGAGTTGGAGATGACGTGACAGCACCTAACAACAATACATTGCTGGGGGGCTTGTACCTTTTGAATTTTGTAATCTGGGCTTGTCACATAGATTATTCAAACATTTTGAATGAAAATACCAACAACATTTATATAAGTAAAACTTTTTCTCTATCATTTAAATTTGCTTTATTTAAGAAAACAACACTTACATATTACTTACTTATATATTACATATGTAAATTTTTCCCCAGAAACAAAATGAACATGTGGCCTCTAGACTCCTTTTCTGGGGACAGTTTTTGTAACTGTGAATATAGAAAATTTAATATTATCAGTTATTTGATTTTCTTCACAAAAATAACCCCAAGTAAGAAACACACTAAGCATAACTAATTCCACACATCTTGAGTAATTACTTGTTTTCTTTAATAATGATGCTCTTTCAAAATGTTACCAATTCCTCTTAATGCTTTTGAGTTAAAAAACATCAATGATTTTAAAAAGCCCTCTCCTAAGCAAACAATCCAAACCAAAACCAAACTCACTGCCATCGAGTCCGATCTGACTCATAGAGGCCCCTCCTTGGGTTTCTGAGGTGGTATCACTACGGAAGTAGATTGTCCGATCTTCCTTCCAAGGAGTGGCTGGTGGGTCTGAACCACCAACCTTCTGGTTAGCAGTCAAATGCCTTAGGCACTATGCTACCAGAGCTCCCAATAAACAATAGAGACTCCATTTTCAACTAAACAGGTGTTCTTGTTTGTCCATTGCAGACTGACGTTGAACACAGAGAGAATATACCCATGCATGTATATGGGTCGGATATTTGAGATTAACAGAAAAGTTGACATCAAGTATTTTGTTTTCTCCTGGAGCAAATAAGCAGACCTTGTTGTTAAGCCCTGGATTATCGGTGGACCCTTGTTTGATGTTAAATGTGATTCAGGTTCTCTTACCTGCGTTCAGCTTCCACATCCCTCTGCTTGAGTCATAAGTACTTGTTTGCTGCAAGTTTAATTAGTGTGTGCATGTGTGAGTGTACGAGAAAATGTGCAGCCCATAAGAAGTCTGGAACACTGATTTACATACATACCTTTTTTTTTGAAAACATACATACCTTTATGTTTTAACAGACCATGATGTCAATATGACCTTCTAAGTCCTAAGTTGTGGGGCCACCTTAGAACATACCGTGGATCATTCTGCAGGCCATGTCAAATGGCACGTTTGCTCTCTTGCTCCTGTGGGACCTGTAATTCAAAGTGAAGCGACAGTATACCACCATGAGGCTGGGATTTTGTACAAAATTGTTGATCATAATCCATCCTTGTCTTTTTGTATGTACATAGCAAGCAATTACCAGTCCTTGATCAAGATAAGGTCAATGAAGATGAATAATGAATGTTGAATACTTGCAGTGTAGTAAATTACTTAGTATGGCTTTTCTACCCATAAGTCATTGTAAACTCAGTGGTGGAATGAGCAACTGAGGATGTCCTGATTGTAAATGTTATCAACCTGGGTTATTTATGTTGGGCGTAGCACAATGCAATGTTATGGGAGGCTCACTCTCAGGTGCTTAGAATTCTGTTGTTATGATTGGTTGGTTTGGCCACTCTGCCAAGTTCAAAAGGATGCCTCCTAGAGGCAGAACTCTCTCTGACTGCTGGTTGAGGAAGACATGCTGCCGAAAGAGACACGCGCTCCTGAAAGAGACACGTGCTGCTGGGAGAGAGAGGCAAGAGATACGCATTGCTGAGTAAGACACAGAGGGACATGCACTGCTGGGGGAGAGACTTGGCTGAAAGATGGCGGGCTGGGGAGAGAGACTGAGCATTTTTCCTGAACTCAAATTGTAGCCTGGTGCTTCCCTAATAAACCTCATAATCTGTGAGTTCTGTGTGGCCACTGCAGTGAATTATCGAATCCAGGAGAGAGGTGGTGGGTGCTTTGGGAGGAATGGTTGGTAAAAGGGCTGGAGGGAGGCAGCATGTCTGGCCTTGCAGTAATAGGTCTTGGGCTATTGATGGTGATTCTGCCTTCCTTTTGTGGGGTTCTAGGAGGTCAGAATATGTGCCCTCCTTGCCCTTTTTGAAATACTTTATATTCAAACATAACTTCACATTTAAGTGGGTCCGGTATCTGTTGATTTAAGTCCCCCTTCCCCCACCTCGCTGTGGGCCTAATTCGGAATTTATCTGAAAAGATTGTAGTATGAGTACTTAGGAGTATAGTGAGCCCTTAGACCCAGGGGACAGGGTTGTTGAGGCATATAAATGGCATCAGAAAGATAAAAGATGGAGGAATAGCTACCAGAGGTGGGGACAGCTCAGGCAGTCAGGCCTGGCTGGGATAGGTTGCCTGGTATCCAGCTAAGCCATCTACTTTCTACTCAAAATGGGCCAGGGGCTAGGGGCCAACAGCTTCACATCAATTGGGAGCTTGTCAAAATGCCAATTCTCTGCTGTACCCCAGACCTACAGAATCAGGCCCTGCATTAGGTAGAATTCCCAGATGATGTTTGGACATTAGAGTTTGAGAAGCACTGCTGGGGAATATACTAGGAAGTCACTGGAGGTCTTTAGGTCAAGTGTAGTGTGACTTGAGGTTTTCCTTTGGTCTGACTCCTCAAATAAGATGGACCTACCAGGTGAATCATTTCAGAGCAATTTTTTGGATAAAAATTAACTTTCAGGCTTGGAATTGAACTCATCCCCATGGCTTCCAGCTAAACAATAGACAGGCATACAGGGTGAACATTTACACCAGGTAGATACAGTCCTTAGAACAATCAATCATGGGAGAACAGAAGGGCAGTATTTGTACAGGGAAATAGCTCAGGGGCAAGAAGGCATAGGAAAGGACACAAAGAGGAGGTAACTACAGGGAGGAAGTGGGAAGAGAGCTGTTACGTTGTGGGGAATTACAATGAATGTTGTGAAACAAAATGTGTATGAACTGCTATATGGAAAATGAATTTGCTCTGTAAACTTTCACCCAAATCACAGTAATTCTTCTTTTTTTTTTTTTTTTTAAATTAACCTGTGACTCACGGGTTCAACATTCTGGATTTTACAGCAAAAAATATTTAAGACGTATCTAATGTATGCAAGATCTGAGGGGAGGTAGTTTGAATATTTATAGTGGAACCAGTTTTCCAGAATATAGCTGTGATATTTAGCCCATGTTTTAAACTGCTATATACATTAGATTAGTGTGATAAGATATCCTTTCAAACCTTTCCCTATGGTCAGTACAGTTGTAATGGATGTAGAGATGGATGGAGAACTGAAATGAGCAAAATAGGAAAAACAATGGCTGAAAATTATTCTTGCAGATTTGATATGATGTTTTGACATAAGTTAAAAAAAATAAGCATTAGACCTGTGATAATTTGTACTTATTAATGAGTTAGTTTTAATACAGAATTTATATCAAACTATCTATTCCCAATGTTTTTAGGTTGTAGATTTTCATTGTTTTAACAATAAGCTATACTGATTATAATAAATGAAATATATTTTAGCTTAAATATATTTTTAAAATAATAATTCTTTTTAGTTCTTCCAAAGAAGGTAAAATATGCTTCCTGAAATCTCATTAAAGAGTGAAAGTAGTGCAGCCCTGTCTTCAAAAATGGTGTAAAATAATCCCATGCAAAGTTTAATTAGCATAGATTTGGAATAAGTACTGTTATTTAATGAGATTTATATTTAGAAAAGGTATTTGTCAAAACCCATAGGACTTACAACACAAAGAGTGAACTCTTATGTAAACTGTGTAATTTAGTTAATAATGTACTAATATTGATTCATCAGATTTAACAAATGTACCACACCAAAGCAAGATGTTTATAATAGGGGAAACTGTGTTGGGGGTGGAGGGAGGGAGGATATGGGAACTCTCTTTGCTTCCTGCTCAAATTTTCTATAAACCTAAAACTACTCTAAAAATATAAAAAAACAAACTCACTGCCGTGGAGTCAGATCCAACTCATAGTGACCCCTCCTTGGGTTTCCAAGAGAGTATCTCTGCGGAAGTAGATTGCCCAACCTTCCTTCTGAGGAGTGGCTGGTGGGTTTGAACCACCAGCCTTCTGGTTAGTAGTCAAGTGCCTTAGGCACTACACCACCAGTGCTCCCTCTAAGAATATAGTCTACTAATTTATAAAGAAAAAATTTAATAGATAGGACTTTATCTGTATTTACTGGGAAGTTGGGGTAACTCCAACCAAACACACTGCCATCAAGTCAATTCTTACTCATAGCAATGCTATAGGACAGAGTAGAACTGCCTTGTAGGGTTTCCAAGGCTGTAAATCTTTACAGAAGCAAACTGGCTCATCTTTCTCCCACTGAGTGGCAGGTGGGTTCAAACCACCAGCCTTTTGGTTAGCAGCCCAATGCTTTAACCACAATACTATCACAGCTCCTTAGTTGGGACAAACAGCTGACTAAATCAGCAAATGAAGAGGATAGACTGGAACAATAGGGAAGTTAAGATGAAGGGAGAAGTCCTTCCTGGCTGGCATTTTACTTTTATACCTTTCTTCTTGAACTTTGCTTTCAGGAAACCTAAGTTTCAAGTTCATACCATAGCTGCTTCACCAAGTAAGCCTGGGCTCACAATTGCATTAACTGCTTTGTGGCATTTGAATAATACACATAAAGTGAGTGTCCCCTCTAGGGCCATTTCAAAGGGGTAGTTGTGAAACTATATAAAGTCCTGGGCAGAAATATAGGACCTCTCGTGGGATAGTGGTTAGTGCATTAAGCTGCTAACCAAAAAGTTTGGCAGTTTGAACCTACCAGCCACTCCACAGGAGAAAGAGGAAACAGTCTGATCGCATAAAGATTTATAGCCTCGGAAACCCTATGAGCTGACACCCTGGATTTAGACTTCTAGACCTCAGGAGCAGCAGGATATCCAGGCAAAAAGGGCAGGAGGCAAGGCTAGGCCCAAGCCCCCTAGAGCCAGGAAAGGGAGGAACCAGGAGCGGCCAGGGACCATAGAGTGGCAGGTTTCAGGTAGAAATTAGGTAAGAAGAGGGTGCAGAGGTTTCCAAGAGCTAAGGGAGACAAACTTGTTTGTCAGTTTGTCATCCTGTGAGGCTTGTGCATGGCTGAGAGGCTTGAGGCTGTGCCACTGATGTTTCAGACACCAGCAGAAGTGCCCATGGTACACAGGTTTCAATGCAGCTTACAGACTAAGACAGACTAGCAAGAAGGAGGAGGCCATCAACTTCTCAAAAATTGGCCAGGGAAAATCTTATGAATAGCAGAGAAACACTGTCTGATACTTTACTGGGCAACTTTATGAACAGCTTGGAAACATTGTCCAAGACAGTGCAGGAAGACTAGCCCCTTGGGTTGGAAGGCACTCAAAGTAGGACTGGGAAAGAGCTGCCTCATTAGAGTTGAATCAACCTTAATGATATGGATAAAGTAAGTCTTTCAGGACCTCCATGTGCTGATGTGGCATGACTCAAATTGAGGAGAAACAGCTGCAAACATCCATTAATAATTGGAACATGGACTGTACAAAGTACGAATCTAGGAAAGTTGGAAAAATTTTGTCAAAAATGAAATGGAACTCATAAAGATTGATATCCTCAGTGTTAGTGAGCTGAAATGGACCGGTTTTGGCCATTTTGAATCAGACAACCATATGATCTACTATGTTGGGAACAACATATTGAAGAGGAATGGTGTGGCATTCATCATCACAAAAGATGTTTCAAGATCTGTCCTGAAGTACAATGCTGTCAGTGATAGGATAATGTCCATACACCTACAAGGAAGACCAGTTAATATGACTATTACTCAAATTTATGCCCCAACCGCCAAAGCCAAACATGAGGAAATTGAAGATTTTTATAAGCTTCTGCAATCTGAAATTGACTGAACATGCAATCAAGATGTGCTGCTTATCACTGGTGACTGGAATGCAAAAGTTGGAAACAAAGAAGAATCACCAATAGTGGGAAATTTTGGCCTTGGTGACAGAAATAATGCTGGAGATCTCATGATAGAATTTTGCAAGACCAATGACTTATTCATTGCAAATACCTTTTCTCAACAGCACAAATTGGAGGCTATACACATGGACTTCACTAGATAGAGTACACAGGAATCAGATTGACTCCATCTGTGGCAAGAGGTGATGGAAAAGCTCAATATCTTCAGCCAAAACTGGGTCAGGAGCTGACTGTAGAATAGACCATCGACTGCTCATATGCAAGTTCCACTTGAAGTTGAAGACAATAAAACAAGTCCACAAGAGCCAAATATGATCTTGAATATATTCCTCCTGAATTTAGAGACAATTTAAAAAATAGATTTGATGTATTGAACACCAATGACCAAAAACCAGAAGAATTGTGGGATGACATCAAGAGCATCATCCATGAAGAAAGCAAGAGGTCATTAAAAAGACGAAAAAGGAAGAAAAGACCAAAATGGATGTCAGAAGAGATTCTGAAACTTGCCCTTGAGTGAAGAGTAGCTAAAACAAATAGAAGAAATGCCAAGATAAAAGAGCTGAACAGAAGATTTCAAAGAATAGCTTGAGCAGACAAAGCCAATTACTATAATGAAATGTGCAAAGACCTGGAATTAGAAAACTAAAAGGGAAGAACATGCTCAACATTTCTCAAGCCGAAAGAACTGAGGAAAAAAATTAAGCCTCGAGTTACAATTTTGATAGTTTCTATGGGCTAAATATTGAATGATGCAGGAAACATCAAAGGAAGATGGAAGGAATACACAGAGTCACTGTACCAAAAAGAACTGGTTGATCTTCATCCATTTCAGGAGGTGGTATATGTTCAAGAACCAATGGTATTGAGGGAAGAGGTTGAAGTTGCACTGAGGGAATTGGCGAGGAACAAGTCTCCAGGAATTGATGGAATACCCATTGAGATGTTTCAACATACAGATGTCCCGCTGGAGGCACTCTCTTGGTTATGCTAAGAGATTTGGAAGACAGCTACCTGGCCAACTGACTGGAAGAGATCCATATTTGTACCCATTCCAAAGAAAGGTGATCCTACAGAATGTGGAAATTATCTAACAATATCATTAATATTGCATGCAAGTAAAATCTTACTGAAGATAATTCAAAAATGGTTGCAGCAGTATATTGACAGAGAACTTCCAGAGGTGCAGGCTGGTTCAGAAGAGGACATGGCACAAGGGATATCATTGCTGATGTCAGATGGAACTTGGCTCAAAGTAAAGAATACCAGAAAGATGTTTACTTGTGTTTTATTGACTATGCAAAAGCATTTGATTATGTGGATCATAACAAATTGTGGATAACATTGAGAAGAATGGACATTCCAGAACACTTCATTGTGCTCATGAGGAACCTGTACATAGACCAGGAGGTTGTCATTCAAACAGAAAAAGGGAACATCACCTGGTTTAAAATCAAGAAGAGAGTGTGTCAGGGTTGTATCCTTTCACCATACTTATTCAATCTATATGCTGAGCAAATAATCTGAGAAGCTGGACTATATGAAGAAAAATGTGGCATGAGGATTGGAGGAAGAATCATTAACAACCTGTGATATGCTGATGACACAACTTTGCTAGCTGAAAGTTAGGATGACTTAAGTATTTACTGATGAAGATTGAAGAATACAGATGGATTGCATCTCAATATAAAGAAAACAAAAATCCTCACAATTGGACCAATAAGCAGCATTACGATAAATGGAGATAAGATTGAAATTGTCAAGACTTCACATTGCTTGGTTCTGTAATCGACGCCAACAGAAGCAGCAGTCAGGACATCAGACAATGTATAGCACTGGGCAAATTGGCTGCAAAGGACTGCTTTCAAGTGCTGAAGAGCAAAGATGTCTCCTTGAGGACTAAGGTGTACCTGATACAAGCCATGATATTTTCAATCGCCTCATATGCATGTGAGAGCTGGACAACGAATAAGGAGGACCAAAGAAGAGTTGATGCTTTTGAGCTGTGGTGTTGGTGAAGAATGCTGAAAGTACTGTGGACTGCTAAAAGAACTAACAGGTCTGTCTTGGAGGAAGTGCAGCCAGAATGCTCCTTGGAGGTGAGAATGACCAGATTTCATCTCACATACTTTGGTCATGTTGTCAGAAGGGACCATTTCCTGGAGACGTATGTCATGCTTGGTAAGGTGGAGGGTCGTTGAAAGAGGAGAAGGCCCTCAACGAGGTGGATTGACATGGTGGCAGTGGCTATGGGCTCAAGTGTAGCAAGAATTATGGAGCTGGCTCAGGACTAGGTGGTGTTTCGTTCTTCTGTGCATGGGTGGCTATGAGTCAGAAATGACTAGATGGCACTTAACAACAATAACAACATAGAGTCGCTATGAGTTGGAATTGACATGATGGCAGTAGGGTCAGGGGTAGACTCTGACTAGATTGGAAACGCGTACAGTGTGATAGTTCTGTTCTATTCATATGAAACACACATAATTAGTACAAATGTGTAACACACCACTTATACCAATTGCTGGGAGTTGACTCTAACTCATGGTGACCCCGTGTGTGTCAGAGTAGAACTGTCCCCCATAGGATTTTCAATGGCTGATTTTTCAGAAGTAGATGGGCCTTTCTTTTAAGGTGCCTCTGTGTGGACTCTTCAACCACCTGCTTAGCAACCAAGTACATTAATTATTTGCACCATCCAGAGACTCTGCAAACGTGTAGCATTGGCACTAATTTGGAGTCCTTGGTTGATATAAGCAGTTAATGTGCTTGGCTGCTAACCAAAAGGTTGGTGGTTCAAGTCCACGCAGAGATGCCTCAGAAGAATGGTCTGGCCATTTACTTCTGGAAAATCAACCGCTGAAAATCCTACAGAGCACAGTTCTACTCTGCCACACACATAGGGTCACCATAAGCTGGAATCAACTTGATGACAATTGATACTGGTAATGCTAATGTATCATTTAGTAGAAAGTTGATGGAGTGCATGTTTGCCTTCTGGCTTCAGTGCTCTGCAGAGAGATGCTTGGAGATCCAGGAGCCTGAAGTGCATATCCAAGATGCCTCTGTCTTGGTAGCACTTCCTTTTAGAGGACAGGTATAGGCATTTCATTGCTGTCACTTTGTAGATGGAAATACAGATAATGCAGTATTTTAACCCCAGAGGTGATATATTTTACAAACCAACTTGGATTAGCAGCAGGGATATATATTTCTTAGATATAGTATTTTGAAGGTTTCAAAATAATGCATTTCATTATCATTTTTTTATTTCTGTTTACAACAAAGCAATTGTTTTGTTAAATTTGTATGTAGCTTACTCCAAAGGAGTCATTGAATTTCCAAATTAATCTGCAACCATTGCAAAAGTAAACTATTTAATCATTTTCTTTTTTAAGAGAGGTTTTCAATTGTCTTAAAATTTTATTAACATCTCCAAACAATGGTAGCTTCAAAGGAATAAAAATACGTAAGTTTAATTTTAAGTCACACAGAGCAGAAAAGGTTAATGGGAGGGAGTTGCTAACAAGAGATATTGGGCTTTTCTTACCAGAAGGAATTTGAAAAATAGTTTATGGGAATAAATTATCATGAGACTCATTCTTATTTGCTGTATATGATTTTGGTTTCTTGTAAATGACTAAATTATTCTTTAAACTAATTTTTAATATGTACTCTGAGTGTGTGCCATAGTGTATCTAGTCTAGGGTTGTATATAGGAACTCTTTTCTGTTTTTTAGTTTATGAAATGTTGAAAGCTTGTTTTGAATCCATTATATTACAATGTGAGGCAAGAGAGAGCTGATTATAATGGTCCATGTTGTAATATACCCACTCCTCATTCATTGACCTGATTAGGTTCCAAAGACCAAGTTGTTATGTGAAAACCAGCCTTATGCAGAAATACAGGATGACCACATTATTACATAACTGCCAAATCACATCATTACATAACTGCCAAACCACTGAGAATCATGGCCCAGTCAAGTTCACATATGAGCTTAACCATCACAATCAGCGTGACTCATCCCTTGCACTTTGGCGTTACTGTTACTGCCAGGCGTATGTTGCTTATGTACAAAATAGTCAGACAGCAGATTTTTCACCATCATCAGAAATGTGAAATGTTGGATAATGAGATAGTCATTAAGTGAGGCGTAGCTGTACTTTATTACATTATCAGGGGCTTAGTCCTCTGAAGAAGCAGTCAGTTTGGCCAATCTTCTACAAACTTCAAGAACACACAGTCCTTTACAGTTTCAAAAAGTTTATTTGCATCCATTGTCATTTGAGCCTCACAACAATGTGGTTGAAAAAACTAATGTGGAAAGCAGGCAGATGAATTGTCCACACACACACCTGGTCGGCGAGGAAGCCTGGCCCAGGGCCCAGTCTGCCCATGGCTCCTAAGACCACATTCTTCTTTACATTGCACAAGACAATGAAACAGGTGGAGGTTTGGATGTGAGAGATGGGTGCTCAGGCTTACTGAGGTGATCCAACCGTGTCAGGTAGTGCATCGAGAGACTCACAGAAGCAACTGCAACCTTGCCAAGCAGTGGAATTAAATTTGAGGAGTTTGCTTGGAGCCATGCTTCTCAGCACTTACTGTACAATGGAGTCACTTGGGGAGATTTAAAAAATAGTTCAACCTGGGTCTCACCTCTAGAGAAATTTACTTAATTGGTTTGGGAAGGGCCTGGGCACGGGGAGTTTTAAAATCTCCCAAGGTGATTGTAATGTGCTACCAAGATTACAAACCACTAGGAGAGGAATAATAATACTTGTTGACTGGGTGAATCTAGCCAGGACAAGGGCTAAGATGGTCTCAAGAGTTCTTTCTTAAAATTGACACTACTGGAGGATTTGCAGTAGTCCAGTTCTGTCACTAATTGTGTGCTGAAGAGAAAATCCTGTAATCAAATTTCTGACTTATTCAATGGGGATTGCTCTAAGGATAGTATAAAAAAATGGCTTTGAACCTTCTAAAATTTGGTGCAAATATAAAGTGTCCTTATTAGTTTTATACAACTAATGATTTGTTAAGAGTCCCTGGGTGGTGCAAATGGTTAAGTGCATAACACTAGCTAAAAGGTTGGTGGTTCAACCCCCCCCCCAGGTGCCTTGAAAGACAGCCCTGGCAATTGGCTTTAAATCTGTGTGAGTGTATTTAGGCTTCGTGGCTGCTGCATTTGGGATGGAGAACCTCCAGCTCTAGAATTGGAGACAAATCTCAATTTTTTCCAGATTAAATGTCAGAGACCAAGGCTTGTTATCATTTATGCCTATTATTGTGAAAACAGAATAGAGATTTAATGCAAGACTGGGCAATCTACTTCCATAGACATATTGCCTCAGAAACTCAAGGAGGGGTCACTATGAATTAAATTAAATCGACTTGATGGCAGTGAGTTTGGTTTGGGTTTCTTTTTGTACTCCAAGGAGCCAGAAGATGGGATGTGTAGCTCAAAATTCAAGTCCAGCCAAAATCCACATATCTAAGTTTATAAACCCAGTCCCAAATTATGTGAGACAGTCTTAAGGGTCAAGGGGCCTCATGTAACTCCCTACATCAACTCTTCCATCAAAACGTCTTTTTCTCTAGTGCTAGTGTAAGGGGGTGTGAGTCTCTGTAAGCAGATGACCTCTTTCTCTGCAGAGCAAAATGAGGTTTCTCTCCACTTTCTAGAGAAGGAGATTGTGAGGATAAGATGTGTGTATTATAGAAATACTAGGAACCCTAGAAATATTAATTACTATTGTTTTTACTAAGTGAATATAAAAACAACATTCTAGAATTTTTAAAATCAGAGCAAATTGGGACATGATTTTATTTTACAGCAACTTATAGGAAAATTTTTTCCTGTTTCATACAATTATGTGACTGTGTAAAATTAGCTCTAATTAACAACAACAACAACAACAGAAAACCCCAAACCCAATGCAATACAATCATAGAATGTATTCCAACTCATAGCGACCCTGTAGGACAGGATGGACTGATCCACAGGTTTTCCAAGGCTGTAATCTTTAGGGTCTTCTGAAGGAAGGTTGAGCAATCTACTTCCGTAGTGATACCGCCTTAGAAACCCAAGGAGGCGTCGCCATGAGTCGGATACCACTCGGCTGCAGTGGGTTTTTTAATCTTTAGGGAAGCAGACTGCCACATCTTTCTCCTATGGAGCAGCAGGTGGTGAGTTCCAACCACTGACCTTTCAGTTAGCAGACAAGGGCTTAACCACTGCTAGCAGGGCTCTGCTCTTGAGGTAGATGAAGGAGTACTGGTGGTGCAGTGCTTAAAGTGCTTGGCTGCTAAACAGAAGGTTTACAGTCCAACCCACCAGCAGCTCCACAGGAAAAAGACGTGACAGTCTGCTTCTGTGAAGCTTTGCAGCCGGGGAATGCTGTGGGAGTGTTCTTCTCTGTCCTATATGATCTCTGTGAGTTGGAATCCACTAGATGACAGTGGGCTCCAGGATGGCACAATGGTTAAGTGCTCAGCTGCTAACTGAAAGGTTGATGGTTCAACTGCATAGGAGAAAAAGACCTGGTTATGTGCTCTTGTATAGATTACAGCCTAGGAAACCCTGTGGGATAATTATATTCTGTCCTATACGGTTGCTACGAGTCAGAATTGGCTGGTACACAGCAACAATTGCTAGTACACAGCAACGAATTTTTACTCAAGGATTGCTTAGAATGACTATGGATTTCAACCTTTTTGGAGTTGTTATTTAGACCGTGAGGTATCTAAATAAACAATAAAGGTTTGCTTTCATTTGGACATTTTCCCAAGGTTCTTTGAAGTATGGAGTGTTTATCCAATAGTTTCACACAGGCTCAGCATATCACTGCAGCACTTCTTAAAGATGGTGAGGGCCCCACCTTAGCAGAATCACTTTGAGATCTCGTCAAAAATTTAGATTCAGAGCCCGATATAATAGGCTTTGGTATGGTCCTGAGCGCCTGCATTTT
The DNA here is from genome assembly GCF_000298275.1 of Orycteropus afer afer. Classification (NCBI taxonomy): domain Eukaryota; kingdom Metazoa; phylum Chordata; class Mammalia; order Tubulidentata; family Orycteropodidae; genus Orycteropus; species Orycteropus afer. The sequence continues at coordinate 1,062,331 of NW_006921810.1, read as the reverse complement.
TAATAGGTTCCCCAAGCAGTTTTCCTATCAGCAAGTTTGAGCGCTAAGAGCAATCAACCACTAGAGGGCGTAGGCCATCTTTTACAACCCATTCTTCAATCTAGAAAGTTGTCAGGAAACGCGAGAAGTGGGTAAGGGTAAACGTACAAATGTGATATTCCCGTTAATAAATGGTTAACTACAGATGAGCATAGGTATTGGTGGGCTGGAGGGGGACGAGCAGGGTGTATTCCTCTCACCTCTAACTTCCTTCTAATATTTGCAGTGCCTTGAAGATCACTAACCAAAACTCTACAACCAGTGAGCTTTGCTGCACCATAGCACAATTGGCCAGAAAACAGGAAAGTAGAAAAAATAGCGTTATGATAGGGCTATTTATTTTTTATGGGGCCAATGGTTTGCATTAAGGAGCTCTGGTGGTGTGGTGGGTAAGGCATTTCGTTGCTAACCCACCAGCCAGCTGCTCCACTGGAGGAAGATGAGGCAATGAACTTCTGTGAAGATTTACTGCCTTGGAAACCCAACCGGAGTCACCATGAGTGGGAATCCACTAGATGGCAGTGGGTTTGTTTTTTTCTTTTTTGTTGTTTCGTTGCATTAGAAAATATATTCTATTTCAGGTTTATGCCACTCTTTCTATGAGATCAATATATATTACAATACCATATGGCAACTCTCACACTTCCCTAAATGAGAATTACCTATTTTTTTTATCCCAACCTAATTTGTGGTGCCTCGTAAAGCAATCACATTTTCCTGAATTATAAATATGAACATTATACCCTAGTATAATGTTATTATATAACATATAATTCGTATTTTATACTATATGAAATATATTTTATAAAACTATATGCGTATTATTTATCATTTGTTAGGTATTTATATATTATATAAAATGTATCAAAATCCTTAAAATAGCTTAGAAAGGAGGGATTTTTTTGCATTTATATATATATTTTTTTAAATGGTGTACATTTTTTAAATAAGCTAAGTACATTTTCATCGTAAGTTGCTATAAATGATTGAAGTGTTGAGAGGAAATACTAAATTCTGCATTTTCTTGTAGATGGAGCAAAGACTGGAATGTTGTTAACAGGTACTTAATTGATTAGCCTTGCCAGGAAGTTGGGGAAAGAGTGGCTAAAAGTTGCTCTTGCCAACCTGGATTTGGAGATAGTGATATTGATGACATCCGGGAGGAGGAAGATGTTATACTCTGTAAGTTCTGGATGCTGAAGAAGTGGCAAGAAGAGGATCAGAAAAAGAGCCCTGGCCCACAATTTATATAATTGCTTGAAAAAGCTTGCCTGGTTCAAGTCCAAAATGTGCTTAAAGGTGAGAAGGAAATTATCCTAATTGGACTCAAGCTGTGTCTTTGGGAACACCCTATCTCTACTGTACACTGTATTGCTTTGTTGGTTATTTACAAGGTTGGGTTCAAAGAATTTATGCAAATGTAGCAGTAAGCATGTGGGCTACCTTAAAGTAAAGATGAGTTGTGCAGTCAGAGAAAGGGTTCAAATCCCAGCTCACGTACTAGATAAATCCAGGGTTAAGATTCTCTTTTCCCATCTGTGAAATGGATACAAAACCCCCTATGTTCCGGGTTTTTTGTGAATTGAATGAAAGGAGATATGCGTGTGAAGCTCCAGGCAGGTAGTAAAGCTCAGTGAATGGTGACGTAGTGCCTAAGGCATTTGACTGCTAACCAGAAGGTTGGTGTTTCAAACCCATCAGCCACTCCTCGGAAGGAAGACTGGACGATCTATTTCCGTAAGACCTCAGAAACCCAAAAGGGGTCGCTATGAGTTGAAATCGATTCTATGGCAGTGTTTTTTTTTTTTTTTGGTTTATCATTATGGTACCTGAAACATCACTGGTAATAACGTTGAGCACTCTGTGCGTGGAAGCAGTGCTCAGGAAGGCCACTGAGTGGCACCAGTGAACGTAAAACAGCCACGAAGGGAAGAGAACAGAGTCCACAGAGGGGTGAAGGGAGTTGTTACTGGTCTCAGTCCAGAAAGTTGCACAGTCCCTTTCTTTGTTTCTAAATTGTGGGGTTTATTTTGGTAGCACATTGTTATGGCTGAGTTCTATCCAATTCAAAACTTTATTATTCTGTGTTACCATGGCTAACAAATGTGATGTCACTACAGCTCAGAACCCTCTCCTAAATCAGAGAGAGGGTTTTATCTGGAATTCTATTTAGACTTTTCATTCTTCCACTAATTTAAAACTGTGTAAACATGAAGACAGATGAACCATAAAAACATGAGGCCATTTCCCCACTTGGTTTTTTCACACATGGTTTTTTCGGAACTCCCCAGCTCCACTATTAGGGGAGGGCTAATGAAGTTTTTACTACCCCCGTGATCTTTGGATGCAGAAGGCTGAAGCAGAATAGCTAGTTTCAATATCAAATTTTTTATTCTTATTCTTGGATGTCGAAATTATGTAAATTACTGCGGCTCACATGTGGAAATCTGCTTATTTGCATATAGGCATTTCTGCCTGTTCACATCAATGGCATTGTGCTGTGATAAGACAGACAACCTCTTCTACTGAAGGAAGGTTTGAAAACCTAATGAGCTCACAAGCCCTTTGTTCTGGCCTGTTATTATTACTGCTTTTTTTGGTTCTTGACCTCACTGGACACTTAACTTGTTGACACCTTTGTGACTTTTTTTTAATGCTGAAGGGACCGTGAAAGCTCTTTAGTCCAATCTCCTTCTTAAAGAGGATAAAAATCTTTTGTGAATTAAAAAAAAAAAAAAAAAAACACCAAAAAGCTACCATTATTTTATGCCCGTGTATAGCAAACATACAGCTGACTGAATTTTCTATTTTTATTAAGATGTTTTAGCATCTTGCAACCACAGCCTTTAAATTGTAGTGTTTTATCTTCAGCTCAGGAAAAGCCAATGGCTTCTAGAAGTTCCTTTTTTGAAATGGACAAGTTATTTTCTTCAAAAGTATCCTTTTAGAGAGAATCCTTTTAAGCTCCCCCCGCCCCAAACAATGAAGCTCTAAATTTGTTTGTTTCTCTATTTTATTAGTTAGGTTTCTTCTACAAAACCGGAGGTTTGAAAGATGAACTGAAAAAGGAAGCCTCAGGAACTTTCACCTGCAAAAGACCATCTCCACCAGCAATTGGTTATAGACTTGCTTAGACCTTGAACTTCACCAGCCTGTAGAAGTGGCTTCTTTCACACTCAGCTACTCTATAGCTCATATTATTCAAAGTCAAGAGGAACAAAAATATGTGGAAAACTTTAGGAGGAAAAAAAACCTCTATAATGCCAAGATTTTTCTTTTTCACCTCCTGCTCATACACCCTCCCATTCTGCTTCCCCACCCAAACGAGTATACTTACAAAGGGTGCTTATGGTGACTTCAATCAAGTACCTGAGAAATGTTGTAATTTTCCTTTGGAGTCTATAAACTATATGAAATTCACATCAAGTGTCTGAAACATTTTTAGCAGTTAAGTAATCATGTATTCAAATTTGTACCAACTTAGTTTAGCTTCTTTCCTGTTGGTATTAATAATGAAGAGAAAGGTTCCTTCTCTTTCAGCTCCCACGCAGACTCACTCCCCCGGGTACAATATATTTTTTTCTACAACTCACATTGCTAACCTCTGGTTAATAGTCTGTTAAACTGTAAGCTAATCATGTTACTGCTTCTAGAATGATTAGAAAGGAATGACATTTTCTTCTTCGGTTGCAGTGTTGGCACGAACACTCAAAGGTCCTTATTTCACTGGGGAGTTCAGTTGGAACTTCAGAGAGCCCCTTCAAGTTTCATCAGTCTTCTGAAATCATCAGGCCAAACACCAAGTTTCTTGACTTTCACCCTTAGGATCATTTATTTTCTAGAGCAAAAAATGCTACTCAAAATGGATTTAGCAGGACCAAGAGAAAATGGCCATGTTTTCTTGAAGAAGACTCGCCACAGGGAACAGTGGGCCATCTGGCATCTGTTACTTCTTCTTGTTGTTGTTAAGTGTTGTTGAATCATCTCTGACTCACAGCAACCCTATGCACAGCAGAACAAAACACTACCCATTCCTGTGCCAGCCTCACAATCCTTGTTATCCATACCTGAGCCCATCGTTGCAGCCACTGAGTCAATCCATCTCATTGAGGGTCTTCCCTTCTCCTTCTCAAGGATCATTCTGTTATTTGGTGAACCGTTTTTTTTTTTTTTTTTTATTTTTAGTATTTGGTGTGTGTAGATATTGTCACTGTCCCAGAGTCATGCACGTGGTTGTTAACATTTTGAATATGTTTTGTTAACTATGGGAAGAAACCATGAATTACCATTAGTCTTCTGTAGAACTGGATGTAGAGCAAAATAAATCTCAATGAATTAATCAGAGAGATACTTTTTAACTGTAGTTTTGCCTGTGAAGAACAAATTTCCTCTATAGGGAAGAATTTAATGTTTATTGTCAGGAATCCTATGGAATCCAAATCAATGTCACTTTATGAGTTTTTGCTTTTAGTTTTATTTTAAACTGTACTATATTTTAGGAGACATGGAGTTTTAACATTTAGAAATAGAAAATACTAAAAGGACTTGTGTTTTAATTTTTTTTTTTTTTGTAAATTATTCCCTAAAATGAAAGTGTAATTTCAGAGGTGCTTTGTGTATAAACTGATTTTATAATAATTTTCAACCTTTTCCAAACTATAGGTGAATGGAAGAAAAATAAATCTGTGTTTGTACAGTGTTAGCGAGTCTTCATTTTATTATCTGCAAAGGTTATAGCCAAGACAACCCTATGGGACAGTTCTACTCTGTCAAATGGGTTTCTATGAGTGTGAATTGACTTGAAGGCACCCCATGGCAATAGTTTGTCTTAATTATATTACTATTTACTTATAAAATATTAAACAAAGTATTATATCCCTGGATTATTATTATTTTGGTTTCTTTGGGCATTAGTTGGTTTTGCTCCCAGGTCTCTAGTTTTTGGACTGAGGCCAGGTGAGTGTGTAAACCAGAGTCAATTAGTTCCACCAGGTGTTAGCACAAGTTCAGGAGAATCCACACACCCCTGACCCTTTTATTACAGTGTTCTCCCCTCCAGTGATGGGAGTGTGTTTCTACTTACAGCCATGGGAATTCATATTAGTTGTTCGACTGTGCATCTCTAACAGAGTTTTCTTAACATCAGGAGGCTCATTTCATTATTACTGTTATTATTGTAGACCTTTAGGTGAACGACGTCCTTCTCTGTTATTTCATATGGAAGCCCATTCTTCACTCCATTCTCTAAAGAGGCCACCGTATTTGCTGACTTTTGAACATGTTCTCACGAGGACAGTGGTTTTCAGCAGTTGTTCCCCTTTGCTGGAAATCCTTCTTGTTTGCTGAAGGGCCTGATCCCAGCCGGATAATCAGGGATTTGCTGCTGGGATTGTGTCTTTTCCAGTCTCCCTGCCCACACAGCATGACTTCAGGAGTTCTGGGGTCAGCTCTCTAGCTGCTGGTACTAAGTAGAGGCCCTAGAGTTGAGTTCTGGATTCGAGTCCTATGGTTCTTCCTGCTTCCATACTGGAACCTCTTGTTCAAGCCTGGAGCCTTGCAGTGGATTTAAATCTAACTTGTCCCAATCATGATGCAAATCACTAGTTAGAAAGCCTTGAGTTAGTCTGCCATCTTTATTCTGCGGGAGTCCAGCCTTGCTTTTTGCTGCAATCTCTGACATGAGTTTCATTTTTGAAAGTGGGTACACTCTACACATTTATGTTGTTAGTCATGTCAAATTGCTTTTGATTCGTGGTGACCCCAAGTGTGTAGAATAGGCCTGCTCCACAGGGTTTTCAAGGCCACGAGCTTGTGGTAGCAGCTTGCCAGGTCTGTCGTCTGAGGCACCTTGGTGGGTTCAAGCCAACGTTGCTGGTAGTAAACAAGTGCTTAAGCAATATGAAAATCTAAATGGTGGTTTGGTTACTTCTAAAACTTAACTGTAAAGAGGGGCTTCAATTAGATCAGTGGGGTTTGAACTTTCCTTAGCAATGGAAGCCATTTGTCAAAGATCTTACTTGGAACTTGCATTGGTAAACATCAAAAGGCAGAGCTTTCTGGTGTGGGAAGAGTGTTGGGGGGAGAGAAAGGAGCCCACAGCCCTGCTAGGTCCCCAGGTCCCATCAGGGGCTGCGTGGAAACAAGGAAGTGACACGATTGCTTGAGTCTCAAACCTTAATTGTGTTAAAGGTTTGTTGCTAAGATTTTTGCAACATAACGTAAAAGTAAACCACCAGTGTAGTATGTATTTTAAAATTTGTTTGCCTGGCATGCTATTTTAGAAGAGTAATAGCAATATAACCAAAAAACACATTAAAATTATTTTAAACAAATCAACAACTTATAAATTCTGTATTCTCCCCCATTACAAGTATGTATAATTATTATGAACCAAACAAGCATGTGCATTTTAAAATTTTTAGCTTTTTCTTGGAATTTGGAATACTTTTCTTTTGGAAAGCTAAAGATTTTCTTGTTCATTCTTAAATTAGAAAAGAAAAACATAAGAAGCATATGGGAGCCCCTGAATATTTTTTCTTCTTCTCCATCTCTACCACTTTTTGAGTGTCTGGAGTAAGGAAGATATATATACTATATATATATACATATATATATACACACACACACACATGCACATACACACATATGTGTGTGTGTGTGTGTGTGTATATACATATATATATATATATATATGTATGTATAAAATAGCACTCCTTATACTAGAGGGTCTCACAGAGGAGTGAGGAAGGCAGGAGACCTGTGAATAATTGCAACAATGTTTGTATGGTTATGGTGAAAGTGTTCCTTTGTCTCTTTTGTTAGCTGTCAGTGGAGTAGGCTCCTGATTCCTGGTGCCCTCCTGTGTTACAGAGTACAACTGCTTCATAGGGTTTTCTTGGCTGCAATCTTTATGGAAGCAAACTTCCAGGCTTTTCTTCCATGGTGCCAGTGGGTGGATTCAAATTGCCAACCTTTGGGTTAGCAGCCGAACAAACCGATTGTGCTACCCAGGCGCCTTTCTTTTGTCTTAATGTGACCTGAAAATGAGAGGCAGAAGGGTATAGTGGCTGTGTGCACAGGCTGGAACAAGACTGCTTGGGCGTCAATGGCAGTATCTGCTACTTATTCATTGTGTGTGCTTGGGTATTCTGCCTTAGTTTCCTTATCTCTAAAAAGGGAATGATAATAATCTCTCTTCCTAAGATTAAAGAGCCCTGGTGACGCAGTGGTTAAGTGTTTCGTGGCTAAAAGAAAAGTCAGCAATTCAACCCACTAGTAGCTCTGTGGGAGAAAGGTATGGATTATTGGGAAGATGGTATGAAATTGTGGGAAACATCTGACACTGTCTGGTACAGTGCTAGCTAGCTACTATTACTTCTAAAATAGCATGGATATTTGTTGTTGTTGTTATGTGTGGTCAAGTCGGACCTGACCCATAGCGAACCCTCCTTGAGTTTCCAAGGCAGTATCACTATGGAAGTGGATTGCCCAATCTTCCTTCCAAGGAGTGGCTGTTGGGTTTGAACCTCCAGCCTTCTGGTTAGCGGTCAAGTGCCTTAGGCACTTCGCTACCAGAGGTCCTGATATGGATATAGTTTCTGATATTATACCCACTGCCATCAAGTTGATTCTGACTGATAGTGGCCCCCATTGAGTTTCCAAGGCTGTACATATTTGCAGAAGTTGATTGCCTCATCTTCTTCCCATGGAGCAGCTGGTGAGTTTGAACCCTCAACTTTCTGGTTAGCATCTGAATGCCTTACCCGCTATGCCACCACAGCTCCTTTCTGACAATATATTGATGTCATAATTCATATTCTCCTATATATTTAGTATCATACTCAGATACTTAAATATAACTTAGTGTTTGTACTTGTACCTACCAAGTACATTTCAACCAAAATATTGGTACATATACAAATTTTAAACGAAAATTTTTACTATGAAATATTTTAGGTGCATACAATAGTTTTTAAAGAATGTGTTTGAATTTTTTCTTATTTAAAATATTGTAGTGCATTTTTCCTTAAACAATAACACTGTGAAAGTAGGTTCTGCAGTTTTCTATATTCCACAGATAAGGAAATAGTAGCATAGAGGGTTTGGCCAATTTGCTCTGATGACCAAGCCCCAGAAGTAATAATAACAATGATTGTTAATATGGATTGTGTTCTTATGTGCCAGGCACTGGACTAGTGCTTATGAATTGTTTTAACTCTCATTCTTACCCTTTGGGAGTCACTGGGTTGCACAAACAGTTAAGTGCTGGACTAGTAGCCACAAGGTTGATGGTTCAAACCCACCCAGAGGCACCTCAGAAGACAGGCCTGGTGATCTGCTTCCCAAAGGTCACAACCTTGAAAACCCTATGGAGCAATTCTACTCTGCACACATAGGCTTGCCATGAGTTGGGATCAACTAGGGCATCAACTAGACGGCAACTCACAATAGCCACCACTGATCCTTTGAGGTAGGTTCTAGGATTATCTCTACTTCCAAGAAGAGCAAACAAGCAGAGAGAAGTTAAACAGCTTGGTCCTATAACACAGCTTGGAAATTACAGACTCAGGTGTTAAAAAAAAGGAAAACTAATCATATAAGGAATGGAAAAGTCATGAAGATGTTTCTTGGGCCAGTCATGCCAATCATGTTTTTGACATGTATCTCATGGTAATTTCTAGAACCAAAATATCATGGATTGCATTATGCCCTCCCACCCCACCCCATATGTGCTGGAATCCTAATCCCTATTCTGTGGATGTAATCCCATTTGAGAATAGGGTTTTCTTTGTTATGTTAATGAACCCATATCAATATAGGGTGTGTTTTAAACTTGATCACTTCTGCAATATAAAAAACAAGTAGACCCCAGGAAGACCAATACTGTCAGAAAACAATTGAGGCACATCTATCTACAAGCCCCCAAACTCCAAGGATTATCAGCTACTAGGAGCTCTGGCAGCGTAGTGCCTAAGGCACTTGACTGCTGACCAGAAGGCTGGCGGTTCAAACCTAACAGCCACTCCTCACAAGGAAGATTGGGCAATCTATTTATGTAGTGATACCACCTCGGAAACCCAAGGAGGGGTCACTATGAGTTGGGTCTGAGTCAACAGCACTTAACAACAACAACAGAAGCAGCCCAAAGGGTCACACAAATTAGAGTAATTTAACTAGATGGCCTATTAATGATATTTTTCCCACTTGAAGAATATTGTTAGGTCTAATGCACAGTGTTATGGGGTTTTGATTATTAGAAATTTTAAAAAATGTATTTTACTTTAGAGTCAGATTTTGAACAAAAATAGTAACATATACTCTTATAAACTCTAACTCACTTGATTGCCTCAGTATGAAAGCATATTTTGGCTCCTTTCAAAACATGAAATTAAAGGAACTAGGAAACATATTAGGAGCTCTGGTAGCATAGTGCCTAAGGCACTTGACTGCTAACCAGAAGGCTGGTGGTTCAAACCCACCAGCCATTCCTCGGAAGGAAGGTTGGGCAATCCTACTTCTGTAGTGATACTGCCTCGGAAACCCAAGGAGGGGTCGCTATGAGTCGGGACTGACTCGATGGCAAATAACGACAACAACAGGAAACATATGAAAACATTGAGACATTCTTTCCAAGGTGATTTTATTCAAGTTTCAGTAAAGTTTGCAGTTTTCTCCCAATGTATATTTTAACACTTAAAGAATTCCAGTTATATTAGAAAATATGAAAATTACCTTAATTCTGTTTTATTTTTAGAATAACATTTATAACGCATTTTTCTTCCAAATTCATTTGATAATAAATAAATAAATACAATATAAATAAATATAAGTTAGTTCACATGCTTTCATGAACATAAAATTATATAAATAAATATTTTAAAATAAATTATGCTTGAGTGTTTGTTTCTACAAACACTTTGGTACAGAAATAGCTTATAAATTCTCATTCTGTTAAAGGGGAAGATAAACACATTCAGTAAAGGTATTTTCCCTTCTTAGCAGTTTGCTCATGAAAACTTAAAAACAACTTATCCATAGTAAATGTGAAATACACTTGATCAAAAGAATCATGTGGAGATAACAGTCACACCCTTCAGATTTTGGGTGGTGACTAATGTAAACAGGAAGGAGAGTGACTGTGCTAGCTTAAGTAGGACCAGGTCAAACCACCCCCTCCCCAGTTTCTAACTCACATCCTGTTAAAATAACTTTGGTTCTGATTTCTAGAAAAATGACTTTAAGATTTGAAGAAATCTCAGTTCTTTAGGAAGAACTCAGATAGTTCATCATTCTATCGATAGTCACTGCACGAATTCGGAAAGCATGAAGAAGGATGCAAAGCTTGATTTTAGTTTTATAAAAATCCGGCTCTTCAAGGGACGGTTTTTGTGGCACAGTCTCAGTGTTGAAATTCAGGGCCTAGGAGAATAAATACATATGTTGTTGTTGTTGTTGTTATGTGCCGTCGAGTCGGCCCCGACTCATAGCGACCCCTCCTTGGGTTTCCGAGGCAGTATCACTACGGAAGTAGGATTGCCCAACCTTCCTTCCGAGGAGTGGCTGGTGGGTTTGAACCGCCAGCCGTCTGGTTAGCAGGCAAGTGTCTTAGCCACTATGCTACATATATGTATTTAAAATTAAAACGTTCATCCACAATAATGGGTGAAGCCAATACATGTCTCAGAGCCTACAAACCACTCCCTCATTACATCTCCTAAACCCAACCCGAATCTACTCCCAGCCATCAGGCCGGGCAAAACCTGAGAGAAGAATACTCGTTGCTCAAGTGCACACATCTTCAGTGAGCTCTGAAATGACCCTCATAGCTGTTTAGAAAACCGTCAGTAGGAGTTACGTTTTAGAAATTCTGTTAAGAAGACATCTGCTGCAATATCTAATTATTTTTTGTATATGTTACATTAAGAAGCTAAGTTCTTTTTAAAACTGGAAGGTGATTGTTTGCTATTATCAGAATTTCTATCAGTAACAGATCTGTTTAGTACAGACACTCCATTGGAGTCAGAAATGAACCTGACCATCGATTTCCCAATTCTAGCCCTTGGAATCGATTACAACATAGTAAGACACAATGAGGAGCTCTGGTGGTGCAGTGGTTAAAGCATTTGGCTGCTAACCAAAAGGTCAGCAGTTTGAACCCACCAGCCACCCTGCAGGAGAAAGGTCAGGCAATCTGTTTCTGTGAAGATTTACAGCCTTGGAGACCTTATGGGACAATTTTACTCTGTCCTATAGGGTTGCTATGAGTCAGATCGACTTGATGGCAGAAGCTTTGGTTTGGCTTCCATTTGAAGAGTGTTTGGTACTTTCACTTGTTCCTCACTGAAAAACTAAAAGAGGAGTTTCTGTTGTTCATTGATGTTGAGTTGAGGCCACTCCATGTGCTACAGAGCAGGACTGCTCCATGGAGTTTTCTTGGCTATAATCTTGATGGAAGCTGATCCCCAGGCCTATTTCCCAGGTACTGCTGGGTGAGTTTGAACTGCTAACCTTTAGGTTAGCAGTCAAGTAAACTGTTTATGCCACCTATGAACCTAGGGCAGTTAAAGACCTCCCATTTTACAGAGGAAAGGACTAAGCCACAGACGTGTTAAGTGGGTTGAGCATAGTTGTCTCGTTAATGGCAGAATTGATTCCAGAGTACAAATCACCTGACTCTTGGTTATAAGAGTTTTTAAAGTGAACTATGAAATAAATCTCTCTGGATAGTTACATTCTTCGATACTTGCATAAAGTGTACTGCCTTATAAAACAAAACAAAACAAAACCGACAGCTATTGAGTTGACTGTGACTCATAGTAATCCTATAGGACAGAGTATAACTACCACAGAGGGTTTCCAAGGCTGTAAATCTTTATGGAAGCAGACTGCCTCATATTTCTACGTGGAGCAGCTAGTGGGCTTGAACCACTGACCTTTTTGTTAGCTGCCCAATGCTTTAACCACTACACCATCAGAGACCCCTTTCAAACAGGTATTTATTTATTTGGTAAATAAATACATAAATAAACAATTCCTTTTCAGACAGTGATTTCTGCCACCATGTTTTTATCCCATCAAGGCACTCCCCCTGTTCTTACATAAATATTTTTATGATTGTACTAGCATCATGTACTACGGTGATACAGAAAATTAAAAATCAAGTTCTCGCCTATGAATAATATTGTGGCTATCATCAGATAATAGGTCATTACTTCATTTGATTCACAATAGGTCATAACCATGCATCAGTCCTACTTGTTGTCTCTTCCAAGATGTGCAGATATGCATGCCTGCCCCTCACCTGTATATTCTAGAGCCTTGAGAGATGAGTGATAAGATCTGCATGGTGAAATCTCTTTGACAAGGGTTCAAATCCTGGTTCTGCCATTTATATGCTGTGTGACCTCAGACAAGTGGTTTAAGCTTTGATTTCAACTCTGACCCTTGGCGACTCCACATGGGTCAGACTAGAAAGAACTGTGCTTCATAGGGTTTGCAATGGCTGATTTTCAGAAGTAGATCACCAGACTTTCTTTCAAGGCAACTTAAGGTGGACTTTAACCTCCAACCTTTTGGTTATCAGCCGAGCCCATAACCATTTGCACCACCTCGGGACTCCATTCAAGAAATAGGAGGCTGCTTTTCTTAATATGATAGGCTTATGGTTGCCCTCGCAGTAGAGGGAGCCTTCAAAGCTGTCTCCCCAAAAATATTGCTCTGTAGGGTTTTTTTTTTTTTTTTTTGGGTACCATCGGATCAATGTTCAACTCATCACAACCTCATGTGACACAGCAGAAATGCCCCATAGAGTATTCTAGGCTGTAATCTTTGTGGGAACAGATCACCAGGTCTTTATTCCACATAGCCTCTGGGTAGATCTGAATTGCCAACCTTTTGGTTAGCAGCTGAGTGTTTAACTGTTGTGCCACCAGGGATTCTTGCAGGGATTATTGTTGTTGTTGTTGTTACGTGCCATCGAGTCGGCCCCGACTCATAGCGACCCCTCCTTGGGTTTCCGAGGCAGTATCACTAAGGAAGTAGGCATGCCCAACCTTCCTTCCAAGGAGTGGCTGGTGGGTTTGAAGTGCCAGCCTTCTGGTTAGCAGTCAAGTGCTTTAGGCACTATGCTACCAGAACTCCTGCAGGGATTATACAAGGGACGTTTTCAGACCTCTCCCCTTCAGGAAGGGCTGATTTTATACCTCTTCAGGGCCCCTGGCTGATGTCTTCAGCATGAGGAAGGCTCTCTCACTGATAGAAGGGAAGGCTTACCTGCATCAGCTCATCAATAGCTGCCAGCATGTTTTGATCCAGAAATATCTGTCTCTTGGGGTCCATTAAAAGCTTTGCATTCATAGCCTTAAACTCCAGCTGGTATATCTTCAGGTCCTCATAGATACTATTAAGGCACAGAGTCTGGGGGATGTGAAGAAAGGGGAAAAGCAACATTGAGACAGGTTAAAACCTTTCCTCCCACTGCATTTGAGGAAAGAGTTTTGAGTCTTACTCCCATCCTATGAGAAAACATAATTGAACATCAGTGATAGGACTTCATAGTGTGAAGTTTTTGTTTTTACTGACTTACGGTTATGAAAGAGGTCTCATGGGAAGCCAGGCAACTCCCGTTCTGGAGAAAAAACAAAATCAGGCATCAATGATATACATTTATCCATTAACTTATAAGTATTATATTAATTTATCAATTAAATTGTAAATATTATATTAATTTATGAATGTAAACCTCTTTGATTCCTCTCAAACATATCTGTTCTCATAATTTCTTCTTTTTCAAATCTAACTTCTGAAATAAGACCTGATAAAGTCTCATGATGAGGGACATCAGAAACATGCACATTCTTGGAAAAGATGAGGTCTGATATACAGCTCTTAACTGTGTTAGAGTCACTGGGGGAAAAGCATCCTCTGTGCTGTGGTTCCACTACCTGTCTGTCAGTTTGTCATGCTGTGGTGATGTGTGGGTTGCTATAGAATAGTGCCTAAGGCATTTGACTGGTAACCAGAAGGCTGGCGGTTCACACTCACCAGCCACTCCTTGGAAGGAAGGTTGGGCAATCTACTTCCATAGTGATACTGCCTCAGAAACCCAAGAGGGGTCGCTATGAGTCGAGGTCAACTCGACGGCACATAACAACAACAATGATGTTGGAATCTATGCCAGCAGGGTCATCCATAGTAGACATAGGGTTTCAGCAGACTAAGAGAGATTGCCAAAAAAAAAAAAAAGGCCTGGAAATCTACTTCAAAATATTAGTCAATGAAAATACTATGAATCACAACAGAATATTGACTAATACAGTGCTGGAGGATGAGCCCCAAAGGTTGGAAGGCACTTCAAACACACAGTGGCTGCACCAATGCCCTTGACCATGCCAGTGAGGGTGAAGATGGTGCCGGACTGAGCAATGTTTCATTCTGTAGTACATGGGGTTTTCATCAGCCAGAGCTGACTTGATGGCAACTAACAACAAGAAGAACCACGTACCATGGTTAATTCCAGAGGTAAACAGGCCTTCACTGTGCTGGTTTTATCTTTTGTGATATCTTCATGATCAATCTCTTCAGAAGTGCAGGAGTAAAATTCTAAGGTTTGTCTGGCCTGTAAAAAATATGAAGAAAAACTCAGTAATATTTATATGGCATCTGGCTCCCCATGAAGCTGACATGTAAGGGTCCCAGTCTGACCGCAGCTAGTTAGCCTAGACCTCCATCTCTTTAACCTGTAGGAAATGCTGGTTCTTCATCAGACAAGGGGAAATAGGTCATTTAAATTCTTTCTCCCTCCCTCCTCTCCCTTTGCTTAGGACATGTTTCTCTGGATGACATGTTTTTCCATTATGTAAACACTATAAATCATTTCAACAGGCTGTGCTAATCAGCATCTATACCACGTTGTGACACTTGCTTCTGATGAAAACAGGTTTTTTTTTTTATTTTCTTTTGCCAAAACACCTCTGTTTTATGAATATCTTTTCCATGTATAACTTCTAAAGGGGGAACTGCTAAGGTCACAGCTTGATATAACAAACATGCAAACCCTAAAGATAAGTTGAGATATAATTTGCAGTCTTGTGTGTGTATACACAGAAAGAGCAT
Organism: Orycteropus afer afer; assembly: GCF_000298275.1. Lineage (NCBI taxonomy): Eukaryota > Metazoa > Chordata > Mammalia > Tubulidentata > Orycteropodidae > Orycteropus > Orycteropus afer. The sequence continues at coordinate 1,047,178 of NW_006921810.1, read as the reverse complement.
GTGCGAAGATATTATTAATTAGGGAGCTCTGGTAGTGTAGTGCCTAAGGCACCTGACTGCTAACCAGAAGGCTGGCGGTTCAAACCCACCAGCCACTCCTTGGAAGGAAGGTTGGGCAATCTACTTCTGTAGTGATACTGCCTTGGAAACCCAAGGAGGGGTCACTATGAGTCAAGTCCAACTTGACAGCACATAACAGCAACAACACTATTAAGTATAAAATTTATCTTAAGTTAATAACATTCTGATTGAAGACTGAGTTCATTTTTCTATTCAACAAGCTTGATGTGTGCAAGGTACTATGCTAGGTATAAAAAACCTAAAACCTACTGCCATTGAGTCAATTCCAACTCATAGCAACCTCCGAGATTTCCAAGGCTAAATCTTTATGGAAGCAGACTGTCTCATCTTTCTCCCATGGAGCAGCTGGTGAGTTTGAACTACTGACCTTTTGGTAGCAGACCAATGCCTTAACCACAGTGCCAACAGAGCTCTATGTTAGGTGTAAAGGACTACAAATAAGAGGATTGTGCCTTACTGTCCTGGAATTCCAGGCTTAGCTGTGGAGACAGGCAAGTGCCCAAATGACTAGAAGACATGTCAGCAGGTAGGAAGTGCTACAAAAGGTATGGAGGCTCTGAGGAGAGGGTAGAAAAGGAGTCACAGACTTTACCAGAGATGGGATATCTGATGGGTTTGAACCACCAACCTTCTGGCTAGCAGTCAAATGCCTTAGGCACTGTGCCACCAGAGCTCCTTGGCGGGTAGAGAAGGAGAGGGGATTTTAGGCAGAGGGAAATGAATGAGTCATGACTCAAAGCCTGACAGTATAGAAAATGGGAACCAGGTAATAAGATCCCTGCCTGTAATGGGCAGAATAATGGCCCCCTAACAAAGATGTTCAAGTTCGAATCCCTGGAGCCTGTGAATACACGGTATAGGGGAATTAAGGTTGCAGATGGAATTGAGGTAGTGAGATTATTCTGGATTATCCAGGTTGGCCTAATGTAATCAGTCTAATTGGTCTTTATAAGTGGAAGATGGAAGCAGAAGAATATTAGAATGATGCCATGTGAGAAAGATTTAACTCGCTGCTGCTGGCTTTTGAAGGGGCCACATGCCAAGGAATATGGCCTGCACAGAGAAAGCAGGAAAATGGATTCTCCTAGAGCCTCCAGAAGGAATGCAGTCCTGCTGACTTCTTGATTTTAGCCTAGTGAGACTCAGTCACACTTCTGCCCCAGAGATTTAATAACAAATTTATCTTTTCAAGAGAAGCTGAAAATTTGGATTCTTATATAAAAGGTCCATTTTTTTCAAAAATCAACTCAGTGTTGAAAAGTCTGTGTCTCCTTTTCCACCCTCTCCTCAGAGCCTCCATACCTTTGTAGCATTTCCCACCTGCTGACATGTCTTCTAGTCATTTGGGCACTTGCCTGTCTCTGCAGCTAAACCTGGAATTCCAGAAGAGAAAGGCACAATCCTCTTATTTGTTGTCCTTTATACCTAGCATAGAGCTCTGTTGGCACTGTGATTAAGGCATTAACAATCAACTCAAAAGCCAAAAAAGAAAAAATGGGCCCAACCTTACATATCTGTAGGCTGGCTGTGGCCTGGGAACCTCGTGCATTTGCCACCTCTGTTTCCTGAAGCAGTCAGTTGATTTGCTCCCGCAAATTTGACAAAGGAATGATATAAAAAATACGAAATTGAGTTCTGTAGTCTTTTGACCTTTAGCACTACATCTGGGAGTACAAGAGTCAGCTTTTTCACATAAAGCATCTATTTAAATTAGAACTCTTAACTTTTATCCCTATTGAACATCTCTTTAGGAATCAAAGCACTTATCTCTGCCATTTTCACTTGGTGAGCTGCTTTTTTAATTAAGATTGATTGAACTGCCAGGAGCAATTGGCAGCACATTATGAAAGATTAGAAGGAAAAAAAAGGAGTTTTTTAAGAAGAACATTGGGCTTATTTTAGGATATTCACAAAGCAACAAGCTAGAAAATACTGCAGAAAGATTTACTATCAAGCAGGAAGGCAAAAGGACATTTTTAAAAATTAGTCTTTGACCTTAGCAGCAAAAGTAATAGTCTTGGAACACTTCTAAAAAGGGGGAAATAATTTTTTTTTTTTTTTTGGCATTAAAATAAGAAACTTAAGAAAATAAATGAAGCTGTACATAATTAGGTAACTTCCCTTAGAAAATGAAGGCTGGGCATGCACTGGCCCAAGCTTCCCTAAGATGCAGCTGCTTTAACCAGGCACTACACGGCATCGGACTGGAAGCTGGAGAGTCGCACACGGGACAGGTTTAATTCATCTCCGTAGCCCCAGGAGCACAGAGTATGCACCTAATAACTTTCGTAGATTGATAAGTGGTGTCAGATAAACAGTGTGGACTTGACACAATTCCATCTCTCTTGGCAGGCTACAAGGAACACTGTAAATACCCACTTTCCTCTGTGTAGACATAACCAAAATGAATGCCATTTTAATTTATTACTACTCTTGCTTTCTCTGGAGACACAATTTCATTGAGACTCTTTCACTAATAGTTGGGCCATTTGTAAAGTTCCCTCTCCCCTTCTTGACAGCTACTGATTAACTTCCACAATTTCCCTGCAGTTCCTTCAGGTGACCAGGGGTTCAGAGAAGCTCCTTCCACAGAGAGGCTGCAGAGAGGGCACAACGGACACTAAACTCTCACCTTCTCAAGCGTGTGGCTGACAGCCCTCAGCAGGTTTTGGGAGTGGTTGAGGCACTCAAACGTCCCAGGGCCTGGTAAAGCCTTAGAGAGGCTCCTGGCCAAGCTGAGGTGGACCAGCAGGGTGAGGCTGGCCACAAGGAGGAGACCTGGAAGGGAAGTGAGGCACAGGGTGAGCTATTCCCCAGGGTTTGGCTTATCTCCATCTTCCCCCATTCTGGCCACCTTTGTCCATCTGTGTCTTTTCTTCACTAATCCCACCCTACCCGTCTCCAATCACCCTCCAAGACTTGAGAGATGAATTGAGTTCTTGGAAGGCAGATGCTCTAATGCAGGGACAAAGCTAGCTCACTGTGAGGAGTCCCTGGGTGGTGCAAACAGTATTGCACTTGGCTGCTGACTGGAAGATTACAGGTTGGAGTGCACCCAGAGGCACTCAGAAGAAAGGCCTGGCAATCTACTGCCACAAAGTCAGCCATTGAAAACCCTACGACGCACAGTTTTACTCTGCCCCACATAGCTAGGGTCACCTTCAGTTGGAATCCACTCAAAGGCAACCGGTTAGCTCTTTGTGAGGGCCCCCAGATGAGCTGAGAGAGGGGCACTGGGCCCAGAGCTCACCCTGAGAAAACCCCCATTTCACAAGCAGGGAAGCTGAGGCCAGGTGATGAACTGACTGATCCAGACTCACGACTGTGTGTCTTGGAAACAGTAGATTCACAAAGTACTTTGCTTTGCAGCCACCTGAGTTGCCCTCTTGCAACTACAGTTGAGGAACCCTGGACTACAAGCCTAGAGCGGGAGATATTAATACTTAGCTCCTGGTGCTGTTTCAGGGTTAACAGAAACAGCATTCTATTTAGCACATGGTAAAAGCGCAACACTTGCTTTTCCCTCTTTGCATGAGAATGCTAATTGTCTTCCAGTCTCCCCTTAGCCTGTCTCAAGTTTCTGGGTCCCCTTCCCCGGCTGCCATCCTTTCCCCCAAAAGCGTAGAGTCTGGGCGCCAGTTACTCACTTCGCAGCGGACACATGCCGAGCGGATCACAGGACGCGGACGGATGGACTTGGCAGGTGAGGGCGGTGGCTGGGCTACCGACCCAGGGGGTCACATTTTTATAATTGCCCCAAGGTCGCGGCAGGACTTTCCCAGGGCTCTGGTGTCTTTCCTTCTCTCTCTGTCTCTTTCTACATCAGCTTCTCGGTGACACGTGGAGTCCGACCCGCGGGGCTTGCAGCGCTTTCGGATTAACTCCCCGGGTACCCCGCCGCAGTCATTTCGGGACGGCCCCGCCGCCTCCAGACAGGCCCAAAGCGAAAGCGAAATTTGCTCAGGGTACGGGCTCAGGATCCCAGGCTGGCCCGCCCATCCCTGCCCTTGGCCTGGGTCCTACGCCTGGAGCCCCAGCTGCGCAGAGGTCGCAATGCAGCGCCCCCTCCCGAGGGAGCACGCGAGCGCCTCCACTTTTCATTCACTTTATCCTGAATATACTCCAATCCAGACCTCATGCCAAGTTCTGGATCGCACTGCCATCGAGTCAATTCCGACTCACAGAGAGCCTTTAGGACAGAGTAGAACTTAAGGTTTTCAAGGCTGTATGTAAATCTTTAGGGAAGTAGACTGCCTCATCTTTCTCCCTCAGAGCGGCTGGTGGATTCGAACTGCCAACGGTTTAGTTAGCAGCCTAATGCTGTAACCACTACACCAGAGATCCTTAGATCTGGTTGAGTCGTTCATTGTGTACTTATCATTCATTCATTCAGGTGGCCCATTATATGGCAGCAGACATTGTGCCAGGTAAGAGATACCAGCGGCAAACAAGACGGGGACATTTGGGGTACCTGCAATCAAATACTGACTCAATTGTTTTGTTCAAGGATCTTAATATGAAAAAGGGATGGAAGCAAGCTAGCTATGCCATACTGTAACTAGTCTCTGGTAGAATCCAGTTTCTTACAGGTCCAAGAGAGAATTCTTACAATTTAGTGCCCCAGAGCCACAGGGTCCTGGGAGGAGAGGCCCAGTGAGAAGACACCATAGCAGAGGGATGGGAATAAAGAGGCAGCAAAGGCTCCCAGGGGCAGGGGGTCTCTGGCTTGCGTGTTGAAGTATAAGTAATTGGGTGTTAGTGAGGCAGGATAGGATGCAGGTTCTGGTTTAGGAGAACAGGGACCGGAAGTGAAGATGGAGGGAGGTGGGAGTGTGGGGGTCCTGGTGGGTGTGAAGCTGGAGAGGTTATGCCATGAGGAGATTATACTAAGGACTGTGTGCTGCATTCTGAGGATGGGGAGACCTGTAGGATTTTAGGCAGGGAGATAGGTCAGGATGTGCTTGATGGGAAGATCTCTCCAGCAGTATGGAGGCTGGATGCCAGGGATCAGGAGTAGGGCAGGGAGAACTGTTGGGAGGGCAGGGCCAAGGCCCCATTCAGGATGGAGAGCAGAGGGACTGGGATGGGGAGGGGAGAGGACTTGGTAACTCCGCAGGTGTGAGAGAGAGCAAGGCTCTGAGAATGACTGAATGAAGGTCTTTCCAGTTCCTGTGTGTGTGTGTGTGTGTGTGTGTGTGTGTGGTGTTACTGTAAGAGGGAGCGAGTTTGGAGGGGATGGTGAGAAGTTCCATTTTAGATGTGCCGTGTTTGTGATTCCTGTGGGACTTTTCAGTTCACTCATTTCTACCACAAGCTTTAGTCACTCTCTCTCTCTCTCTCTCTCTCAGTGTGTGTGTGTGTGTGTGTGTGTGTGTGTGTAGGGGGGAGGATTTGCTTGGTCACTGACTCTGAGTTTTTGATGGATCTGACTGCACTTGGGCCCAGGATTCTCCCTCTGGAAATGCCTGAGCCCAGCTTTGGGATATAGGAGAAGAGAGTAGGTATTTCCTCCTTCTCTCCTTTGGATCTCCATCAAGTCTGGATGCATGAGGTCACTGTAAGCCCTGGACACTAAGCTTCTTTGAAGATGGAGTAGCAAGTACAATAAGGAGAAAGTGCTCTTCACCCCTAGTCTGATTCAGGCTCTGCTCCCCTGTTGGCATCAATGCCCCCAGGCAGATCATCTGCTGGAAGGTGATGTGCCATCCACCATAGGACTTTCAGGTGTGTATAAAATGAGACATGGTTGATCTCTAAGACCCCTGTCAGTGCTGCTGTCTGTAAATCTCCCCATGGGGCTAGAGACCAATCCATTGTCAGAAACAATCATATCTAACAGATTATATAAAGCAAATGGCAGGTGCAGAGCTGTGTTGTTGCCACAGGGATTTGAGATGGAGTTAAATGTACTTAAAGTCAGAATGAAGTCAAGTTTATCACAACTGAGCCGTCTCTCCCCTGCAAAGATCATCTCCCATGAAAAAGACATTTCTGCTGCATAGATGAGCACATAGTCTCTGCTCAGAGTACAGGCTTGGCCATCAGACACAGTTTCTAACCTATACTTTTGTGGAAAAGTTTTCTCATACACTGCACATACTGTAGCAAAGAAAAAATTTGCTTCTCCTGGAACAGCATTACTCTTTCTGAAACAATGTTACATTTCTATAAGAAGTATATTTTGTCCATGATCACAACTACATAGTGTCTAGAATAGTATTAGAGGTCTTGACCATTGTTATTAGAAAAGAAAAAACCAAAAACATTAAAAAATTGGAAGTGAAAAGTAGAACTGTCATTATTTGTGGTTAACATACAAAAAAGCAACAGAATCAACAAAATGATGATGGGAAATAATGAGAGAATTCACCAACTTCATCAGATACAAATACTAGCTTACAAAAAGCAATCACATTTTTCTATGTCTGCAAAAATCAATTAGAAAATATAGTAAAAATAAGACTCCTGCTCATAGTAGCAGCTGTACCATAAAGTAACTACCATTAGGTAGAGAGATAATGTAGTGGTTAAGAGTCTGGACTCTACTTGAATTCTGGCTTTTCTATGTACATACTGCGTGTTTTTGGATAATTTTGTTATCTTTCTGGGCTTCTTCTGGAAAATGATGATAATAAAAGTACTCACCTCATAGAGTTGTGATTATTACATGAGAGGATAGTATAACTGTAGAATAAAGAAAGAATAAAGGTCCATGAACATCTAAGGTAAACTTATAAAGAGGGAAACTGGCCGTGTCAATTATAAAGACATAGTTCAATGCAATAGTAACAAAAATAGTCACATCTGGTAAAAGAACATTGAATATTCAAACAAAATAGAGAGATTAGAGACAGGTTCATACAGATGGCACCCAGGTCAATAAGGAAAGCATGGATTGTTTAGTACAAAATGCTTAGTATATGGTAAAAATAAAATGGGACTCCAACCTAAATCAACATAAGGAGGTGAACTCCAAGTGGATTAAAGACTAGATGTGGAAGGTAAAACTATGACAGCTGTAGAAGGAAATGAAGGAGATTTTTTTTGTCACTTAAGAGTGAGAAGGACTTCTTAAAATATCAAAAACCCCAAACCACAAGACAAAATACTGGAGAATTTGATTATATAAAAAATTAAGAATTTCTATTGTATGATGCATACTATGGACAAAATTAACAGACAGCTGATAAATTGGAAGAGAATATTTTGCAACATCTAAAACCAGTAGAAATGGTCTCTGGCTGGCGCAGATGATATGCACTCGGCTAGTCACTCTAGGATAGCCTGCTAGAACCCACCCAGCAGCCCACAGAAGATCTAAGCCTGGTGAGTGTTACTGTTGTTGTTATGTGCTGTCAAATTGACCGACTCATACTGACCCCTCCTTGGGTTTCCAAGGCGGTATCACTATGGGAGTAGATTGCCCAACCTTCCTTCTGAGGAGTGGCTAGTGGGTTTGAACCATCAGCCTTCTGGTTAGCAGTCAAGTGGCTTAGGCACTACGCTACCAGAGCTCCCAGCCTGGTAAGTAGCTTCTGCAAAGTCAGCCAACTGACGGCAGAGCCTGTGAGGTCTCTCCAAATGAATACATGAACAAATGAATTCGTCAACAAAACCAATAGGAGAATATACAAGGAACCCCTAGAAATCAGCAGAAAAATTACAAAAACTCTGTGAAATAGGAAAAGTTTATGAATAGAAATTTACATAAAGGTAACCCCAAACATTAACAAGTACACAGAGATACTCAAATATATTATAATTGGAAAAAGGCAAAGGGAAACAACAGTGAGATAACAATTTACACCTAATTTAATTCTAAACCAAAACCAAACTCACTGCTGTCGAGTCGGATCCAACTCATACAGGCCTCTCTTTGGGTTTCCAAGGCAGTGTCTCTACAGAAGTAGATTCCCAACCTTCCTTCTGAGGAGTGGCTGGTGGGTTCTGGTTAGCAGTCAGATGCCTTAGGCACTACACCACCAGAGGTCCTAAATTTAATCTTAGACTGGCAAAAATTAGAACATTGGGTATTGGCAAGTGATAAGGGAATTATGGGGCTCCAGGATCCCTTACACAACACAACCAGAGTGATGCAGTTACTTTGGAGGGAATGTGGCATTATTCGGTCAGATTAGGTATTTGCATACCCATCTATTCTACCCTGGGTATCAATCCCAAGGAGATTCTCAAACAGGCCCATAAAGGGACATGCATGAGTATGTTTTTCAAGGTATTGTTGGCAGTGGTGGGAATTGGAGGCAATCTAGCTGCCATTGGGGGGAAGTGGATAGGTAAAATGTGAGGGGTGTATTGCATAGAGTATTCTGCAGCAGTTAGAAGTAAAGGACTAGATGTACATATGTTGTTGTTGTTGTTGTTATGTGCCATTGAGTCGGCCCCGACTCATAGCGACCCCTCCTTGGGTTTCTGAGGCAGTATCACTACGGAAGTAGGATTGCCCAACCTTCCTTCTGAGGAGTGGCTGGTGGGTTTGAACCGCCAGCCTTCTGGTTAGCAGTCAAGTGCTTTTAGCCACTATGCTACCAGAGCTCCTAGATGTACATATGGCAACATGGATAAATAATAAAAAACAGAATATTGGGTAAAAAAAATATATATAAAGGTAAAAATAGAATGAGACCTGTGTATAATATTAAGATAGATCATTAAAACTCTTGTAAGATTTGCTTTGGAATTCAGAAAATTTGCATTTTATGATGGGAATGGGAGCTCTGGTGGCCTACTACCCAAGGCATTTGACTGCTAACCAGAAAGCAGGTGGTTCAAACCCACCAGCCACTCCTCAGAAGGAAAATTGGGCAATCTACTTCCATAGAGATACTACCTCGGAAACCCAAAGAGGGGATATGAGTTGGGATTGACTAGGCAGCATCTCATGATCAAACACATTATTTCTGTAGCAAAATGTAGTAGAAGTCACTCTAAGCAGACAAAGATTACAAATAACTTCATTTCAATTGAGTCTGGTTTTATTGTAAAATGAGTTTAAAAAATACTTTTGTTTTATTAATACCGCATAACGTGGATGAACTTGGAGGACATTACGCTGAGTGAAATAAGTCAGTCACAGAAGGACAAATATTGTTTTAGTCCATTATTGTAAAAAGTCAATGAAAGGTTTATATATGGAAGGAAATTTTCTTTGTTGATTACCAGGGGTAAGAAGGGAGGGGAGGGAACACTGCTAGATAGGTAGACACAAGTATTGATTTGGGTGAAGGGAAGGACAACATACCAAATATGAATGATCAACATGGTGGCATTGAAGAAGAGGAAGACTTAGAGAGGTGTGTGGGAGGTACAGACAACAAAGATGAACCCTTTTGCACACATAGTATGGCAGTGTCAGTGATGTCAAGCATTGATCTATGAATGGATAGATGGGTGGATAGGTTGAATGAGTAGGTATGTCTATGCAGTGGGAGCATACCCATGACTATGTGTAGGGTTGGCAGACAATGTTTCTACAAGTGTATTTGTATGTTCTGTAAGAATGTGCAGGTATATAGTAGAGCTGACAAGGGACAAGTTTGTAGTCCCTTATTGGCCTCAGCCAGCTACCTGGAGGGAACAAGTTGTTGGACCTGTGGGCTTGGGACCTTGGTTGCAGGGGACATCAAGTTCAATTGGCATAGTATACTACACAAAAACTTTGTTCCACATCCTATCTTGATGAGTAGTGACTGAGATCTTAAAAGCTTGCAAGTGGCCATCTAGATGCAATGATGGGTCTCTCCTCGTCCAGAGCAAAGAAGAACGAAGAAAACCAAAGACACATGGAAAAAATTACTCCAAGGGACTGGTACACCATGCAATCCTCAGCCTATATGACTATGAGGCCAGAAGAACTAGATGGTGCCGGCTACCACTGTCAACCAATTGGAGAGGGATCTATGTAGGAGATCGTGGATAGGGTGGTAAAACAATGTGGAACAAAACTTAAAATCATAAATTTGCTGGTCTGGTAGAGTCTGGTGGAACCCCTGACACTATGGCCCCTGTTTTCCCTTCAGGTCTGGAATTGAACCCATTCCTATAGCTTCCAACCAAACAAAAGATGGGCATATAAGTTGAACCGTTACATTAGGGAGATACAGTCCTTAGAGAGATCAATCATGGGAAAATAGAAGGGCTGTGTATGCACTGGGAGACAGCTCAGTAGGCAGGAGTGTATGGGAGGGAAGGACATAGGGAAGAGGTAACTATGGGGAGAAAGTGGGAGGAGAGCTGTTGCATTGTGGAAGATTGCAGTCGATGTCATGAGACAAAGTAAATGTAAACTGCTGTATGGAAGATGAATTTGCACTGCAAACATCCACCCAAATCACAATAAAATTAAAAAAAAAAAAACCACTTTGGTTTTATTTATTTATTTTCACTTTTTATTGTGATTTGGGTAGAAGTTTACAGAGCAAATTGGTTTTCTGTTCAACAAGTCATACACATTTTGTTTTGTGACGTTCACTGCAATCCCCACAATGTAACAGCACTCTTCTCACTTCCTCCCTGTGTTTCCTGTGTCATTTTCCTTTCCTATCTCTTCCTGACTCCTGAGCTGTATTCCTGCATAAATGCTGTCCTTTTCATCTCATATGGCTGATTATTCTAAGGAGTGCATACCTCTCTGTTTGGCTGAAAGGTGAGCTATGGGTGTGAGTTCAGTTCCAGGCTTGAAGGGTATCTCACGGCCATAGTCTCAGGGTAAGAAAACACTTTTGATATCCAGAGCTGTGTAGGTTTCAGAATTTTAGATAAGTGATTGTGGACCTATTTCCTTAAATGAAAAGAATACAGTCAAAATAGTATACATTATATAAAGATATTTTAAAACAAAATTTTTATGTTAAACACATTAGGATGGATGCCACTGGGGCGTGAGAGGAATGAGAATGAAGAATGGAGATAAAGAAAATATATAAATGAATGTAAACATTCTAATATAAGAGAAGGGATAACTGATGTCATTGGATGAAGGTATAATCAATTCAATCCTCTTCCTTTGACATCCCTCATCTTCCCAAAATGTAGATAAGTAAAGTCTCCCTTTCTAAGCAGATAAAGTAGCTTGAGAACTTTAAACCCATTTGGTACAATCAGGTAGTCGATCTTTTCCCATTCCATTTGAGCAATGGGCCAATCTGGGACCCTGGAGAGTAGTTTCATCACTGGGAGTCACAGAGTTTCTACAGTTTCACAGTTTCTACAGGCAACACTTTGTTCACCAATACTGTCTTGAAAAACCTCAAAAGTATTGACAAGGGGCTTCAAGAAGAAAGAAAGAAAGGAGGGAGGGAGGGAGGGAAGGAAGGAAGGAAGGAAGGAAGGAAGGAAGGAAGGAAGGAAGAGCCAGGAAAGCCCTTTTTATACCTTATTGATGTCCCAGAATAAGACTTTTATGAATATTGTTGAAACTTTTCTGCATCTTGAGACAGTTAAATCCTCTGAATATGATATAGCCCCTGGCCATTGCAGTCACTTGATATGGCTCTTCTAGCCATGGTCTTTGTGACTCCCACCAGATGAGTGGGTGGAACTCTGCAAATGTGAGGTGCTTGTGGTCTACCAAGGGGATTGGATAGCTTGTTAGTAATGTACGTAAGGTATATGGTGCTCTTATTGGGATGGGACCGGCAAATTAGGTGTATGGAACCCTAATGTGGGGATTTGTCAGTTTTGTCAGTTCTGTTCCACTAGATTTAACCTGTGCTCCCCCAGAGGCAGAAGAGGGGATATCACTAACATCAAGACAGAGAAGACCTGAGAGTGCAGCGCATCCTTGGACCCAAGATCCCTGCATTGAGATGACTGCAGAGAGACAGCAGTAGCAGAAGCAGCAGAACTGAAGGATCGGTACAAGGCAGAGGGGTGGGCTTCCTCACCCATGGAGCAAGAAAGCTAAGTGCATTTGGCCAGGAGGCTTGCTGGAAGACTGGGGTGCACCTATCAGAGGAGCTAAAAGAGCTTTGTAACACTTGCTCAAACTCGGCAGAGGTTAGGCCAAGAGGCCAAATGACAAAGAGAGGCATGCCTATGGATATGGCCAAGGGGAGGTTGTCCTAATTGAAGAACTGTATCCTGATAATTTCTGAACCTGAATAGTAACCTGTTGCTTCCCTAATAAGCCCCATAATTGTGAGTATTGTCTGTGTTCTGTGTGACCATTGTAATGAATCATCGACCCCAGCAGAGCAGTAGAGAGTGCTGTGTGTGTGTGTGTGTGTGTGTGTGAGATGGGGAGGCAGTTGGTGTCAGAATTGGTAAAAAGGTTGGAAGGTGGTAGCATGTTTTACTTCTGCCTCATAGGACTCAGCCTTGGACTTCTGATGACAATTTTCTCTCTCCCTCATGAAGTTAGAGGAGATCAGAGGAGGATGCTACCCCATATCTTTTCTTCAACAGTCAGGAAGATCAAAATCACCTGATACTGTGATATTATAAAGATGTTGATCAATGGGGCTATATAAAAATTAGACATTTCTGCAAAGAAATATATACCATAGACAATGTTTAAAGACAAACTGTAACCTAGAAAAAACATTTGCAATAGCACAGGGCAGATTAAGGGCTAATGTCCTTAGTATATAAATGACAATATCAATACCAAAAAGACCAATGATCCAATAGAAAAATGGGCAAAGCATATGATCAAACAGTTCACAGAAAAAGAAATACAAATTATTTATGAACATATGAAGAATACTCAGCTGCACTAATAATTAAAGACATTCAAATTAATACCACTAGATATTATTTTTTACCCTATAATTTGCAAAGCTAACATGTTTGGTGTATAGAGTATGTGAGGGTATTTGGAAACAGATTGCTATGTTCTAATGGTGTCATCTAGTGTAATCTATTTGGGGTATTAGTTGGTAATCACTATCAAAATTTTAAAAATGTGCATAATCTTTTGCTCAGCAGTTCCACTTCTAGAAGTCATCTTGTAAAACTATTTGCACATAATAACTTATTTTCATTGAAATATAATTTTCAATAGCAAAAGACTCAAAACACTCTAGATATCTGTTAGTGGGAGACTTAAAATGTGATTCATCTTTTCAGTGGGCTGTTATGAAGTTATTAAAAAGGTTTAGGTGGATTTATCAGGTGCTCTGGTGGAGCCAGGCGTTTGGCTGCTAACCAGAATGTGGCAGTTCAAGCCCATTAGCAGCTCCGAGGGAGGGAGGAAATTATCTACTTCCCTAAAGATTTACGGCTTTGAAAACCCAATGAGGGTTGCTATGAGTTGGAATCGATCGATGACAGCAGGGTTAGGTATATTTATAATGTAATAGGAACAATCTTCATGGCATACCAAACCAAAAGCCTCATTGCTGTCAAGTTGATTCTGACTCATAGTGTTCCTGAAGGACAGAGGAAAACTGCCCCTCAGGGTTTCCAAGACTATAATCCTTGCAGAAGCAGTCTGCCAATCTTTGTGCCCTTGAGTGGCTGGTGGGTTTGCATTCCTAACCTTTTGGTTAGTAACCGAGCACTTAACCACTGCACTACCAAGTCTCCCTCTTCATGACAATGTTATGTGAAAAACCAAGGTTAAGACCAGTGTGTCGTTGGGATCTGGATTGGGATTGCATTGAATATATAGATTGCTTTGGGTAGTATTGACATTTTCATAATGTTCAATCTTCCTATCTATGAGCATGCTATGCTGTTCCATATATGCAGATCTCTTATGGCTTCCTGAAGTAGCATTTTGTAGTTTTCTTTGTACAGGTCTTTTGTGCTACTGGTAAGATTTATTCCCAAATATTTTAACTTTTTGGTAGCTATTGTAAATGATATTAATTTCCTTTTCAGCAATCTTTTCACGGGTGTAGAGGTATCCAAGTGATTTTTGTATGTCGATCTTATATCCTGTCACAATGCTGAATCTCTCAATTAGTTCCAGTAGTTTTTTTGCTGAGTTTCTTGGGTTTTCTATATACAGGAGCATATCATCAGCAAATAAGGATAGTTTGACTTTTTCCTTACCAATTTGGATCCTTTGATTTCGCTTTCTTGCCTTATTGCCCTGGCTAGGACTTCTAATACAATGTTGAATAGAAGTGGTGATAGAGGGCATCCTTGTCTGATTCCTGTTTGCAAGGGGAATGGTTTCAGTCTCTTTCCATTGAGAATAATGTTGGCTGTTGGTTTTGCATACATGCCCTTTATTATGTTGAGGAATGTTCCTTTTATTCCTATTTTCTCTGAAGGTTTTTTTTTTTTTTTTATCAGAAATAGGTGTTGAATTTTATCAAATACCTTTCCTGCATCAGTTGATATGATCATGTAGTTCTTTTCCTTTGTTTTATTTATGCAATGGATGACATTGATTGTTTTTCTAATGTTGAACCATCCTTGCACACCTGTTATGAACCCCACTTGGTCATAACGTATTATATTTTAATATGTTGTTGGAGTCTCTTGGTTAAAGTTTTGTTGAAGATTTTTGCATCTATATTCAGGAAGAGCATTGATCTGGTTTTGGTATCAAGATATGCTTCCTTCATAAAATGAATGTGGGAGGATTCCATCTTTTTCTATGTTCTAGAATAGTTTGAGTAACATCAGTGTCAGTTCTTCTCTGAACATTTGGTAGAATTCTCCAATGAAACCATCTGGGCCAGGGCTTTTTTTTTGGTTGGTAATTTTTTTTATGACCTGTTCAATTTCTTCTTTTGTTCAATTTTCTTCTTGTTTTGTTATGTTCAAATTTTCCACCTCAGCCTGTGTTATTTTAGGTAAATAGTATGTTTCTAGAAATCTGTCCATTTCTTCTAGATTTTCAAATTTATTGGATTATAGTTCTTCATAATGTCCTGATATTATTCTTTTTATATCACTTGGTTCTGTTGTGATATTGCCCAATTTGTTTCTTATTCATGTTATTTGTATTCTCTCACTCTTTTCCTTTTTTAAATTTTATTTTTGTCAATTTTATTAATCTTTTGAAAAAAATAAACTTCTAGTCTTGTTGATTTTTTTCTATTGTCTTTCTATTTTCTGTTTCATTTTTTTCTGCTTAAACCTTTATTATTTCTTTTCTTCTGGTGACTGTAGGCTTTTTTTAGTTGCTTTTTTTCTGATTGGTGAAGATGTTGGGTTAAGGTATTTATTTTGACTCTTTCTTTCTTTCTTTTGATGTGTGTATTTATTGCTATAAATGATCACTGCTTTTGCTGTATCCCAAAGATTTTGGTATGTTGTGTTTTCATTTTTGTTTGATTCAAGGAATTTTTTAAGTTCATTTTTTATGTTTCTATTACCCAGTCATTTTTAAGGAGCATGTTATTCAGGTTCCATGTGCTTGTCCTTTTTCCATTGATCTTCGTATTGCTGATTTCTGATGTTATAGCATTGTGATCTGAGAAGATGCTTTGCAGTATTTCAATGTTTTTAAATTTGTTAAGGCTTGCTTTGTGGCCTGACATATGGTCCACCCTAGAGAATGCTCCATGCACACTGGAAAAGAATCTATATTGTGTTGTTCTCGAGTGAAGTGCTCTGTAGATATCCATAAGGTCAAGTTGGTAGATTGTATTGTTTAGTTCCTCTGCGTCTTTGTTGAGTTTATTTCCAGTTGTTCTATCTTTTATTGAAAGTGGTGTATTAAAGTCTTCTACTGTGACTGTGGAGTCATTTACTTGTCTTTTCAATTGTGTTAAAGTCTATGTATTTTGGGGCTCTTTAATTGGGTGCATAGATATTTATTATGGTTATGTCCTCTTGTTCAATCGATCCTTAATCATTATATAATGCCCTTCTTTGTCTCTTATGGTGGTTTTTTCTTAAAGTCAATTTTATGAGAAATTAATATTCTTACTTCTGCTATTTTTTGATTGCAATTTGTTTGATATATCTTTTTCCAACCTTTGATATTTAGTCTATTTTTGTCTTTGTGTCTAAGGTATGTCCCTTGTAGACAGCTTATTGATGGTTTATGTTTTCTTATCCAATCTGCAACTCTCTGTCTCATGAGTGGTGCATTTAATCCATTGACATTCAGTGTAATTATTGAAAAGTATAAATTTGTTGCTGTCATTTATTTATTTATTTATTATGATGTTGCCAATTTCTTCCATATAATTTACTGTGTTGAACTCACTTTATTTATGAATTGTGTTATCATTTCCTTTGTTGCTGTTGTTTTAGTATTTGCTAAATATTTGTACTTGTCCTCTTTTTTCATTTTGATATGAAGGTTTATCACTTTTCCTTGACATTACCCTGTGATTTATAATTTTCTTCCCAAGTTTAGAACAGTCCATTCTATCTTGTAATTCTTTTGACTTCCTTGCCATTTAAAAGTTCTGTAACTACACTCTTCTTTCCTTCCTTTTGGTTTGTGGTTGCCCTCATTTGCCAACTGAAGTCCCTGGTTCTCTGTCAGAATCAACTTGATGGCACTGAGTTTGGTTTGGTTTTGAAGCTTATTTTGCTTTAGAACTTCCATAATTGGGTTGGTTTTTGGTTATGTCATTATGCGTGCTAATGGTTAGTTGTTTGCTGTTGTTGGTTCTCTGTCCAAAGGACTCCCTTTAGCATCTCTTGTAAAGTTGGTCTGGTTTTAACAAATTCCCTTAATTTCTGTTTATCTGGAAATCTCCTAATTTCACCATCGTTTTTGAGGGATAATTTTGCTGGGTATAGAATTCTTGGTTGGAAATTATTTTCTTTCAGGGTTTTCTATATGCCATCCCATTGCCTTTTCATCTGCAGGGTTCCTCCTGAGAAATCAGAGCTTAGTCTTATTGGTTGCCCTTTGTAGGTGACTTTTCATTTTTACCATGCTGCTTTCAGGATTTTTTCCTTGTCTTTGGTTTTGGTGAGTTTGATGATGATATGGCTTGGTGATTTTCTTTTAGGGTCTACCCTGTTTGGGGTTCATTGAACTTCTTGAATGGATATATTCTCATCTTTCATCATATCAGGGAAATTCTCTTCAAAAAAATCTTCTACAATTTTCTTTGTGGTTTTATTTGACTCTTCTTATTCTGGAATTCTGATTACACATAGGTTATTCTCTTGATGGTATCCCACATAAATCTTAGGCTTTCTTCATTTTGTTTTGATCTCTTTTATGATTGATCCCTTTTCAAAGAAGTATTGATGTATTTGTCTTCAATTTCACTAATTCTGTCTTTCATCGATTCAGCTCTACTCCTTTGTGCATTCAATATGTTATCTATTTCTGAAAATTTAGTATTAATCTTTTGGATATCTGTAGATTTTTTATCATTTCTAATTTGTCATTTATTTTGTCATTTTGTTCTTGTATTTTCTTCCAAAGTTGTTCTAGAGTTTTGTCTGTGTTTTCCTTAATTTTGTCAATATTTTCCTTGATCTGTCTCTCAATCTGTTGAAGATACTTAAATACAATTCTTTTGAATTCCTTATCAGGGGGCTCCAGTGCTTCTTATTCCTCAGGATTGTGTTATGACTCTGTTTCCTGATCCTTTGTTTCTCCTGCTTTATCTTGCTTCTTTGTGTGGACTGTGATGGTCTGTTGTCTTTGAGACATTGTGATGTTGTTGTATTTGTATTTAATTAGTGATTGTACGTTGGAGTGATTCACCCAAGATTTTAATTTTCTTTGTTTTGTTTGGATATATCTGAGTAAGGAGGGTACTGTGATCCTCTGTTCACTAGTTGGAAGTACTTATGCACTCACCACCTGTCTTCTGGT
The DNA here is from genome assembly GCF_000298275.1 of Orycteropus afer afer. Lineage (NCBI taxonomy): Eukaryota > Metazoa > Chordata > Mammalia > Tubulidentata > Orycteropodidae > Orycteropus > Orycteropus afer. Next base: position 1,029,384 of record NW_006921810.1, on the reverse strand, counting down.
GGGTGTAATAGAGAATGAGAGTGGGTGCACAGATTTCTGTTAGCTGTTTGTGAAGAGCAGTTATTGGTTAGTCAGGCTCATATTGGCTGTTGTATATCATTGCCAGTTGGAGCAGAAGTCTCACTAAGTAGGTGGGGCTGCAGGAGGTGTGTGTATGGTTGGGTCGTGTAGGCACAGCTGCTGTCTCCTACTCAGACAAAAACAACAATCAGAATAAACACCAAAAAAGTAAAGGACAAAGGACACACACAGCATAAACACACAGGAACAATCACCAAAAAGAGAAAGAAGGAAAGGTGGAGGAGAGGAAAGCAATAAATTAGACAAAATATTTAAAGAAATACTTTAAAAAGACAAAAGAAAGATAAATTGAAAAAGAGAAGAAACATACAATATCTGGGGAGTGAAGAATAAAAGAAAAGAGCTGGAGCAAGAGAGTAATGAGGGAGAAAATGGGGAAAATGAAAAATGTATAACAAGGAATGGGAAGAACCACAAGAAAGAAAACTATAGGAACTAGAAAAAGGGAAGAGAAAAAAACACCCCAAACTAGAACCTTTCCAGTCTTCAGCCTCTGATATGTCCATGCTGTCCTTGGCAAATGGAGCCTATTCGTAGGTCCCTGGAATCTGAATGAGATCGCTATCACTTTAAATATCCAAAATGGCCACTGCTTGTAAACATTCAAAATGTCTGCGACCTTTGGACAACTGAAAGTCCACAGCTCAGTTTGGGCCTTCTTTGCTGTTTCCCTTTTTAATCATCAGCCAGTGGCGCAGTGGTCCATGCAACCATTGGTAGACAGGGCCAATTTTTAGGTTAGTTCTCAGGTCCTAACACTACTTGAAAATATTCAAATTGTCCATGCCATTAGGATAGCTGACAGTCCACAGATCCATATGTCTCCTTATTCAATGTTTTCATCCAGGTTCTTCTACCAGTTGGCGTTTAATCCACTTCTGTATCCTTCCTTTCAAAGCTCAGGGCTCCAGGATTATCTTCTATATCTGTATCAATTGGTTTCTCTTTTCTTTGTTGAAGAGGGTCTATGTAGCTTGTCTGCCTATTCTGCCATCTTACCAGAAGTCTGCTGCTGGTTCCCTTTTGTAGTATTAATCTCTAAACAGTGATTGAGGAAACTTTAAATAATCCCTCAAGGGCCTATTCTCCTGTGAGCAGGAGGGTTGGGATTAGTATTCTGATGTTATTTGGGCCCCTAGTATGGAAAGAAGGAGCTCTGGTGGTGTAGTGGTTAACACATTTTGTTGCTAATCAAAAGGCTGGTGGTTTGAACCCACCAGGCACTCTGTGGAAGATGAAACAGTCTGCTTCTGTAAAGATTTACAGCCTTGGAAAACCCAGTGGGGGTCCTATGAGTTGGAATTGACTCGATGGCAGTGATTTTTTCTTTCTTTTTTAATATGGAAGGAAATGAAATATTCCAAGTTAAGGCCATTTTTTTTTTTTTTCTTTTTAGGGAAAAATGCATATTTCTAGACATATTATACCTGAATGGCAGGCTGGCTGGCACTAGCTTTGTGGAGTCCCTAAACAATCTTTGCTTGTTTGTTTTATTTTACACAGTCGTTATACATTTATGGTTGGTGTCCAGTGTTTTTCATTCCTTTACATTTACATGCTCTTTATCAAAAGATCCCCGCCCCCTTTTTTTAAAGCACAGATCAGCTGGCAGCAAAGCCTCACACTTTTGTCTGAAGATGTCTTTATTTCAACTTAGTTTTTGAAATACATTTTTACTTGGCAGTCATTTTCTTTCAGCACTTTAACAATGTCATTACAATATCTCTGGCTTCCATTGTTTCTGTTGAGAAATAAGGTATCAGCCTTATTGTTGTTCTTTTGAAGGTAATTTGTCTGGGAGGATAATTTGGCTGCATTTAGATTTTTTCTTATCTTTTTTTTTTTTAATTTGATTATTACATTTCTATGTGTGATTTTCTTTATATTTCCTGCTTGAGGTTTATATACATGTATAGTTGTATATCTACAACTATGTACAACTATAGACAGTTTTGGAAAATTCTCAACCATTACTTCTTCAAATACTGCCAACTCAAGTATTGCTGGAGTCTCACTCTCCTACCCTGCAAGGACTCTAATCACACATATGTTAGGCCTTTTTACCATGTCTTACATGTATTTTATGCTTTTTTCTATATTTTTCATATTTTTTTGGGGGGGGCGTCTGGGTCTGGGTGCTGCTACATGGATATTTCCTACCAATCAGTCTTCCTGGTCACTAATAATCTTCTTAACTTGTGTCTGAACTGATGTTAAAGTAATCTATTGGATTTTTATTACATTTTGCAGTTTCAGGATTTCCATTTGACTTTTTAAAAAAATACATAAATTTTAATTCACTGATGAAATTCTCCATCTTGTTATCTATTTTCTTGAACATGTTAATTATAGTTATTTTGTGTCTGATAATTTCAATACAAGTGGTCCCCAGTTTACCATGTATTTGAGTTATGATGAATTGTACTTATGGTTGTCCATTTTTTTTGTACATATTGTCATTAGTAATATGTATTGCATAGAATGTTGCAATGAGTAATTTGCTGATGTTATCATTCTCAGATGTAATGTTCCCAATCCTCAAAGACAAATAAAATCAGATTTATAAAGATTCTAGTAATAAAAGGCAATAATAACGAAAACTTAAAAAAAAAATGAGGTAATGATTTATTTCAGAACCATCTTATGATGGAGTAGTTGTTGAAACAGAAGTCCACTGTAAATCAGGGGCTACCTATATCTAGATTATTTGTGAGTCTATTTTGTTGTGTATTTTTTCTCCTGGCCCTATCTCTTCATATGTACTGTCATCGAGTTGGATCCGACTCATAGCAACCCCTCCTTGGGTTTCCGAGGTGGTATCACTACGGAAGTAGATTGCCCAAACTTCCTTCCAAGGAGTGGCTAGTAGATTTGAATCACCAGCCTTCTGGTTAGCAGTCAAATGCCTTAGGTACTACACCACCAGAGCTCCTTATCTCTTCATATGTTTAGAGGCTGCTGAATGAAGACCTGGCCACATGCAAGTCTGAAAAAAAAAAAAAAAAATCATTGCCGTCAAGTTGGATCTGACTCATAAAGACCCCTCCTTGTGTTTCTGAGGCAGTATCACTATGGAAGTAGATTGCCTTACCCTCCTTCTGAGGAGTGTTTGAACACCCAGCCTTCTGGTTAGCAGTG
>NW_006921810.1:1024861-1026065 GCF_000298275.1 Orycteropus afer afer | reverse complement strand
ACTAGAGGCTCTCAGTGATGTTAAATTCCAGTAGGCAGTCAGAATAAAAAAAGAACACCTTAATCCAATCAGGGATTGAGGTGATTTGAGGCTGGATTTCAATCCCACCAGCCATTCCTTGGAAGGAAGGTTGGGCCATCTACTTCCATAGTGATACCACCTCGGAAATCCAAGAAGAGGTTGCTATGAGTCAGGCCAAACTGATGGCACATAACAACAACAACAAAGGCTTTTCTGTATCCTATTTACTGTAATTTTTAAGGTATGGTCCTATGAATTCCAAGTGAAAACAGGAGGTGCTTCCTAGTACCCCTTTTCTTTGGTGAGCTCTAAACTCAAATATTAATTCATCCAGCACTGTGAGACTGTCATTAGTTCTGTTTGGTTTCTTAGTCTCTCAGCAATCACTTTTCATCCTGCCTCTCTAACTCTTGGTCTGCTCTGCTTACTAACTGGCAAATATGTAGAGACAAAAACCAGTTCATTTTATATGAATCACTTCTCTGCACTTCCTTTTCCTCCAGAATTTTGGCATCTGAAATCCTGGTTGACTTATTATATGTCTCTGAACTCCAATATTTGTCTCTTTAGTGAATCTGCCACAAGCTTTACTCCCCTTTTTTGCTTCTTAATGGCCACTTTCTGTCTGGCTTCTTAGGCCCTCCACCTATACCCATTATGCTTACAAATCAACAAATGCCTCAGTGGGGAGTGTAGAATGAATGCTAGGCTTATCTTAGTGAGTTTTCCTTCTTTCAGTGATCTTGACCTTCAAACACTGGCTGCCTTGGTAGCTTTTCAATGCTTTTGCACTTTGTTTTTTTCTTGGCTCTTCTAGTTGTTCTCATGGGGGGATTTTTTTTTCTGTACAATCTGGAAATAGAAACCAAACAGCTGTTTAAAAGCAGGACCTGCTCAAAGTTCCAAAATTTAGGTCTCAATTTCAAATTGATTAAGACAACTAATCATACTTTTGAAAAATAATATATCATTTGTAGCTCTACAAGAGCTTTGACAGACTGTAGAATAATGTAACCTGTGAGGTAGATATGACTATTGTCATCCCCATTTTTACATGCAAGGAAACTGAGGAACAAAGAGTCTAAATCAGTCACCAAGAGTCATATAATTAGTAAGTAATGGTGCTGGGATTTGAATCCATATAGCCTGACTTTCCAACACTCTTTTTTTTTTTTTTTTTTTT
>NW_006921810.1:1004495-1023681 GCF_000298275.1 Orycteropus afer afer | reverse complement strand
AGCATAGTGCCTAAGGCAATTGACTGCTAACCAGAAGGCTGGTGGTTCAAACCCACCAGCCACTCCCCGGAAGGAAGGTTGAGCAATCTACTTCTGTAGTGATACTGCCTCAGAAACCCAAGGAGGGGTTGCTATGAGTCAGACCTGACTCGATGGCACATAACAACAACCAAGCATATTAGAAAGGAGCGCTGGTGGCAGAATGGTTAAAGGCATTTGGCTCCTAAGCAAAAGTTTGGCTGTTTGAACCCATATCAGCCACTCTGCAAGAGAAAGATGAGGCAGTCTGCCACTGTAAAGATTTTCAGCCTTTGAAACCCTTTAGAGCAGTTCTGTTCTGTCCTATAGGGTTGCTATGAGGTGAAACCAACTTGATGACAATGGGTTTGTTTGTTTGTTTTAGCATTATATTAGAATAGGCCACGGAGGTAATTTTGGACAAAATCTAGTCCATGCTCTTCTTGCTAAAGTGCACTCCCTACTAAGAGTGGAGGAAGGGGGTGCCGTTTTCTTATTCAGATTCTGGTGCAAATATTAGATTCTTTCTCTAACTTATCTCACAGAAGTTGTTACCCATCTTTTCTAGCCACAACAATTGGACAGGAAAGCAGTCTAAATCCAGCTGTTGGCTATCATATGTCTCTGTTTATTTGGTGATCCACTCACTGGGTAGGAAATTTGCCATCTCAAAATACTGATTCAGAGTAGGGGAAAGGAAAATAGCATAGAAAAACAGTGGGCATATCTGTTCTTCAGAAAGGAAACAGTTAGACTAGTTTCTATTCCCAAGTGCTACCTTTGGTCTCAGACCAAATCTTTTTATTTAGTGGATTCCCAGAGCAGAAACCAGGTGAAAGCCGTAGCTGGGACCTTGACTGATCCTCTACAATTTCATTTTCTTTGTGTTTTCTGTAGCATGGAATGCCTGAGTGTTTCTCTCCTAAATAATGACACACCTTTACCCCATGCCAAAGAACTCCAAATTGTTTCAAAGAACAATTTCTGTATACAAACCCCACTGGCAGTAAGATCTTTTTAGACAATGGACTCAGAACAGTTTTGAGTGTTTTCTGTCCTGTTTCCACAACCAATAAATATGTAGTTCTATAAAAGAATTAGGCAAATGTATTCTCATAAAGCAATTGAAAATGATCTATTTTGTATTCAAATAGAGCTAAATCAATTTTGTGCAGTAGTTTCAGGGCATCCATTTGACAAGCAACTTTCTACAAGTAATTGCATTTATCTTGGGATCATCTCAGCTGAAAATTCTGGGGATGGCCTAACAAAAAATTCACCAAATTCTACTCAAATTTGTAGCAGACTTTTCAAAATAATTGGAATGGCTTTTCTCAGGGACAGTTTTCTTAAAAATCTCATAACATAGATTCTTCCAGGGGGCTGAGGACCAAATATAGCACATTGATGCCTGTGAGGCCTGTTTACAATGATGCATATGAAGCTGTTTTGCTGATATCCTGTCTTTCTGGAAAAATGTAGTTTCCAAATTGGAGCCATTTTCTTTTAAATAAGTCCGTTTCTTTCCGAATAATAAAGAAAAAATATCCCATTATTAAAATAAGGTATAACCCAAAGCAAATTTTACTTCTTTTGACTTGATTCTGATCTAGAGCAACCCTGTATGACAGGGTAGAATTGCCCCATAGAATTTCCAAGGCCGTAAATCTTTACAGAAGCAGACTGTCATATCTTTCTTCCATGGAGTGGCTGGTGGGTTCAAATTGCCGACCTTTCAGTTAGCAGCTGCGTGTTTGATCACTGTGCCACCGGGGGTTCTAAAATATGGTATGGAGGACAGAAAGTACATTTCAGAAGATCTTTGTTACTTCCAGGCAGTAATCAAATAATATTTTTAGAATACTGAGGCCTCTGGTATATACAATAGCTGAGTGATTTCAGCTACTAAAGAATCAATCCTAGGGAAGCCTGGTGCTTTTTCCCACTGTGTTTAGGGGATTTTGTATCCAAATAATACTCTGGCCTGGAGGAGGAAACCAACATTATTGATTACAGTAGCAATTACTGTAGTCCCTGGGTAGTGCAAAAAGTTGCTTGACTGCTAACTGAAAGGTTACTGGTTCAAGTCCATGTAGGGGTGCCTTGGGTACACTTCTGAAAATAAAAGTCAGCCATAGAAAACTCCATGGAGTACAGTTCTACTCTGACACATACATGGGGTCGCCATGAATAGGAATTAGCTTGATGGCAACTGGTGGTAACAATTACTAAGACTGATTGACTGAGAGTTTTGTGTTAGGCACTGTGCTAACAATTTTATATTATCATTTCATTTTTTTCCTCATAACAATCCTATAAGCTAGATACATGAGCTAGATATATAAGCTATCCCCATTTTACAGACAAAGAAACTGAGTTTCAACATAACTTTCCTAAGATAGAGTTAGGATTTGAACCTAGCATATCTTTATCATTCTTGTAAAAAATATAATGGGGTAGGAAAAAGATTGAGGATAGGAGGAGGATGTAAATTAATACAATCTTTTTGGAAAGCAGTTTTTGAAATACTTAAGATTTTAAAAATTTCATGCACTTTGACCAAATAATTCCACTTCTAAGGCTCTAATCCGTATCTTACAGAACACCAGGAATCCCAGAACAGGGCACACATATACCTCAGCACTCCCATTGGAAAGCTCTGATATAGAAAACCTGAGGGGATCATATAAGAAAGTATCCATATTAATAAAAGAGTGAAGAGAATTACTTAATATATGAAAGACACACACACATAAGTAAATATCTGAAAATTACTGGCTTTTCTGTATACTAACTCTATCTAGTAAGGAAACATAATAGTAAAACATATGTTCTGTATTCTCAGCAGCAACAAAAGAGATGAAAGAGCTAGGAATAATTTAACAAGGTATAGGCAGTCCCCAGGTTATGGACTAGATCTGTTCCTAAGTCTGTCTTAAAGACGAATTGTAAGTAAGTTGGAACCCACTGCCATCCAGTAGGCCCCGACTCATAGTGACCCCTCCTTGGGTTTCCAAGGCGATATCACTACAGAAGTAGATTACCCAAGTTGGAACAGGTACATTCAGTTCTTATTTAGCATCAGATAGTCAAATGTTTGTTTTAGTATATAGTATATATTTTATCTTTCTTTTCATATAAAACACTTAAAAACCATGCAGTGTTTTCATGGGTGTTACAAAGTAGTACATGTGTTCCTTATTAAGAACCATCATATATTTAACTAAAATTTTTAATATAATAGGCTTTATGGCAGTACGTGGTCCGTAAGTTGGATATTCGTAACCCGAGGACTGCTTGTATATGAAAGATTTCTTTAAGCAAAGGACAAAATTTTACTACAAGATATAAAAGAGGACTTCAATAAATGGAGTCATACCATGATCCTGGATGGGAGAACTGAATATTATAAAGATGTCAGTTCCTACCAAATTAATTTATAGTTATAATATAACTCTAATCAAAATCTCAATACAGTTATTTTTGGTATATAACAAAATCATTCTAAAGTGCATCTGGAGGACAAGCAGGCAATAATAACTGATACATTTTGTGAAAATAAAATAAGTGGAGCAAAGGGATTAGCTTTCTCAGAAAGTAAAATGCAGCAGAAAATAACAATAATGTTATCAATTTGTATCTACTGCTACAATACATCAGTGGAACAGAATACAGAGGCCATAAACAGCCTGTAGGATATATAATAATATGATGATAAAGGTAGTATCACGAAACAGGAAGGAGAGGAAGGATTCTTCAGTAAATGTTACTAGATATTGGTGAGTGGGGTGGGGAGGGTGGGCAAGAAGGAATGGAGTGAAAACAATTTTTCTGAATGTGTATTTCATTGTACAAGATCTTCAACTAGAAGTCCTGCTTGTCTCCCAAGCCCTTATTTTTTCCTCAGCAGGTTACCCTCAGTTCTGATTCATGGTGACCCCATATGTGTCAGAGTAGAATTGTGCTCCATAGGGTTTTCAATGACTGATATTTTGGAAGTAGATCACCAGGCCTTTCTTCTGAGGCATATCTGGTTGGCCTTGAACCTTCGACTTTTCAGTCAGAAGCCACACATTAACTGTTTGTATTATCCAGGGACTCCCTTGGCAGGTTGTTGTTAGTTGCTGCTCAGTTCACTCAGGTTCATGGCCACCCCACATGCAGCGTAAAACTGCTCTTTAAGGTTTTCAAGGCTGAGACCTTTCGGAAGCAGATTGCCAGGCCTGTCTTCTGAGGTGCCTCCGGGTAAGTTCAAACCTCTGACATTTTCAGCTAGTAGATGAGCACTCAACCATTTGCATGACTCAGGTAAATACATGATTCATGAATTTAAAAGAAACAAAGGGGGTGGCTCAGCCTTTCTCTCTCTTTGGATCTGCCTGCTGGCAGAGAGGGTGGATGCCACTCTGTCCTCTGCTTTGTGGTTGCTTAAAGAGGCAGTTCCTGCCTTTGCCCTTAGGCGAGCCTGGCAGGCATCCAGCAAGATCTGGGAGTGGGCGAGTTAGGCAGCTGAATCCTCCGGTGAGGTATATGAGCAGACTATTTCGGCTTAATATCTAAAATTACATGTTCTAATCAGCTTTATTAGAAACAAAGGAGGCAATATCTTCCCTATTGTATGTTTATCTCTTAATTGGTTTCTAACTTATGAGAGGAAAGGGATATGATTCATTGACCCACCTTACACCCCAACACTGGAGCAACCAGTTGACCAGTTAGGGGAAACATTTATGTCACAACATATGTGAATATATGAAGTATAACTTTTATAAATGTTAAACTGTTGAAAATGAAAACTGGAAAGCAATATCAAATTTCTGAATCAGCAAACTCTCTAAGATTAAAAGCAAAGGCTATGATCCCAAAGGCAAACATGCAAAGATCTAATAAGATTTTAACATGTTGTTGTTGTTGTTGTTATGTGCCGTCGAGTCAGCCCTGACTCATAGCGACCCCTCCTTGGGTTTCCGAGGCAGTATCACTACGGAAGTAGGATTGCCCAACCTTCCTTCCGAGGAGTGGCTGGTGGGTTTGAACCGCCAGCCTTCTGGTTAGCAGTCAAGTGCTTTAGCCACTATGCTACCAGAGCTCCCAGATTTTAACATAGCATCTATATAAAAATGTAAAGCTGAATGAAGATGTTATCAAGCTAGAAAAATTATTTCCAGTATATGTTACAAAAAAATTATTCATTAAATTTATGAAGAACAGGGACAAAACAATAAAGAAGGTGGCTGCTTCAATAGATGAAAGAGAAAAGGACACAAAAGGGCAATTCACACAGAGAAAGTTACAAATAGCTAATAAACACATGAAAAAAAAGTCATAGACACTAATGACAGAAGAGATGCAATTAAAATGAAATACCATTCTTTATCTCTCCATTTGAAAAAGATAAAATGTGAATATTTGGTCCTGGTGAGGGTATAATGAAATTGTCACTGTGTCTGTTGATGGGAACATAAATCAGTACAAATTTTCTAGCAAGAAATTGGCAAAACTTACCATGAATCTTAAAAATGCTTATACTTTTTGACTCCAATAAATCCAGGCATCTACCCTAAGGAGTATATAGAAATTAAAATAAAGATTTAGCTTCCAAGATATTTATAATAATGAATTAATAGAAAAACATGTATATCCAATATTAGTAAAGGTTAAGTACATTATATGATGGAATATTATGCAGCTGTTAAAATTAAACTTACAAAGAACTTTTTTCCCTAAATTGTATTTATTTTGTTGTTGCTGTTAATAATACATACTGCAAAACATACATCAACTGAACACTTCCTACATTAAAAAAAAACAAACAAACTTATAACTCTGTTATTTTTTTTTTAAAGTTTATGGCAGCTTTTATGCAAACTTAAAGTTTAGCAAGATTGCATAAATAAGTAGACGAGTGAAAGAGAGGACAACAAGAGCAGGTACAAACTAAGACCTGGAAAGAATGGATGAGAAAAATGTAAACAATTGCTAGAGTCCTGAATACTAGCTATGGGTGGGCCACAAATCAGACTTTATAATCTCCCCAAAGAAAATGTGTTTAAACCATCAGAGTGAGAATTTGCTGCGGGGTGGAGGGTGTATGAGATAAATGAAAGGATAGCCAGTGTGACTGAAGGTCTACGTGAAAGTTTGGTGTGATTTTGTGGTGGATGCACTTGGCAGACATCTGGGTTTTTCTCCAGCAAGTGTCAGAAGCCTGAAAGAGGTGATCAACAACAAAGAAAGGCTGAGAAAATGAATGTTGGGAAAATCAAGTTTGGGTGATGAGAATACAAGAGCTTTTTTGTTTGTTTTCTTTGTTTCTACTGTTCTATAATGGATGAGGGACGTCTGGTGGCATAGTGCCTAAGGCATTTGACTGCTACCCAGAAAGCTGGTGGTTCAAACCCACCAGCCACTCCTTTGAAGGAAGGTTGGGCAATCTATTTCTGTAGTGATACCGCCTCGGAAACCCAAGGAGGGGTCACTATGAGTAGAAGTTGACTCCACGGCAGTGAGCTTGGTATAATGGATGAAGAATCCTTTATTTTAATATAGGCTAAGATTTCCTCAATGTTGGTAGAAAGGAAGAGAATGCATGGGCAAAGGATACAAAAAGATAATTAATATAGTAAATAAAAATAGCGAATACTTGAAAAGATACTCAATGTCACTAATAACCAAAGAAATGATAATGGAAAACTTTATTTATTAATTCATTCACTTAATTGAAGCAAGATTTATTTATTTACTTATTTAAAAAATTCTTTAACCCCTCTAGTCCTAGCCCTGGTAAAGGCTAATCTTCTTTTGTCTTGATGAATTTGTCTATTTTAGATATTCTGTGTAAGTGGAATCATACAGTATATGTCCTTTTGTGTCTGTCTTATTTGACTTAGCATGATGTTTTCAAAGTTCATCTATGTGATGGCATGTATTAGAACTTAGTTTCTTAACACTCCATTGTATGTATATACTACATTTTGTTTATCCATTCATCAGTTGATGGACATTTGGGTTGTTTCCACCTTTTGGCTATTGTGAATAATGCTGCAATGTACATTGGCATGCACATGTCTGTTTGAGTCACTGTTTTTTGTCTCTTAAGTGTATACATAGGAAAAGAATTGCTGGATCATGTGGTAACTCTATGTTTAACTTTTTTAGGAACATTCGAACTGTCTTTTTTAGTGGCTGTACCATTATACATTCTCACCAGCAAAGTACAAGTGTTCTAATTTCTCTACAATCTCTTCAATACTGATTTTTCCTTTTTGCTCAGTATATTGGCATTTTTTTTTAAAAAATATTTTTAATGTTAAACTTAGAAAATAGATATGAAGAAGTTATCAATGAAATAGTTGCCCAGAACTGAACAAAATTTAAAAAGACCCCTAAGTGGTCACAATTCTAGATAGAATAGACTCACATCAAGGCATATCCTCATCAAATTTCACAACACAGGGGACAAAAATAAGATCCTACAAGTTTCTAGAGAAAAAGGAAACATCTTATGTAAGAATGGATCATGAAACAGAGTATCTCTGGAGTTTTCAACAGCAAAACTAGAAGTTGGAAGAAAATAGAGACATGTCTTCAAAAATAGCTGAAGTGAAACTATTTCTAATCCATAATTTTATACCTTCAAACTCTCAATCAAATGAAGGTAGAATAAAGACATTTTCAAAGTCCCATAAATGTACCTCTGATTTTTTTCTTCTTCAGAAAACTTACTGGTGGATGTGCGCCATGTAAACTAAAGAGAAGAGCTAACAGAAGACACAGTAAAGGCAACCTCCAGAGTGATGTTAAAAGAAAGATCCCAAAATGACAGCCAGCCCAGAGCAGTTGACTGTTTTGATCAACAAATTGCTATTTGGCTCATTAAACTCTGGTATATATAATATTATTAATACAAAAATTTTTAAAAAAGAAAAATTAAGCTGGGTGCAAAGTGAAGGTCATCCTTCAATACTTTCTGTTCTTAAAATTTCAGTTGACTTTGCTGACTAGAAGTTTACATCTCATCCTGAAGTTTGAGACTGGTAGGGAATATTGAATTTTCTGTTTCTTTATGAAGATGTTGATAATAGTCTCTATTTTGCCAGCAACTCTCCACACAAACATAAATTATCAATAAACTGTTACAATTTGTGCTCCTGGAGTTAAGCTAAATCCAATTCATTTTCAAGCATTTGAATGAAATCTTTAAAGTCAAAGCCCTAAAATTGCAGCTGTTTTGCTTTTTCCCTCTGCAAGTTACAACACCTTTCTGCTTCATCTTTAAGTCCTTGGTTTCTAAGCATTCTTGATGTTGATTTTAACTATCGGAAAGCAAGGACAGCTAATAGTTTACTTAGCTGCTTGTTGGAGTAAGAACAGTTCCAATAAGAGGAACTTATGTTAAGGTAGTTATGGAGACCAAAGTCCATCTTTCTGGCATATTTGTGCTTTGGACTGGTCACAGTATGTTCTCACACCCTTCCTTCCCTGCCCCTGCCATCCATCACTCCACACACACATATTCACATACATGTTCACACACACAGGCAAATATTTTAATTCAGTGAAATTTTATTGAGAACTTCCTATATGCTAAGGAGCCTAGGAGGTCTGGTAGCCTAGTGCCTAGGGCACTTGACTGCTAATCAGAAGGCTGGCCACTCCTTGGAAGGAAGGTTGGGCAATCTACTTCTATAGTGATACCACCTTGGAAACCCAAGGAGGGGTCACAATGAGTTGGGTCCAACGGCACATAACAACAACAACAAAGAGCCCTGGTGGCTCAGTGGTTAAAGTGATCAGCTGCTAACCAGAAGGTCAGTGCTTCAAACCCACCATCTGCTCCACAAGAGAAAGATGTGGCAGTCTGCTTCCGAAAAGATTTACAGCCTTGGAAACCCTACAGTGGCAGTTCTTCTCTGTCCTCCAATAGGGTGGCTATGAGTTGAATTGACTCCCTGGCAATGGGTTACTATGTTCCAGGCTTTTTACTGAGTACCGGGGACATAGAGATGAAAATCAAATAGTCCCTTCTCTGTTAGGGGAATAGAGATAATTATTTATGTTCAGATTAGTACTTTATAGATTAGCTAAACATTTTTACTTGCACTGTCTCATTTGATCCACATAAAAATCTCAGTGAGATTGATAGTTGTTTTTCCCTTGTATAGATGAGCAATGTGGAGTGAAATCACTTGCCTAACAGCACACAACTGTTGCCCTGGAATCTGAAACCCTGTTGACTACTCTAAAACTGTTATATTTTCACTGCCCTTCCATAGGCCAAAAGGAACCTGAAGAATAAGAAATCATGCCACCTGGGGGAGGGGAGTAAGTGTGGAAGACGAGAGGATTATTTTGTCTTTTGCCTTGGGGTGTGTGTGTGTGTGTTAGTGGTCATTATAGGCTCCCCATGAGAAGACAGTCCTTGGATCTTTCTGAGAGCTACCCACACCATTCACCTCAGTGAGCTGCTGCTCAATCTCTGCCACTGATACCAAAACCAAACCAAATTCACTGCCCTTGAGTTGGGTCCGACTCATAGTGAACCCTCCTTGGGTTTCTGAGGCGGTATCACTATGGAAGTAGATTGCCCAACCTTCCATCCAAGGAGTGGTTGGTGGGTTTGAACCGCCAGCCTTCTGGTTAGCAATCAAATGCTTTAGGCACTACGCCACCAGAGCTCCCTGCCAATGATAGTGTCCTCCACTAAGTGTCTTCCACTATCATAAGGCTCAGCTGAGCTAGAAATAGCGTTAGATATCATACTTAGTTAAGGAAGAGAAACTGGAGAAAGATGGACAAAAGAAAATGAGAGAGAAATTTTGAAGGAAAGTATATATAGAAAAACTACAACTTAAAAGCATCAACTCTTCTACAGTCTTCCTTATTTATTGTCCAGCTTTCACATGCATACGAAGCAATTGAAAACACCATGGCTTGGATTAGGAACACCTACATTTTCAAAGAGATATCTTTGCTCTTGAGCACTTTCAAGAAGCCTTTTGCAGCAGATGTGCCGAGTGCAATATGACATCTGATTTCTTGACTGCTGCTTCCATTGGTGTAGACTGTAGCACCAAGTAATATGAAATCTTTGACAACTTCAGTCTTTTCTCCATTAGTGCAGTTGGAATGCTCCTTGGAAGCAAGAATGGCCAGACGTCGTCTCACCTACTTTGGTCATCTTGTCAGATGACAACATTCCCTGGAGAAGGATATCGTGCTTGGTAAACCAGAGGGTTAATGGAAAAGGGGAAGGCCCTCAATGAGATGGATTGACACACTGGCTTCCACAGTGGGCTCAGGTATAGCAAGGACTGGCACAGGACCAGGCATGTTTCATTCTGTTGTACATAGGGTCGCTATGAGTTGGAGTGATTTGATGGCACCTAACAACAATGGGAGCTCTGGTAGCATAGTGGCTAAGACACTTGCCTGCTAACCAGACGGCTGGTGGTTCAAACCCACCAGCCACTCCTCGGAAGGAAGGTTGGGCAATCCTACTTCCGTAGTGATACTGCCTCGGAAACCCAAGGAGGGGTCGCTATGGGTCGGGTTTGACTCGACGGCACATAACAAACAAAAACAAACAAAACAACAATAACAACATATATAGAAATGATAAGTCTATGGGGAGAAAGAGAGAAACCCCTGAGGGTGGAGGAAGAGAATGAATGGGGATAAAGAGAAAAAGTATGACAAGAGAAAGAGTCAAAAGAGGAGTAATAAAAAAGAGGAGTAATAAAAGAGGTATGAGGTAAGGAAAATAATATAAAGAAGAGAAAGAGTGAGAGGAGTTTCTAAGGTCTCTGTTAGCTTTGTTAACATTGTCTAATTAAAGATGATTGAAGGAGATTAAATAGCCAGGAGAACCAAATAAAATTCCAGGCCTGGATTCTGACTTAAAAAAAATAATTACTATAAAGGATAGTACTGGGACGATTGACAAAATTGAAATATCAACTGTAGATTAGACAAAAGTATTGTATCAATGTTAAATTTCCTCAATTTAACAATTGTACTGTGGATAAGTATGAGAATGGCTTTGTTCTTATGAAATATACACTGATATATTTAGGGGTTAAGGGGCATGAAGTGTGCAACCTACTCTCAAGTGATTCAAGAATACATATCTTTATCTACATCTATACATACCTATCGATCCATCTAACTGTAGAGAACAAAAGAAAAAATGAAAAAGCAAATATGCTGAATATGGGTAAAATGTATATGGAAGTTTTTATTATTCTTGCAACTTTTCTTTAAATTTGAAATTATTTCAAAATAAAAAATTTAAAAATATTTTCCTGTTGTCCTATGTTATCACCACTCAGAAGTTTACAATAGCTGATTAACTACTGTTTATGACTGTTCTTTGGGAATTCTGGTAGCACAGTCCCTAAAACACTTCACTGCTAACCAGAAGGCTGGTGGTTCAAACCCACCAGCCACTCCTTGGAAGGAAGGTTGAGAATCTACTTCCGTAGTGATACTGCCTCGGCAACCCAAGGAGGGGTCGCTATGAGTTGGATGCGACTCGACGGCACATAACAACAACAACATGACTGTAATTTATCTTTACAGCTTGTGTTGAAATTCCTTCTGTCTGGAAGCTGAGAGCCACACAAATAGCAAAAACTCAGTTGTTGTTGAGTCAGTTCTGAATCGTGGTGAGCCCGTGTGTGTCAGAGTAGAATTGTGCTCCATAGAGTTTTCTTTTTTAGGAATTTATTTTATTTTGTTGTTGGTGAGACTGTACACAGCAAAAACATACATCGATTCTGGTTTCTATATGTACATTTCAGTGACATTGACTACATTCTTCCAACTGTGCCACCATTCTCATCTTCCTTTTCTGAGTTGTTCCTCTGCAATTAACATAACCTCACTGTGTCCTAAGCTTACTTTCAAGCCTTTTGAGTTGCTGTTGTCAATATGATCCCATACAGATAGATTTTAAAGAGCATAATGCCCAAGGCAGACATTTTTTTTACTGTTGTTGTTTGCCATCAAGTCGGACCTGACTCATAGCGGCCCCTCCTTGGGTTTCCAAGGCAGTATCACTACGAAAGTAGATTGCCCCATCTTCCTTCTGAGGAGTGGCTGGTGGGTTTGAACCGGCAGCCTTCTGGTTAGCAGTCAAGTGCCTTAGGCACTATGCTACCAGAGCTTTTTTTTTACAAAGACATTTTTTACCAGTTAAGCTAAACTCTTATGTGGTTTTAAGAAAACTTCAGGGGATATTTTTGCTATAAAGTTTGAAGATTATTTTATGACAATAGTTTTGGGCGTTCACTCAGCCTCTATGGGTTCAGAAAATCTGAGTCCATGAGCATTTGAAATACTGTTCTGCATATTTCCACTTTTGATCAGGATTCCTCTATAGAATCTTTGATCAAAATGCTCAGTACTGGTAGCCGGGCACCATTGGTAGCTGAGTCCTTCTGGTCTCATGACAAAGGAGGCAGTTCATGGAGGCTGTTAGCTACACATTCCATTTTCTCCTCTTATTCCTTACTCTCCTTCCTCTGTTGTTCCAGGTGAATAGAGACCAATTGGGTCTTGGATGGTCCGTGGGATTGTCAATGGCTGATTGTTCTGAAGTCCATTGCTAGGCCTTTCTTCTGAGGCCCCTCTGGGTGGACTCAAACCTCGAACCCTTTGCTTAGCAGCTAAACATGCTAATGTTTGCACCCCCCAGGGACTCTAAGAGGAGATTATTATTATTATTATTCCCTGAGGGAACAGTATCATCCATATGGCTGAAGTGTCTCAGCCCTGTAGTATATATATGAAATCTAATGAAGTCCTGTATTCATGAGGATGACTATTGCTGTTGTTAGATGCCATTGAGTTGGTTCTAACTCGTAGCTTCTGTGTGTACAACAGAATGAAACACTGGTTCTGCATCATCCTCACAAGTGTTGCCATGCCTGAGCCCACTGTTGAGTCCAGTGTTGCAGCCACGGTGTCAATCCATCTCATTGAGGGTCTTCCTCTTTTTTGCTGACCCTCGACTTTACCAACTATGATACCCTTCTCTAGGGATTGGTCCTTCTTGAAAACATGACCAAAGTATGAGAGATGATGTCTTGTCATCCTTGCTTCTAAGGAGCATTCTGACAACTTCTTCCAAGACAGATTTGTTTGTTCTTCTGGCAGGCCATGGTATATTCAATATACTTTACGAAGTCCACAACTCAAATCCATCAATTCTTCTGTTGTCTTTCTTATTCATTGTCCAGCTTTCACATGCATATGAGGCTATTAAAAATACCATGACTTAAGACAAAGTGTATGTGAACTGCTGTATGGAAAGTAAATTTGCTTGTAAATTTTCACCCAAATCACAATAATAATAGTAAAAAAAATACCATGACTTAGTTTTCAAAGTGACGTCTTTGCTCTTTAACACTTTAAAGAGGTCTTTTACAGTAGATTTGCCCAGTGTAATACATTGTTTGATTTCTCGATTGCTGCATCCATGGATGTTGATTGTGGATCCAAGTAAAATGAAATCTTTGGTAACTTCAATTTTTTCTCCATTTACAGTGGTGTTGCTTATTGGTCCAGTTTTGAGGACGACTGGTAGGCCATTTTAAAAAAGATTTTTGTACTAATATTTCGATGTGATTGTGTGTTGGTGTGAGCACACAAAGCTTTCCTGATTGTAGGTCCACACATTGCTGAGCTTTATGACCTTATATTCCTCACAGTTCCATGTCTCTCTTTATGCACAATGTACTTGACCCTGGGACTGGAAGTCCTATGTAATTGCTTGTGATTTTAGTGTTCTGTCTGTAGGACTTCTACTGATTCATCATGTTGTAATGTCTGGTTTTGGTTGTATGCTCCCAGACACCAAGAAGCATGTCTATCTCACATGCTAGTTACAAAGTTCCATCATAGCCCTGAGTTTTGCCACTTTTTTTGTGGAACCTATGAATAAGAACAACAACCGAGCAGGAGAAACTCACTAAGGTGGAGACAATGATCACCCCACAATCAGGCACAGAGCCTGGGAGGCATTTGAACAAAATACTTAGGGGAACAGACTCTTCCAGTGCCAAACACAAAACATTTACAGAATCTGAATTTTCCTAAAATGTCCACTGCTGACCTGCCACCTACCAAAAATATTTCATTTGCTTGCTAAAGAATCAGTACAAAATGGCATATGAACAATATCCCAGCATGCTTCTGATGAGCTCTTGAAATGGGATTAGAAAACATTAAACAAGATTGGATTGCCAATAAAAGATATGTAAGAACATCAGCATAAAAAGCTTTCATGTCTGTCTCAATTATTTAATCTCTTCCAGTTCAGATGCACATCTTCCCTGCCCTGGTGTTAATAAACACTGACATATGAAGTGAAGTGAGCTGCTTCCATAGTCTTTGGAATGGAAATGGAAATAGAGGGTGTCAAGGGAGTGCAGAAAATAGAAATAGGGAAATGCTGTTCATCGTGATAGCTGGTAATTAAAAATGCACAATAATATGGCCAGGGTCATGAATGTATGCAGTAGGTCTTTTGGATGATGAAAGTGGTTTGCAGTTTGGGTTTTTGCTCTAACAGCTGAGGAGGCTGGTTCTTTTTGAGGCTTGGTGCTTTATATTGCAAGAAGGAGGCTTTGTAGTGCAGTGCTTAAAGCACTTGGCTGCTAACCAAAAGGTTGGCAGTTTGAATCCACCAGTAGCTCCAAAGCCATGGTACACAACAACAATGACAGTATGTTGCAAGAGACCTTAGAGTCTATGATATTCCACCTCTTCTTCTACATAGTAGGAAATACAGCTCAGAAAAGAAGGGGCAACATGCTTAAAGGAAATGTGGTGGTTTACATGAGTGTCTAGATCAGGACTCCCATCTGTGTTCTGAGCTTCTGACAGTGTCCCTGTCCCTGCTCTGCCAGGCTTCCCTAGTAAAATACCTTGTTGCCTGTTAACTCACCTACCACCAGTAAGAAGTCAGACATTATCACATGGTATAGACAAGCATATGGTTTAGTTGAGAGGATCTGCCAGTATTATAAAAGGCATTAAGTACTACATTGCTCTCAGATTCCCAAGACTCAGGGGGCAAATATTCACATTCAGGTGCTATTATTTCTGGGGGGTAGGATCATGAGTGATTTAATATTTTTGGTAGCTTCCTTTAAAAAAAAAAAAGAATGTCAGTTCTTATTTACATGTTTTTCCTGTAGTGAGTCCATACTGCTTTTGTGCTTTCAAAATAAGTAAAATTTTTGACAAAAGGATTTTGGAGTCTAGGATATAACCATGGGAATAGGTTGTTGGACCAGATAAAAAGTGTTGAAGGCTCAATTAGGAAAAGAACACCAAAAAGACCCTAAACCCTTACAGTCACCTAAAGAAAAGAAATAATAAAGATTTGAGCAGAAATAAATGAAACATAAAATAAAAAGACAGTAGAAAAAAATCAACAAGATTAGAAGTTGGTTTTTTGAAAAGATTAATAAAATTGACAAACCACTGGCAAACTTAACAAAGGAAAAGAAAGAGAAGATGCAAATAATATGTATAAGAAATGAAAGGGGAGATGTCACAATAGAACCAACAAATATTAAAAAAATAATATCAGGATATTATGAAGACCTGTACTCCAACAAATTTGAAAATCTAAAAGAAATGGACAGATTTCTAGAAACACACTCCTTACCTAAACTAACACAGACTGAGGCAGAAAACTTGAACAGACTCATAACAAAAGAAGAAGTAGAACAGGTCATAAAAAAAGTCCTGGCCCACATGGTTTCACTGGAGAATTCTACCAAACATTCAGAGAAGAGCTGACACCAATCCTACTCAAACTATTTCATAACATAGAAAAGGAAGGAATCCTCCCAAATTCATTTTATGAAACAAGCATAACCCTGATACCAACACTAGGCAAAGACACCACTAGAAAGGAAAACCACAGATCAATATACTTCATTACTATAGATGCAAAAATTTCCAACAAAATCCTAGCTAGTAGACTCCAACAACATATTATAAAAATAATATATCATGACCAAGTGGGATTCATACCAGGTATGCAAAGGTGCTTCAACATTAGAAAAATAATCAGTGTAATCCATCACATAAGTAAAACAAAGGAAAAGAATCACATGATCATATCATTAAATGCAGAAAAGGCATTTGATAAAGGCATTTGGCTGCTAACTGAAAGGTCAGTGGTTCAAACCCACCAGCTGGTCCACAGAAGGAAGATGGGAGTGATCTACTTCTGTATAGATTTACAGCCTTGGAAACCTAATGGAGGTTGCCATGAGTTGGAATCCACTTTGATGGCAGTGAGTTGAGAACATCCGTTACAGATAAAGAGACTCAGAAAAATAGGAATAGAAGAGAAATACCTCAGTATAATAAAGGGCATATATATTTAAAACCAACAGCCAACGTTAATCTCAATGGAGAGAGACCAAAACCATTCCCCTTGAGAACAGGAACCAGATAAGGATACCCCCTATCGCCACTTTTATTCAACGTTGTATTGGAAGTCCTAGCCAGGGAAATAAGGCAAGAAAGGGAAATCAAAGACATCCAAATTGGTAAGGAAGAAGTCAAACTATCCCTATTTGCAGATGATATGATGCTATATATAGAAAAGGAGTTCTGGTGGCGTAATGACTAAGGCATTTGACTGCTGACCAGAAGTCTGGTGGTTCAAACCCACCAGCCAGTCCTTGGAAGGAAGATTGGGCAATCTGCTTCAGTAGAGATACCACCTCGGAAACCAAAGAGAGGTTGCTATGAGTTGGATCTGACTCGACGGCAGTGAGTTTGGTTGGTTTGGATATATAGAAACCCAAGAGACTCAGCAAGAAAACTACTGGAACTTATTGAAAGATTTTAGTATAGTGGCGGGATACAAAAATCAGTTGGATTCCTCTACACCAGCTAAGAGGTCTCTGAAAAGGGAATAAGGAAAACAATACCATTTACAATAGCTATCAAAAAGATAAGGTATTTGGGAATAAATCTTATCAGGAACACAAAAGACCTATACAAAGGAAACTAACAAAACAAAACATTACTTCAAGAAACTATAAGAAATTTACATAAATGGAAGAACATACCATGCTCATGGATAGGAAGATTGAACATTGTGAAAATGGCAGTACTACCCAAAGCAATCTATACATTCAATACAATCCCGATCCAGATTCCATCAACTTTCTTTAAAGATATGGAAAAACCAATCATTAATGTTATATGGAAAAGAAAGAGACCTTGGATAAGCAAAGCATTACTGAAGAAGAGCGAAGTAGGAGGTCTCACACTCCTAGATCTTAAAACCTACTACACAGCCACAGTTGTCAAAACAGCCTGATATTGTACAATGATAGACACATAGACCAGTGGAACAGAATTGAGAACCCAGAAATCAATCCATCGGCCTGATCTTTGACAAAGGGCCCAAATCCATTAATGGGGAAGAGATAGTCTCTTTCATAAATGGTGCTGGCAAAACTGGGTATCCATTTGCAGAAAAATGAAACAAGATCCATACCTCACACCATACACAAGAACTAACTCCAGATGGATCAAAGACTTAAATATGAAACTTAAAGCTGTCAAGTTCATCAAAAAAAAAAAAAAAGGGACAAACTTAGGAGCCTTAATTTATAGCATAAATAGACTATCAAGCATAACCCAATATGCACAAACAGCAGAAGATAAACTAGATGATTGGGACTTCTAAAAGTTAAATTCTTATGTACATCAAAAGAAGTACCCAGAAAAGTAAAAAGAGAACCTACAGAATGGGTAAAAATATTTGGCAATGACATATTGGACGAAGGACTTATCTCTAAAATTCATAGAAAATTCCAGCACCTCAACATCAAAAAGACAAACGATCCAATTAAAAAATAGGCAGAAGACATGAACAGACACTTCACCAAAGAAGGTATTTATTTAGGCAGCCAGCAAATACATGAAGAAATGTTGGCAATCACTAGCCATTACCAAACTCACTGCCATGGAGTTGATTTCAACTCATAGTGACCCCTCCTTGGGTTTCCAGGGCAGTATCTCTATGAAAGTAGATTGTCAGTCTTTCTTCCAAGGAGTAGCTGGTGGTTTTGAACTGTCAGCATTCTGGTTAGCAGTCAAATGCCTTAGCACTATGCCACCAGAGTTTCTCATTAGCCATTGTTGTTGTTATGTGCCGTTGAGTCAGACCTGACCCATAGCGACCTCTCCTTGGGTTTCTGAGGTGGTATCACTGTGGAAGTAGATTGCCCAACCTTCCTTCTGAGTGGCTGGTGGGTTTCAACCACCAGTCTCTGGTTAGCAGTCAAGTGCCTTTGGCACTATGCTAAATCAAAGAGTATTGAAGGCTGATGGGGGGAGGTGACCAAAAATTTAAGACGGGTTGTTGACTGGCTTGACCATGTAGACATTAAAGTCATTCATGATGATGGTGAAAGATGGGTCAGAGAAAGCTGTGAACCAAGTGCCAATATATCAAAAAAATGGGCAAGGGTGGGAGAGTAGTAGGGAAAATCAGGGAGGTTAGCTGGTGACTTAGATGTCAGGGACTTGAGTGGAGAATAGAAGAGCTATGCTTTCAAAGCAGCAATGGGCACTGAAAGGGGTGGGGGTATGTAGCTGAGAGTAAGAGCACCACCAAGACAAGCAGATTGAGTGGGTATTTGTGAGAAGATTGAAGGTATATAGAAGTTTCTTTTTCATTTTATTCTTTTGTTATGAAATGTGGCACACATAGAAAAAAGTACATCAAACCCTAAATTTAGAATGTAACAAGTATTTATAAAGGAAATAGCCATGTAACTATTACCTAACTGAAGAAATAGATCATTGCCAGCACTACAGAGCACCCTCTTTATTACAGATTCCTCCCTCAACCCTGGATTTAACCACCATCCTGAATTTTGGGCAGTTCCTTCCTTCCTTCCTTCCTTCCTTCTTCCTTTCTTCCTTTCTTTTTTTTGGGGGTGAAAATTTACAGAGCAAATTCACTTTCCATACAGCAGTTCACATACACTTTGTCTCATGACATTGACCACAATTTACCACAATGTAACAGCTCCCTTCCTACTTCCTCCCAATAATTACCTCTTCCCTGTGTCCATCCCTCCATGCCCTCCTGCTCCCTGAGCTGTCTTCCTGTGCATAA
>NW_006921810.1:992840-994995 GCF_000298275.1 Orycteropus afer afer | reverse complement strand
GTATTAATCTTCTGGTTTCTATCTGTAGATTTAGAATCATTTCTAATTTTTTATTTATTTTGTCATTTTGTTCTTGTATTTTCTTCCAAAATTCTTCTAGAGTTTTTTTCTGTGTTTTCTTTGGTCTGTCTCTCAATCCTTTGAAGATACCCTAAATATCATTCTTTTGAATTTCTTTTCAGAGAGTGCCAATGCTGCTTCTTCCTCAGGGGTGTGTTCTGGATCTGTATCCTGTTCGTTTGTTCCTACCACTTTATCTTGCTTTTTTGTGTGGACTGTGATGGTCTGTTTTCTCCGAGACATCGTGGCATTGATGTATTTATATCTCTGTTAACTGTTTGTGAAGAGCAGCCAAGGATGATTCAGGCTCTTCTTGGTGGTTTTTTATCATTGGCCTGTTTATGGAGAAGGAGATGGTGGCTCTCAGTCAATAAGTGAGGTTGCAGGACGTGTGGGTGTAGTGGTGTCTTATGGGGACTGTTAGTGTCTCCCACTCAATTAGAGAAAAATTTCAACTGAATAACCATCAAAAAACTAAAAGCACATGGACAAAAAATACACCATGTAATCACACTGGAAGAGTAATCAAAAAAAGAAAAAAGGGAAAAAGAAGAAGAAAACCTGCAATATCTGGGTATAGGGCAATAAGAGAAAAAAGATAGAGAAGGAGTATGATGAAGAAAAAAAATGGGAAAAATGCAAAAAGAAAAACAAGGAACAGGGTTAACCACAAGAAGAAAAAAAAAAAAGAAAAAAAAATTGTAACTATGAACAGGGAAAAGAAAAAGCTGAAAACTAGGACCTGGGAGGTGAAAAACAAGGAATAATAGTGAAAAGGAAAAATGTATTAATAATTATAGTAGTTTTAAAACAGACAAATACAAGCTAACTAAAAACCAGAAAAAAGAAAGAGGAAAGAAAAAAAAAAGAAAAAAATAGGGGGAGGGCAGGGCAGGGCACTCAGGCTCTGCCTGAGTACACAGACTGGGATGGAGTTCCTGCAGGCCCAGAAGGTGGGTGGGAGTGGGGGATGGCCGCACCTCTATTCACCAAAGGGTGTGGGGTATAAGAGTAACAAGAGGAATGTCACACCTTTTCAGTTGTCCAGGTTGGGAGTGTCCTTGGGGTTACTGGCAAGCAGAACCTGTTCTTAAGCCCCTGGAATCTTGGAGGTCACTGTCTCTTTAAATATCCAAAATGGTCAAGCCGCTTGTAAACATTCAAAATGGAAGCAACCTCTGGACAGGCAAAAGTCCACAGCTCAGTCTGACTTTCTCTTTTCTGGTGCTTCGGTTTTATTCCCCAGCCACCAGAACGGTTCTCTGTGCAGTCGCACGCTAGCAGGGCTGATTTTTAAGTTAATTCTTACATCCTACCATCACTTGGCACTCCCCAAGCTGTCTGTGCCATGCTGTCAGAATCGCTCAGGATTGCTGCCAGACTGCAGCTCCATCTGTCTCCTTTTCTGATATTTTCATGCAAATTCTTCTGCCACTTTGGGTTAGTCCACTTCTATATCCTTCCCTTCAAGGCTCAGGGGTCCAAGATTATCATCTGTGTCTGTGTTAATTGGTTCCCCTTTCCTTTGTTGAAGAAGGTCTGTGCAGTCTTTCTCCCTATTCCGCCATCTTACCAGAAGTCCTCTCTTTCTTTCTTTCTTTTTTTTTTTTTTAATAATTACTGAATATGTATTTTTTTGTTGTTCTACTTTTACTTCAACTCCAGGTGTATTTTTTTCCCTGACCTATATCCTTTTATTATGTATTTTAATTATATATATATTTAAATATATATAACATTGCTATTATTGTTTTATACTCTCAGTATTCGTTTAGCTTTACACACACATTTGTTCATTTGTTACTTTCTTAGCTATTCTTTCCTTCTGGTAACCCAGACCTTTTATTTGTAATCATTCTCCTACCATGCAAAGCATATTGTTTAGAATTTCTTTTTGTGTAGGTCTGATGGTGGCAACATCTTTCACTTTTTGTTAGTTTGAAAATATCTTTATTTCACTGCCTTTTTTGTAGAACTTATTTGTTGAGTAGAAAATTTTAGTTGGCAGTAATCTTTTTTTTTTTTTTTTCAAAAATTTTTTATTGTGATTTGGGTGAAAGTTTACAGAGCAAATTCACTCTCCATACAGCAGCTC
>NW_006921810.1:990158-992320 GCF_000298275.1 Orycteropus afer afer | reverse complement strand
TTTTCCTTCTGTGCTGTCTTGTGGATACTTTTTTTTTTTTTTTTTCTGGAATATGGAACCCATATTTCAGTTCACTAAGTATCTCTTCAGCTTTGCCTGAACAAAGCACTGAAGTTTTGATTGTTATTGCATTTTTCTTTCATGGAAGTACTATTTGGTTCTCATTTGAATATATTATGTTGCTTTTTATGGGTTTTTGTTCCATGAAGACATCTTCAAGCTTATCTTTTATATCTTTAAACATACATGATTATTTCACAGTATGTTGTTGTTGTTGTTATGTGCCATCAAGTCGGACCCAACTCATAGTGACCCCTCCTTGAGTTTCTGAGGTGGTATCACCACAGAAGTAGATTGTCCAATCTTCCTTCCAAGGAGTGGCTGGTGGGTTTGAACCACCAGCCTCTGTAAATATTCGAACTACTTGTGGGTCTGACCTCATCACTTCTTTTGATTCAATTTTTGGAAATGAAATTTTCAGTCTCATTTTGCAAATTAGAATTTCCCATGTTGGTTTCCCCTGACAGTTTAGTGCACAGCATTATGTTGGGAGCTTAATAGTATGTAAAGACTTAACTAGATCTTTGCTTTCACCTGACTTTGTATTATCCCAGTGACTCTAGAAAGTTCACCTCTCCTGTTCTCTGCATCTGGCATCATCTTCAACAGCATCCAAATAATGATGAATCTGAAACATCTCATTACATGGATGAACGTGGAGGACATTATGCTGAGTGAAATTAGTCAATCACAAAAAGACAAATATTGTATGACACCACTTTTATAAAAAGTCAAGAAAAGATTTTCACACAGAAAGAAACATACGTTGATGGTTGCTAGGGATGTAAGGGGGTTGTTGTTAGGTGCCACCGAGTTGTCTCTGACTCATAGTGACCCTATGCACAGCAGAAAGAAACACTGCCTGGTCCTGTGCCACCTCCATAATTCTTGCTATACTTGAGCCCATTGCCATTGCCACCATGTCAATCCATCTCGTTGAGGGCCTTCCCTTACCAAGTATGACGTCCTTCTGCAGGGAATGGTCCTTTCTGACAACATGACCAAAGTATGTGAGAAAGTATGTGAGACAAAGTCTGACCATTCTTGCCTCCAAGGAGCATTCCAGCTGCACTTCCTCAAGGATAGACCTGTTAGTTCTTTTATTAGTCCATGGTACTTTCAGCATTCTTCACCATCACCACAGATCAAAAGCATCAATTCTTCTTTGATCTCCCTTACTCATTGTTCAGCTCTCACATGCATATGATTGAAAATACCATGGTTTGTGTCAGGTGCACCTTAATCCTCAAAGAGACATCTTTGCTCTTCAGCACAAAAGAAAGAGGTCTTTTGCAGCCGATCTGCCCAGTGCTGTACAGTCATCTGATGTCCTGACTGCTGCTTCCATTGGTATTGATTGTAGAACCAAGCAATGTGAAGGCTTTGACAACTTCAATCTTTTCTCCATTTGTCGTGTTGCTGCTTATAGGTCAGGTTGTGAGGATTTTTGTTTTCTTTCTATTAAGATGTAAGCTATACTGCAGACTGTATGTATTCTTCAATCTTCATCAGTAAGTACTTCAAATCATCCTCACTTTCAGAAAGGAAAGTTGTGTCATCAGTGTATCGCAGGTTGATAATGATTCTTCCTCCAATCCTGATTCCATGTTCTTCTTCATATAGTCCAGCTTCTTGGATTATTTGCTTAGCATAGAGATTGAATAAGTATGGTGAAAAGATACAACCCTGACACACTCCTTTCTTGATTTTAAACCATGCAGTGTCCCCTTGTTCTGTTTGAACGACAGCTTCTTGGTCTATGTACATGTTCCTCATGAGTACAGTTAAGTGTTCTGGAATTCCCATTCTTCTCAACATTATCCACAATTTGTTATGATCCACATAATCAAATGCTTTTGCATAGTCAATAAAACACAAGCAAACATCTTTCTGGAATTCTTTGCTTTGAGACAACATCCATCTGACATCAGCAATGATATCCCTCATTCCATGTCCTCTTCTGAATCCAGCTTGCATTTCTGGAACTTCTCTGTCAATATACTACTGCAACTGTTTTTGAATTATCTTCAGTAAGATTTTACTTGCATGCAATATGAATGATATTGTTAGATAATTTCCACATTCTGTGGGATCACCTTTCT
>NW_006921810.1:968799-989033 GCF_000298275.1 Orycteropus afer afer | reverse complement strand
AAGTTGATAAAAATCTTCAATTTCCTAATCTTTGGCTTTGGTGGTTGGTACATAAATTTGAATAATAGTAGTATTAACTGGTCTTCCTTGTAGGTGTGTGGATATTATCCTATCACTGACTGCATTGTACTTCAGGACAGATCTTGAAACATCCTTTGTGATGATTAATGCCATGCCATTCCTCTTCAAACTGTCATTCCTGGCATAGTGGATCATATGGTTGTCTGGTTCAAAATGGCCCAAACTGGTCCATTTCAGCTCACTAATGCCTAGGATGTCAATCTTTATGCGTTCCATTTCATTTTTGACAACTTTCAATTTTCCTAGATTCATACGTCATACATTCCATGTTCTGATTATTAATGGATGTTTGTAGCTGTTTCTCCTCAATTTGAGTCCTGCCATGTCAACTCATGGAGGTCCTGAAAGATTTCCTTTATCTGTATCATTAAGGTTGGTTCTACTCTGATGAGACAGCTCTTTCCCAATCCTATTTTGAGTGCCTTCCAATCCAAGGAGCTCCTCTTCTTGCACTGTGTCAGACAATGTTTCCAAGCTATTCATAGAGTTGCCCAGTTATGTATCAGACAGATGGAAGGGGGAGGGATGGTAAATCACGAACTACAGGGTAGACACGTATTAACTTGAGTGAAAGAGAAGGCAATATTCAAAAAGAAAAAAGAAATCCATGCTCTTTCACCCCATAATATTTTATTATTTCCCTGTTAACAGTTGTTACCAAATGCATGGTCAGTTACATGGCCAATTACAAGCCTGTTTATGGTGACCACAGTGGATCTGAAGGCAGAGGCATTTGTTTTCTATTTTTGTTTGCTTAGCCTAGAAACAAGAAGCTAGTATGAAAAGAGAAAATCTATTTTGCATCCTGCTCTGAGATTAGCCAGAGAAAATTTTTGGTTTTGCATTTTCATTCTGTTAACACCACAGACCATACCTTGCCCATTGTCATTGTTTTCTCATCATGCAAGTATCTTGTTGGAAAACTCTAAAACAATGAGACTAATTTGAAAAACAATAAATAACAAAATTCCTCTATATAATCTGTGCTTCCAAATGGTCAGCCAGGTGGCCATACACCTTTTCCCCAACCCTCTGGTTAACAGTCTAATGCCTTAGGCACTAGGCCACCAGAGTTCCTCCCAGGATCTTACAATTGCTTAAATCTTTGTGGGTAGGCCTCTTTCTTAGGTGGGTTTTAGTACACGGGCATGTGCGCACATACACATACACACACATACAAATAATCTCTATCCCACAGTCATATGTTTATTGAGTCTCTGTGGACTTAGAATAAAAGCAATACACTCAGCTTGATTATTTACCTAATTCACCAGACATGAGTCTTTATAATTTTTGGCTGCATCAGTTGCATCTAGTATAATAAGTGGAAACTTCTTACAATGGTTCAAAGCCCTTTAAATTTTGATATCAGGCTACTACTCTCTCAGAATTCATTGGCTTTCCAGCTCTACCCGACTTCCCAGATCCCGCTACTGATATCTATGCTCCAGCTATAAAAGTTTTTCATTCTTCCTTAAATGTACAATATTCTTTCATGCCATTGTGCCTCTGCCCATAATAAACTTCCACACTTAGTCACCTCCTCATCTTTTAAGATTTTAGTATCACCAGATGCTCACTTGTTGCTTTCTGTAAACTCTCTCATCTCCTTGAAAGTATATAAATTTTTGGGCAACTGTGTTCTGAAGGAATGTTTTTTAAACTTGTCTGGCTTTGCTGCTAGACTGCATGTTCCTTGAGGGTAGGTCCAGGGTTAGCTTAGTATCCCCAGTTTTTAACACTGAGCTGGGCAGATGACAGAAAAGAGTCATCACAAAGTTAGTGGTCATCAAAGGATCAGAGAATGTTTTTAAGTAAATGAAACAGATTCTAAAGGCATTAAACAAACAAACAAACAAAAACCCCAAATTCATTGCCATTGAGTAGATCCTGACTCATAGCAACAACCCCTCCTTGGGCTTCCAAGGAGCTCTGGTGGTGTAGTGCCTAAGACATTTGACTGCCAATCAGAAGGCTGGAGGTTCAAACCCACCAACCACTCCTCAGAAGGAAGGTTGGCCAATCTACTTCTGTAGTGGTACCTCCTCAGAAACCCAAGGAGGGGTGGCTGAGTCAGTTCTGACTCCACGGCAGTGCATTTGGTTTTGGTTTTTTATCACTACGGAAGTAGATTACCCAATCTTCCTTCCAAGGAGTGGCTGGTGGGTTTGAACCACCAGCCTTCTGGTTAGCAGTCAAATGCCTAAGGCACTATGCCACCAGAGCTCTCACTGTGCTTATTAAACACATACTACTCCAGGCATCAGGCTCACATGGAGACTCAGAGATGACAAGAATCTAGTCCTTACATCCAAGATAGTACAGACTAGAAGAGGAAACAAAGAGGAAGCAATCAGAAGCCAGGTTGATGGCCACAGTGGGGTGCTTTGTAGAAGTGCTGAGAAGGTAGGGGGTCAGTGTGACCATAAGAAGCAACTTCCTTTATTACTCACTTGAGTGATAAATATGGGCCCCATTATTAAATAGCAGTCTATTGAAATGAGACCCTGAGAGAGTCAGGTTAAGTTTAGCTTGGTCACAGGTAATGCCCCCCTACTGCTTGTCCTCCATTGTCTGAACTTCCCATCACAAGCTACCCTTTTAGGGCTTTATTTGTTCCAGAGAGTTTTGTTAAAGTGTGCATATATGTGAGTTAGATGAGCTACCAAACTGGGAGCTCTGGTGGTATAGTGCCTAAAGCATTTGATTGCTAATCAGAAGGCTGGTGGTTCAAACCCACCAGCCACTCTGCGGAAGGAATATGGGGCAATCTACTTCCATCAAGATATTGCCTCAGAAACCCAAGGAGGGATTGCTATTGTTCCACAGAGTTTTGTTAAAGTATGCATATATGTTACTTAGATGAGCTCCCAGTATCTCTAATACTTCAAAAACTTAACCTTGAAGTCATCTTGACTCTTCTATCTCCCTTACCTCACACCTTTGGTCACTCTTCAAGTCCTGAGGATTCTTCTTCCTCACTGTCTCTCACCTCTGGCTATTTCTTTGATTCTCATTGTCACCTTCAGACAATGGCCTCTGGAATTGTTTTTTTTATCTTCAGTCTTTTCTCACTACCAGAAGAGACCCATTCCACTGCCAGACTTATCTACTAAAAACAATTATTTCTTTATTCAAAAATCTTTCATAATTTGCCTAAACTTTTAATCTAGCATTCAGGGCCTTTTATGAGCTGATTTCAGCTGATTTTTCTAACTTTCTGTGCTAGTGAATAAGTTAGGAGGCCTACTACTACTACTACTACTACTAAGCCTAAGGCACAAAAGATTTATACTCAACTACTAACCAAAAAGGAGCTCTGGTGGTGTAGTGCCTGAGGCATCTGACTGCTAACCAGAAGGTTGGAGGTTCAAACCCACCAGCCACTCCTCGGAAGGAAGGTTGGGCAATCTACTTCTGTAGTGATATAGCCTTCGAAACCCAAGGAGGGGTCACTATGAGTTGGATCCGACTCCATGGCAGTGTGTTGTGTTGTTGTTTACTAACCAAAAGGCTGACAGTTCAAATTCACCCAGCATCTCCGTATGAAGCTGTCTAGTTTAAAAAAACAAAACTTTTTTTTTTTTTTTTTTTACCATTAAGGCTAGTTAGCCTCTTATCACGCCTGGGGATGGGACCCAGGGGCATCATAAGCAATAAACCATCCCTAATCAGCCAAACTAGAAACACCCCCACCCAGCTCCCTGTTGATCCCCCTGTTTACAGATACCTTTCAGCTATAAATCTTGAACTGGTCCCAGCCAGACCCAGGAGCATGCATAGAAAGAAAGCTTTGCCCTCTAACTGAACCCTGAACATTAAAACTCATATCCAGGAACCAAAAGTCACTGGAACTATGTTATTGGTGTTACACAGAACCAGTTCAGAAGCCAGGTGTCTGTTGACCATTTCTATGCTAAGCTATAACACTGCCCCTTATGAATAAGGCATGACACCGCCCCCCCCAAACTATGAATATGTATGTTGTTGTTGTTGTTGTTATGTGCCGTCGAGTCGGCCCCAACTCATAGCGACCCCTCCTTGGGTTTCCGAGGCAGTATCACTACGGAAGTAGGATTGCCCAACCTTCCTTCCGAGGAGTGGCTGGTGGGTTTGAACTGCCAGCCTTCTGGTTAGCAGTCAAGTGCTTTAGCCACTATGCTACCAGAGCTCCCATGAATATGTATAACTTTCCTATTTCCTTGAAACCTACAAAACCTTAAAGTCACTCCCCTTTGGGGAGGCAGTTGCTTAGAGGCTCTTTGCCCATGCTGCCTCCATTTTTACTTGCCAAGTAAAAATAAAGAAACCTGCTTGAGAAACTTTTTGCCATCTCCAACTGTTCCTAGTAGAGATAGGCAAGGACCCTCTGAGTCCAAGCAGAAATATCTGATCCTTTTCTGTAACACACAGAAGAAAGACCTGGTGACCTATTTTTGTAAGGAAAAAAAAATATTAGTTGCCATCAAGTCAATTCTGACTCAGGTGACTCCATGTATGTCAGAGTAGAACTGTGCTCCATAGGATTTTCAATGGCTATGACCTTTTGGAAGCAAATCACCAGGACTTTCTTCCAAGGTGCCTGTAGTTGAGTTCAAACCATCAACCTTTTGATTAGTAGTCAAGCACTTAACCTTTTGCATTACCCAAGGACTCCTCCACACGATTATAGACATTGAAAACTCTATGGAGCACAGTCCTACTCTGAAACACTTGGGGTTTCCATGAATCGGAATTGACTGGATGGCAATAGGTAAGAAAAACAAAACAAAACAAACACACCCAAATATAATAGCATTAGTGCCATAGATGTTTATTTCTTTCTTATGCAAATATCTTAGTAGATGGTCAAGGCTGAAATGGTGGCTTGAGAGTGACAGGGACTGTGGTAGCCCACCTTCAAGATGCCTCCAATAATTCCTGTTTCCTTTATTCACACCCTGTGTCATTTCCTCTTACACCTTAAATGGAGAACAAATATTTAATTTACATAATATAAACTGAGACTTGAAGAAGTTAAGTGACTTGGTTGGTAAAATGGGAAAAAATGAAAAGAGTCTGACCCACAAATCCAAGACTTTGTTCACCCTCTCATGATGCTGTTGTTCCCTAGAAGGAGAGGAAATGAAATCAGAAGTTTCCCATTCATTCTGGTAAACCGTTGCTCATGGTGGTAAGCAGTGCCCATATACCTAGAGGTAACACACAAGCATCTATTTACCCTTCAAAATTCTTTTCACTTAAATGCATTAATAAATCAAGAGGGAAGTGCATTCCCTTCCCTCCTTTATCTTTTTAATTAATCAACCCCCACCTTTTTCTGTTGGCTTAGAGATAGAAAGATTTGCATAATATCCTGGTTGCTGTGGCTGATAACATCCTCTTTGTTAGTTAACACTTAAAGGAGGAGTCATGTAAAAGCCTGTAAATGACCATATGAATTATGCAAAAGGGACTACACTCAAGTCATACATATAAAACGGGCATTAAGAACACAACCTTGACTCTCTTATTCTTTAATAAATAGCCCCAAACAAGGCTTGCTAGCCAAGTCTGCAGGCCTCTCATACCATGAAATGGAGCTTGATTTATTGGTTTGAACTAAGTTATAAAATGAAGACCACTGGCCAAGAAAAGCAAGTTTTACAAACACAGTCGACATCTGGGTAATAAACATAATATGCTTTATAAAATTTCTGTGCACCTTGAAGAACATTATGTAATGTTCTGTACATACAATGATGGACAAAATCCAACCCCTTCTTTCCCCAGCAAGTCAAGAAGAACTAGTTTTAGACTGAGTGATTTGCTGAAGAGCTCAGAAGAGATCCATATTCAAATCCCATCTCCTGCTCTCTTATCTTGCTCTCTATGAATGCCTTTGAGGACAAAACTGAGTACCCAAGGGAATAATTCCATACCAGAAAGACAGATCACGGCCAATCTAGGAAGATGATTTTGTAGATGTGGCCCTTGCTTGTTACTATAACAACCAAGTTCCCTTTCAATTCCAGCTATCCAAGACTCAGTCTAACTAGTTCAAACCCAGTTAGTCAAAAAATGACCTTGAGTATATCCCACTTAAATTTAGAGGCCATTTGAAGCATAGATCTGATGCATTGAACACCAGTGACTGAAGGTCAGATGGATTGTGGGATGATATCACCTATATGATATATGAAGAGAGCAAAAGGTCATTAAAAAGACAGGAAAGGAAGAGAAGATAAAAATGGATGTCAGGAAAGACTCTGAAACTTGCTCTTGAACATAAGGTAGCTAAAGTGAATGGAAGAAATTATGAACAGAAGATTTCAAAGGACTGCTTGGGAAGACAAGTATTATAATGAAATGTGCAAAGACCTGGAGTAAGAAAATCAAGAAAGAAGAACATACTTGGTGTTTCTCAACTTGAAAGAACTGAAGAGAAAAAAAATGAAGTCTCAAGTTGCAATATTGAAGGATTCTTTGGGCAAAATATTGAGTGGTGCAGGAAGCATCAAAAGAAGATGGAAAAAATACACAGAGTTGCAGTACCAAAAAGAATTAGCCAATATTTGACTGTTTCAGGAGGTAGCATATGATTAAGAACTGATGGTATTGAAGGAAGAAGTCCAAGCTGCTTGAAGGAACTGGTGAAAAACAAGTCTTCTGGAATTGATGGAACACCAATTAAGATGTTTAAACAAATGAATGCAATGCTGGAAGCACTCACTAATCTATGCCAAGAAATTTGGAAGACAGCTACCTGGCCAATTGACTGGAAGACATCCATATTTACGCCCATTCCAAAGAAAAGTGATCCAACCGAATGTGCAAATTATCAAACAATATCATTAATATCACACAAAAGTAGCTGGATTCAAAATAGGATGTGGAATGAGGGATGTCATTGTTGATGTCACATGGGTCTTTGCTAAAGCAGAGAATTCCAGAAAGATGTTCACCTGTGTTTTATCAACTATGCAAAGGAATTTGACTGTGTAAATCATAACACATTTTGGATAGCATTGCAAAAAATGAGAATTCCAGAACACTTGGTTGTACTCATGTAGAACACGTACATAGACCAAAAGGCAGTCATGGAAACAGAACAAGAGGATATTGTGTGGTTTAAAATCAGGAAAGGTGTGTATCAGGGTTATATCCTTCCACCATACTTATTCAATCTGTATTCTGAGCAAATAATCAGAAGCTGGACTATAGAATACAAAACATGGCATCAGAATTGGAGAAAGACTCATTATCAACTTGCAGTATGAAGATAACAAAATCTTCCTTACTGAAAGTAAGAAGACTTGAAGCACTTACTGATGAAGATGAAAGACTACAGCCTTTAGTATGGATCACATCTCAACATAAAGAAAACAAAATCTTCACAACTGTGCCAATAAGCAATATCATGATAAAAGGAGAAAAGATTGAAGTTGTCAGGGATTTCATTTAACTTGGATCCACAATTAACGACCAAAGAAGCAGCAGTCAAGAAACCAAACAATGTATTACACTGGGCGAATCTGCTGCAAAAGACCTCTTTAAAAAGCAAAGATGTCACTTTGAAGACTAAGGTGTCCCTGACCCAAGCCATGATATTTTCAACCACCACAAATGCATGTCAGAACTGAACAATGAATAAGGAAGACTGAATAATTGAGGCCTTTGAGTTGTGGAGTTGGTAAAAATATTGACTGTACCATGGACTGCAAGAAGAATGAACAAATCTGTCTTGGAGTAAAGTAAGTAAAGTCAGAATGCTCCTTAGAAGCAAGAATGGTCTGATTTTGCCTGCCATACTTTGGTCATGTTATCAGGAGGGACCAGTCCCAGGAGAAAGGTATCATGCTGGGTAAAGTAGAAGGTCAGTGAAAAAGGGGAGGAGCCTCAACAAAATGGATTGATACAGTGGCTGCAACGATGGCCTCAAGCGTAACAACACTTTGTGAGAATGGTACAGTACTGGGCGTGTATTTCCAATCTTCTCTACAGAAGATCACTATGAGTCAAATCTGAGTCGACAGCACCTGACAACAATTTGTCATTCACTTTTCTTAGTAAATGTATTTCTTCTAGAAAATCCTTCCCTGACCACCCAAACTGAATTAGTAGTTGTACCATATAACTTGATTTTATTTTTTATATCACCACATCATAATATTTCCTTATTTATTTAATCTGTTTTGTTTTCCATCTTTCCTCTACCAAACTGTAAGCTCGAAAGGCTTCTATATTGTAATCTCTATTGGATATCTTGTGCCTAGACCAATGACTGACACAAGTAGATACTCAGTAAGTGCTGAGTGGATGAATGAATGAATAAATAACTTGGATTTAATTTGGATCAATCATGTTAGTTTATTGTCAGAAAACATGCTTGTTTATTTCCATTTGAATTGATTCACTTGAAGAAAACAACTCTTCCTTAATTAAGGGCAAATCATGGTTCAATAAAAATTAAGCCAGCTCATGCTTTAATAAGTTAGTGTGTTGTTGTTGGGTTTCATCAAGTTGATTTTGACTCATAGCAAGTCCATGTAACAGAGTAGAACTGCCCCCTAGGATTGTCTAGGCTGCAATCTTTACAGGAGCAGATCGCCTGTTAGCAGATGAGAGCATAACAGTTGCACCACCAGGCCTCCCCTTATATGTTCAGTTCAAATACCTGACTCAGATACATGCAAATGTCATTTGAATTACAACCATTGGTCCAGGGACTGCCTTGCCTTACTTTTCTCTGGGTTCCACAGACCCAACATAAGTCCACTCCTCAGAAGGAAGGTGGGGCAATCTACTTCCATAGTGATACTGCCTCGGAAACCCAAGGAGGGGTCGCTATGAGTCGGGTCTGACTCCACGGCACATAACAACAACAACAACACAAGTCCCATGTCTTTGTGAACCTTTCTTTGACCACCTCAGTCCACAGAGTTGGGGTCCTCCTCTTTTCCTCCTCATCCTCCCTGCTGCTTCATACTCTAGATTCTCATCAGACCTTGGGAAAGGTGATTATTAGATAATCCCTGCTCCCTGTGTGTGAATTTTCAGGTAGATTGTTAACTCTTTGAGGACAGAGTGGTGATATATGTCTGTTTCTTTGGGGCTTGAGCCCTTTCGCACAGCATCGGCCCTGTGTATATTCCATTTACCTACAGGCCTTATTCCTGTGTCATTTACTCCAGAGTTTTGTTTCTTTTAAAATGAGTGTCTTCTCCCTACATTTGCCTGTGGCCAGTGGGGAGAGTTCATAGCAGGGGCTCTTTCCAGGATGCTCAAACTGTGTAGGGTGTTTCCCCTTTTCCTTGCAGCTGAGGTCATATAGTGAAGTCATTCTTAGCCAGAAATTGGTTGTAAAAAGGCAAGCACTAGATCCCTTTACCTCCCATAATAGCTTCCACAAAAGAGGGAGATCCTGCTAGCTGAGATAACTTCTACTTTTAGCTGATTCTACTGGCAGACCCATGACATTAATCCCCCATGGCTGGGAACCTAATTTGGCACCCCTTTACCAGTATAAATGGGGATGTAAGAGACTCTCAAATTATCTTTCTCTGAAAAGGGGTTTGAACCTAAGGGAGAAATCACGTCCTTATTATAAATATATGGAGAAATTCTTAATAGCAAACAAATCATCCCTTCCCCATGGAGAAACTTGTAACTATTGAAGGATTTTTTTTTTTTTTTTTTTTTTGATCCTTCAGAATGACAATGGGGGCATTTGAGTTACAATTTTGGGTTCTAGGTCTACCTTCTAAGGAGGGTGGATTCAGATGATTAAAATGTTTAAGGAAAATCCCTGCCTCCAAATCTCTCTCTCTAATAAGGAATTTCTACCCCAGGAACGAATTTCTTTCAGTCTTGAAATCCTTTCTGTCTGTCAGTACTTTTATTAAAACACAACTGTCTCAGACAGGGGTACACTGTAAGACATTCATCAAGTGGTGGGTGAAGAGTATAACCCCTCATGTACACATCTTGAGTGTGATATATGAATATAATAACCAGCAAACAGTTGCTGTTGAGTTGATTCCAACTCATAGGGACCCCATGCGTGTCACAGTGGAACTCCATAGAGTTTTCAATGGCTGAGTTTTCAGAAGTAGATAGGTTTTTTTCCCAAAGCACCTCTAGGGACTCTTGAGCCTCCAAGTTTTCCTGCCCATGACTCTACCAGGCAAACAGCTACTTTAGAGAACAGATAAATCATTCTACTCATCTTTTCAACCCCAGAGCACAGCACAGAGCCTGGCACAGGAGAAGTCCTCAGTAAATATTTCTGAAGGAATAACCGCCATTGCTGGATGTTGCCAAGTCTCGAAGCTAGCTTATGAGAATAGAATACAGGGGCTTGTACATGGATAATTTTAGGGAAAGGGTCTCTGTAAAGAAAGGTAAGAGAATCTCAAGACTTCTGAATCTTTCACCATTGGCCACACAAAACACAGATTGTGACAAGGAGGGAGGAAGTAAAAATTCTCAGAGGACACCACCTACATTTTTTAAAAAATACTTACTTTCTCTGTCCTACTGATAAGCCAGGGAGCTTGAGTAACATAGTGCCTAAGACACTTGACTACTAACCAGGAGGCTGGTGGTTCAAACCCACCAGCCACTCCTCGGAAGGAAGGTTGGGCAATCTACTTCTGTAGTGATACTGCCTTGGAAACTCCCCAAGGAGGGGTCACTATGAGTTGGTCAGACTCAATGCCTCATAACAACAACAACAACAACTGATAAACCAAGACCTCTGATTCTCCTACTGTGAGGACTTGAGTGAAACTATTTAATCTCATTGCTAATCAGTAAAAGTCTCTTCCTGCTAATGCATCTTCAGTGTGAATTCTAAAGATAATCCTGGGAGCTGCCCCTTCAAGTAAACAGGGAGCTGATGGAAGCTTCAGGGTTGTCTGTGCCTGAGATAAAGACAACTTGATTTTCTCAGGTCATATCTCCCCCAGCAA
The DNA here is from genome assembly GCF_000298275.1 of Orycteropus afer afer. NCBI lineage: Eukaryota > Metazoa > Chordata > Mammalia > Tubulidentata > Orycteropodidae > Orycteropus > Orycteropus afer. Next base: position 978,000 of record NW_006921810.1, on the reverse strand, counting down.
GAAGAAAGCCTCATTGCCTTGCCAACCCCATGCCGAAAGCTGAGGACTGTGACTTGTTGCATGGCTGTGGGCTGGTTCCCACTGTGCATGCTGTGACAGAACAGCAGGGCCCAATCATGGGCAGCACCTTGTGGCTTTCTGACCACAGTGTGAGGCAGAACTACAGCTGGCAGGACCCTGGGGGCTTGGCCAGAAAGCATAGGGCAATCAGCTCACAAGAATGCTTTTTGAGAGTTTCTAGCATATTTGTCACTGAGTGGGTTCTTCTGGCAACTTATTTTCTAGGAGTTGTTACTGCTTGTGTAAGAGTTTAATAACAATAACAAATCAACTAACCATTATTAAGCACTTACTATGGGCTAAGCCCATTCCAAAGAAAGGTGATCCAACAAAATGTGAAAATTATTGAACAATATTGTTAATATCACACACAAGTAAAATTTTGTTGAAGACAATTAAAAAATAGTTGCAGCAGTACATTAATAGGGAAATGCCAGAAATTCAAGCTGGATTCAGAAGAGAGCTTGGAATGAAAGATATTATTGCTGATGTCAGATGGATCTTGGCTGAAAGCAAAGAATACCAGAAAGATGTTTGCCTGTGTTTAATTGACTATGCACAGGCATTTGACTGTATGGATCATAACAAATTATGGATACCATTGCAGAGAATGGAAATTCCAAAACACTTCGTTGTGCTCCTGGGGAACCCAAACATTGACCAAGAGACAGTCATTTGATCATAACAGGAGATACTGTGTGATTTAAAATCAGGAAAGGTGTGTGTCAAGGTTGTATCCTTTCACCATACATTTCAATCTGTATGCTGAGCAAATAATCTGAGAAGCTATACTATATAAAGAAGAATGGCAGCATCAGGAATGGAGGAAGACTCATTAACAACCTGCCATATGCAGATGACACATTCTTGCATGCTGAAAGTGAAGAAGAGTTGAAGTACACAAATCCACGCAAATGGACTAATAAGCAGCATCATGATAAATGGAGAGAAGATTGAAGTTGTCAGGGATTTCATTTTACCTGGATCCACAATCAAAGCCCATGGAAGCAGCTGTCAAGAAATCTGGTGACATGTTGCACTAGGCAGATCTGCTGCAAAAGACTCTTGAAAGTGTTAAAGAGCACAGATGTCATTTTGAAGACTAAGGTGTGCCTGACCCAAGCCTGGTATTTTCAATTGCCTCATATACATGTGAAAGCTGGACAATGAATAAGGGTGACTGAAGAAGAATCGATGTCTTTGTATTATGGTGTTGGAAAAGGATACTGAAAATACCGTGGATTGCCAGAAGAACAAACAAGTTGTCTTGGAATAAGTACAGTCAGAATACTCCTAAGTGAGAATGGCCAGAATTCATCTCATGTACTTTGATCACGTTGTTGGGTGGGACCAGTCCCTGGAGAAGGATATGATGCTTGGTAAAGTGGTTGTTGTTGTTGTTAGGTGCTGTCGAGTCAGCTCTGACTCATAGTGAGCCTATGTTTAATAGAACGAAACACTACCCAGTCCTGTGCCAGCCTCATAATCCTTGCTATACCTGAGCCTATTGTTGTAGCCACTGTGTCAATCCATCTTGTTGAGGGCCTTCCCTTTCTTTGCTGACCCTCCACTTTACTAAGCATGATATCCTTCTCCAGAGAACGGTCCCTTCTGACAACATGAGCAAAGTAGGTGAGACAAAGTCTGGCCATTCTCGCTTCCAAGGAGCATTCCGGCTGTACTTCCTCCAGGACAGATTTGTTTGTTCTTTTGGCAGTCCCTGGTACTTTCAGTATTCTTCTCCAACACCACAACTCAAAAGCATCAACTCTTCTTCAGTTTTCCTTGTTCATTGTCCAGCTCTCACATGCATATGAGGCAATTGAAAATACCTCATTGGGTTAGGTGCACCTTAGAGACTTGGAAGAAAGAAGGGGCCACCCACTTCTCAGGGAATTGGCCTGTGAAGACCTTATGAATAGCAGTGAAACACTGTCTGATATATTACCGGTAAAATAGAGGGTCAGTGAAAAAGAGGAAGACCCTTAATGAGATGGATTGACACAGTGGCTGCAATGATTGGCTCAAGTAAAGCAAAGATTGTGAACATGGTACAGGACTGGGCATTGTTTTGTTCTCTTGTACATAGGGTCATTATGAGTCAGAGCCAACTCGACAGTACTTAACAACAACAACAACTTATGCTAAGCACAGAAAGAATTTGTGATCTATTTCTGAATTAACCAGTGAAAAATTTTTGGATCACAATAGAATATTTTCTGATACACTGGAAGATTAGTCATATGTTTGCTGAAGTAGATTTAGATGTTTGAAGGCACTACAGCTTCTGTACCACTATCATCTAGCCCAAGGCTGGGCAGAAAACAGACAGCCCGGAAACAGATTTGCTGTTGATTGGGTTCTATACTTGTTCCTTATTGCTTGGGCAGCAAGAGTTCTGGTGTTAGAGTTTGGTCCTTCTTAAAAACTGTGGTCTCCTCCATAGCCATCTGTGTTCTGTGAGTCTGTGGATCTCCCTCTTTTTATTTTTCAGTTACATACTGTAGTAGTTAAGGTTGTGTCAGTTTGGCTGGGCCATGGTTGTGAGTAGCTTGGTAGCTGGATGTATTAATTCCCCATGATGAGATTGTAATCACTTCCATGGTGGAAATTGCCTGTGAGCAGCTAAGTAATTGAAGGGGAGTTACCTTCGGGGTGTGGCCTGCTTCCAGTATACATGGAGAAGGTTTGGGAAAAGTCTGTAGCTTTTTGACACATTTGGATCCTGTGTTTGGCCATCTTCATCTCCATTTTTTGGACTCGAATCAGTGGCCTGCTGTATTGTCTGCCGACCTTGGGGTTGTTCCTGGACCTGAATTGAACCAGTAGCTTGCTGTGTTGCCTGCTGATCTTGGTATTGTGCCATTTTACCTGTCAATCTCAGCAGCCTCAGCAGCCTGCAGCTGTGTGAGTTAGGAGACATTGCCAGCTCCTGTAGGCCTAGAACAAAAGGCAGAGCTGAAGCCCAAGGTCAAGGGGTCTTCACCCAGTCCCTAGAGCTGGCACTCTGAATTTGGATTTCTAGCCTCCTAAACTGTAAGAGAATAAATTCCTGTTTCTTAAAGCCATTCACTTGTACTATTTCTCTTATAGCAGCACTAGAGAATTAAGATATATCTGGACACTTTCCAAACCCAAGATTTGGGGCAAATCCAGGGCTTGAGTACCTGGATATGTTAGGTAATCACATAATAAGCACAGTGTGTAGGATGTCCACATAGAAAGAAAGATCAGGGAATCTCTGAGTGCAGTTCTAGGGATCTCCAAGGGTCAAAAATCCCCTCCCACTCTGTCTTATGTTGCAACTGCCCTTTAAATTAAGATGTTGAAGTTCCTTGTTAAAATATAAACATAATATCTAGAAAGGATGACACTACACATTATTAAACACTAACATGTTGACTCAAACTAGATGAGCAGAATAGTTAAAGGAGGACATGATTCTTGGGAAATGTGCCTCAAAGAACAGAATGACTAGCTCCCTGGTTTTGTGTGTGCTTATATGATCTTGACTCCTGGAAAAGTGGACAAAGATAGAAAAAGCATGTGGTGTAGTGGAGACAATATACTTTTGGGAACCAAGGAACAGAATAAGGAATCCTCTGGATTAATACAATAGATACTTATTATCTCACTGTTTCTATGTGCCAGGAGTTTGGGAGCAGCTTAGCTAGGTGGTTTTGGTTTGAAGTTTCTCATAAGGTTACAGTCAAGATATCAGCAGTCATCTGAAAGCTTTACTAGAGCAGAAAGATCCACTTCTAAGATAGCTACTGGCATGAGGCCTCAATTCCTTGCTATGTGAAGGTCTTCATAGAGGTGCTTGAGTATCTTCATGACAAGGCAGCTCTCTTCTCCCAGAACGAGTAATGAGAGAGAGAGACAGAGACAGAGACAGAGACAGAGTGAGCTAGGAGGAGGCACAATACCTTTGATGGCTTCATTACTACATTCATTTCTACCATATTTATTAGAAACAAGTCACTCTATATTTGTATTTGCTGCGGTTCAAACCCACTAGCCACTCCTCGGAAGGAAGGTTGGGCAATCCTACTTCCGTAGTGATACTGCCTCAGAAACCCAAGCAGGGGTCACTATGAGTCAGGTTTGACTTGACGGCACATAACAACAACAACGTGCCACTGGGCAATCTACTTCCGTAGTGATACTGCACTTTCTCGGAAACCCAAGGAGGGGTTGCTATGAGTCGGATCCAAGTTGATGGCACATAACAACAACAACAACAACAACGTGCCACTAAGTCCTGCTTAAGGGGAGAGGAATTAGGTTCCACCTTTTTAAGGGAGGAGAATTTGTGAACATATTTTAAAACCATGACATCTACATTGTGTGCACTTGTGCAGTCCAAACTCTTAGAAAAGTAGAGAAAGAGAAAAACATGTGATGTAGTAGAAAGAACAATTTATTTGTCATCAGAAGGCCGTGTTCGAGTGTTGGCTCTGCCATTCACCAGCTGATAACCCCTAGCAAATCACAACTGGTCTGAACTTTAGTTTCCTTTATCACAATTTTATGGACAATCCTGCTTTTCCTAGTAGCCTCAAAGCGCCTTATAAAAGGCTAGAGATAATGTCTATGAAAACCTATTTGTATATTACAAAATATTATGCAGTCTTAAACTACTTTTATATTTAAGCTAACTGAATGTAGTCGACAGGAGCTCTGGTGGCATAGTGCCTAAGACATTTGACTGCTCACCAGAAGAGTGGCGGTTTAAACCCACCAGCCACTCTGTGGAAGGAAGACTGGGTAATCTACTTCCGTAAAGATTTACTGCCTCGGAAATCCGAAGGGGGTCACTATGAGTTGGAATTGACTCGCTGGCAGTGAGTTTGGTTTTATGTGTGGTTGAGGAAAATAGCTATAGGAAAATTTCTCTTCAAACAAGCTTTCTTCCTCCCAAGTGGGTGGAACCCAAACTGCTGCCCTTTTCTGATCATAAAGCTCAGGTCTCAGAACCCTAATCAAGTTTTATTTCCAAATCAGGCTTTTAGATTCCAGGGAGGAATTCAGAAGGTCAGATCATCTTCTTAGACACTCTTTCCCAAACTCCTCTGGAAGGCCTGGGTGAAACATTTTCTTATAGAAACAAATTAAATTCATCTCTAACTAAAATGAGATAGACTCCAATTCAGAGAACAGATTCTGCATTTTTGTGCCAACAGAATATTTGTATGTAGCCCTTGGTCCCTATTGCTAAGCCATACTTGGTCTTCTGTCTTATTGACTTAACCCATTGCTGCTGAAATGATTCTGACTTATGTTGTTGTTAGGTGCTGTCGAGTTGATTCTGACTCACAGTGACACTGTGTACAACAGAATGAAACACTGCCCAGTTCTGTGCCATCCTCACAATCCTTGCTATGTTTAAGCACATCATTGCAGTCACTGTGTCAATCCGTCTCGTTGAGGGTCTTCTCCTTTTTGTCTGATCTTCCAGTTTATCAAGCATGGTATTCTTCAGAGACTGGTCCCTTCTGACCACATGACTAAGGTAGGTGGAACAAAGTCTGGCTATTCTCACTTCCAAGGAGGCTTCCAGCTACACATCTTCTAGGATAGATTTGTTCATTGTTCTGACAGTCCATGGTATTTTCAGTATTCTTCACCAACACAATTCAAAGGCACCAACTCTTTTTTGGTCTTCCTTATTCATTGTCCAGCTTTCACATGCATATGAGGCTATTAAAAGTACCATGGGTTGGGTCAGGTGCAATTTAGTCTTTGCTCTTTAACACTATAAAGAAATCTTTTGCAGCAGATTTGTCCAGTGCAATATGTTGTCTGATTTTTTCACTGCTGCTGCCATGAGTGTTGATTGTGTATCCAAATAAGATGAAATCTTTGATAACTTTAATCTTTTCTCCACTTATCATGATATTGCCTATTGGTTCAGTTGTGAGGATTTTCAATTTCTGTCTGTTGGGGTGCAATCCATACTGAAGACTGTAGTCTTTGATCTTCGTCAGTAAGTGCTTCAAGTCTTCTTCATTTTCAGCAAGCAAGGTTGTGTCATCTGCTTATGGCAGGTTGTCAATGAGTCTTCCTCCAATCCTGTTGCTGCATTTTTCTTCATATAGTTGAGCATCTTAGATTATTTGCTCAGTGTACTGATGAGTAAATATGGTGAAATGATGTAACCCTGACACACACCTTTCCTGATTTTAAACCATTCAGTATCCCCTTGTTTTATTCAAATGACTACCTCTTGCTCTGTGTACACGTTCTTCACGAGTACAATTAAATGTTCTGGAATTCCGATTCTTCACAATGTTATCCATAATTTGTTACTACATACACAGTCGAATGCCTTTGCATAGTCAGTACAATACAAGTAAACAACTTTCTGGTGTTCTTTGTGTTCAACCAAGATCCATCTGACATCAGCAATGACAAACCTCATTCCACATCCTCTTCTGAATCCAGCTTGTATTTCTGGAAGTTCCCTGTCAATATACTGCTGACCCATAACAATCCTATATGACAGAATAGAACTATCTCATAGAGTTTTCAGGTGTAAAATCTTATAGATGCAGACTGCCACATCTTTCTCCCATGGTGTGGCTGATGGGTTGAAATTGCCAACTTTTGATTAACAGCCAAGCACTTAACCACTGTGTCATCAGGACTCCTTTTTATTCACTTACTTGGTACCAACATTTCAGCTTGGACATTGAAATGATGTAAAACCAATTTTGCGTGCTGGAGATGCTATGATTTTCTTGCCTATAAACTTGCTGCCATTGGTTATTGCATTTCAAGTCTGTTCTTTAAAATATTGTGACCGAGTTGTCAAGCACTCAAAAATGTCTACCTTGGAGACTTGTGATGAGAAGTTTAAGTGATGAGTTTATTTCAAGAGATTCTAATTTCCACTCCACCTGCCCAAATATTTTCCAAAGTTATTGGAAATGTAAGAGAGAATGGCATTCAAGTTTCAGAGGGTCATCAGTGAAATCAGTTTCAGCAGTGTAGCTCTCCAACGAGGTATTCATTTGAAATATTCAATAGATGTGCACTTCAGAGGGAAGAAAATAAACCTTACTCACTGGAAATAGTTCTTTGAAAACTAATTGTGATCTTTATTTCTCAACCAGAGTTTCTCAATTCTGTGTGACTTTTCATAGTGTGATTCCTAAACATAATACTATAATTTTAGGTTCTTGGTCTGACCAGAATTTCCACTGTTCTGGTGCTTGATGGGTCATTGTAGATTGAATCTAGGTTATTTCCTGGGCAAATATCCCCTTGCAACATAGCAAGGGTATTCAAGTGATCTCAGAGTATCAAAAACTCTTGAAGTAAAATCAATTTAAATCTTCTAGAAAATATTTAATAATATCTGTTAAAAAATAGTTTTAAAAAAGATACAGAGAGGGGTTTGAAGACATAATGGAGGTGAAGGATTAGCATGGCTTCAAGTTGGAAATCACTAATTTCTTCTAGACTTTAGAATCTAGAGTAAGTGGCTCTAGTTTTTGCTGTGCACATGCCCCTGCTTCACTTGCAGTGAGGTCCACCATGTGACTAACATATGGATGGTGAGATAGAAGTAGAAATAGTGTCTGCACCTTCCAGGAAGTTTTCTTAGAAGGCAGGGGACAGAGCATGATGTCCTACTTTTCCTTCTTCCTAATGATTGGAATGCAAATATGATAGCTAGAGTTGGAGAAGTCATCTTGGACCATGAGATGACCTTGGGAATGGAAATGACACACTGCAGAGCCACTGGATAAAAGAAACTTGGGTTAATAACGTGGTGAGCAATGTCAGTTCTGACCATCTATCAACTCCAGACATCCAACTGATAGTCCAGCTTGTATCTTCACCTGACTGTGTTACCTCATGGCACTGTGGCTATAGGGACAGTGTCACCTGGTAGTTAAGAATGCTAGCTTTCTAAATCAGGTGGTTTTAGGTTGAAATCCTGGCTCCAACACTCACTAACTGTACGACCTTGAGCAAATCACTTATGTTCTCTGTTATTATTCTGTATTGCTGTGCAACAAATTTTCCCTGTTATATGGGGTCAGAAATTCAAATAGGGAACACTTAGGGACAGGTTTATCTTTGTTCCATGATGTCCGAGGACTTACCTGGAGAACTCAATGGCTAAAGCATGATTCCAAACTAAACCAAACTCACTGCCATTGGGTCAGATCTGACTCATAGTGACCCCTCCTTGGGTTTCCGAGGTGGTATCACTATGGAAATAGATTGCCCAACCTTCCTTCCAAGGAGTGGCTGGTGGTTTTGAACTTCCAGACTTCTGGTTATCAGTCAAATGCCATAAGTATTATGTCACCAGAGCTCCCAGAGGGTGATTCAGAAGTTGGGAAATAGAACATCTCAATGCTCATTGAGTTACATATCTCACTGTTAATGCTGGACATTGGCTGGACCTCGACTGAAGTTGTCAGCCAGAGCACCTAAACATGACTTCTTCATGTGACCTCTTCATGTGGTTTGGGCTTCCTCCATGGTGGCTGTGTTCTAAGGATGAGTGGTCCAAGAGAGAGCCAAATGGAAGCTGTAGCACCTTTGCTAACCTAGCTCCAGAAGTCACACAGCATCATACATTCTATTTATTGAGACAGTCATAAAGGCCCACACAGTTTCAAAGGGAGGTGAGATAGATTTCAACTCTCAATGGAGGTAGTGACAAGATTCTTGAAGAGCAGATGGGACTAAAAATATTGTTGTAGTAAATGTTGGAAAAGGAGTGGGATTAACTCTTTAGTCTGGATCATGGAACAGTGCTAGAAGACCCAGGGGGAAAGGAAAGGGCAGATATGGTCATGTGATTTGTATGTGTGGGGTCACTCAGTGGTCTTAGAACAGTGAATATATACCAATCAGGAAGAAGCATTTTAGTAATTTTAGTACGCAACCTACTGTTGCATACTGGCTGAATACCAACTTTGTTCATGGGACTGTTTTGGGGATTAAATAAGATACTACATATAAAACATTGGTACTTGGTAGACACAGAATTGTTGTTGTTGTTATGTGCCCTCAAGTCGGACCTGACCCATAGCGACCCCTCCTTGGGTTTCCGAGGCAGTATCACCATGGAAGCAGATTGCCCCATCTTCCTTCCAAGGAGTGGCTGGTGGGTTT
>NW_006921810.1:957585-968474 GCF_000298275.1 Orycteropus afer afer | reverse complement strand
ATGAGCATAGGAATGAAAATTTTAAAAACACAAGGCCAACTAATTTTTTTTCTCTTTTAAGGAAAAAGTTTCTCTTTTTTTTTTTTTTTTTGCATTTTTTTCCTCTTTTTTTTTTTTTGTCCTCTCTTTTGAGGATACACTCTTTCTACTTCTCAAGGCCTTATACACTATGTTAGCACCTAAAGTATTTGATACAAGTGGATGACCTTTCAATGGACAGATTATTAAGCAATAAGAGTCTTTTTTTTTTTTTCCTTCTCTTCTTGGAAACCACAACTCAATGATAATATTGCTCTGTATGTCTGTTTCAACTGTTGTATACATATATACATATGTATATATAAAAAGCTTGAGAATTTCCTAGATGTTTTGGTATAAGTTGTCAGTCAGTGAATTGATGTGAAAATGGAATAGAAACAAGAGAGTATTACACAGCTGTAATTTTAGGAGGGGTTTCTGTGGCTTAACAGAGCAGTTGCTTTATACCATGGAACCCCATATCCTAAAGTTAGAATAGGCTGAGAGGGACAGAGCCCAGACTTCAAGTTCCTCATAGGGTGGAAACATTCTTTAATAATGAAATTATGCTCACAGGACTTGACTAACTAACACATTTTCTGGATATGAATGAGTCCCCTAGATGGACTGGCATATATCTGAATTCTCTAGAAAAAGTTGGTATATGCTAAAGGATTTTGCACAAAGTGAGGTAGCACTATTTTCTGCAAAGTCACATCAGCTAGGAAAGATCAAACAAAGAGTTGGCTAATAACAGTGATGGAAACGAAGGCCGACTTTAGCACTGAAATGCTACCCAACAGTCTGCATCAAAACACCCCTGAGACATTAGGTAGTTCTCTTTGGCGTTTTTAAGAGTATTTCCTCAGCTCCATGGGCTCCTCATGGAGCTCTGGTGCTGTAATGGTTAAGGCACTTGTTTGCTAACCAAAAGTTTGGTGGCTTGAGCCCACCAGCCATTCTGTGGAAGAAAGGTGAGACAGTGTGTTTCTGTAAAGATTTATAGCCTCGGAAACCCAATGGGGATCACTATGAGTCAGAATAGACTCAATGGCAGTGAATTTGGTTTTGGTTTGGTATAGGTTCTTCACTCTGTCTCATGCTGATGTGTATGAATAAGCTGCTACTGCCATGGTCTCCTGCACCTTGGAGGTTAACCACAGGGCTATTTCTTTGAATGAATTCTGGTGGCATAGTGCCTAAGGCATTTGACTGCTAACCAAAAAGCTGGTGGTTCAAATCCACCAGCCACTCTGCAGAAGGAAGACTGAGCAATCTACTTCTGTAGAGATACTGCCTCAGAAACCCAAGGAGGGGTTGCTATGAGTCAGAACTGACTTGACGGTAGTGAGTTTGGCTTTTCTTTTTTAATCTCTTTGAACATATTACTGTTGGAGAAGTTCATATTGTGTGGAATGAGGTGGGGAACACTTACATGGTATTAAATCTATGTTACATTTCCTGAATTGACACAGAAAGGATACTATATGGTCTTGATTTTTAATAGCCCTCTCTCTCAAGGATCTACACTAAGTTCCTTTTGGGTAAATTTGGGGGACAACAGAGAGACATAATGCAGGTGGCATCCAGAAATGTATCTCCTCACCAACCCCCATCTGGTCTCCATTGTGTCACAATAGCATCTTCTCCAACCTCTGGTAGCGTAGTGCCTAAGGCACTTGACTGCTAACCAGAAGGCTGACGGTTCAAACCCACCAGCCACTCCTCGGAAGGAAGACTGGGCAATCTGCTGCCTCAAAAACCCAAAGGGGGTCGCTATGAGTTGGGCTTGACTCAATGGCACATAACAACAACAACAACAACCAACCTCTGGATGAGTTCCTGATACCCGGCTTCTCTCTGAGAGGTTGGAGTTGCCTTTGCTCCTGCCTGCTTTGTTCAGAAGTTTCCATCCCAAACACAGAATCCTTTTCCTTTCTGAAGTATTCTTTGTCTTTTCATGCAAATAATTGGCCTCTGGCAGCCCTTACTGGAGGCCATCATTTATGAGATAGAAACACAAACCTCCCAGATCCTTCACTATAATTTGGAGACCTTCACTTAACCCTGGTAATCAGAGGAAAATGGATTTTAATTGGGTTCAAAGCTAGACATTTACTTTCCAGGCAAATCTCATTAACCCCTTGGTTAATGAAAGGCCTTAACAAATTTAAATGTGGTACTTCACCTAGCTGGTCTTAAGTGATAGCAGATTCACTCATTCTTTATTCACTAAAATTTGCTATGTGGGAGCTCTGGTGGCGTAATGCCTACGGCATTTAACTGCTAACTAGAAGGTTGGAGGTTCAGACCCATCAGCCATTCCTCATAAGGACGACTGAGCAATCTACTTCCGTAGTGATATTGCCTCGGAAACCTAAGGAGGGGTTGGTATGAGTCAGATCAGACTCGATGGCAGTGAGTATTGTAAGGCACTGAGCAGTGGAGAAACGGAATAGAAAGTATAATTTCAAGCATTAGGGACCCACAGTTTGGTGAGAGACAAGAAGAGATTTTGACAACTTCCTTAGGTCAGTGCTTATGACAGCCACGCTTTGATGGGGACACAGAACACAGTTGCTCATCCAAAACTAGGTGCATAATCCAAGAAATGATCAGAAATTTAAGACAGTTTGAAAGCCTTGTGTTTAGGCAAAAAGATTTAGGATATGATCACTAATGTATTTCCTCTGCCTCCAAGGATTGAGGGAAAATCTTCAAGACAAAATCAGCGAACATGAAAGGTCATTCTTGAGCTTTTTTGTTGAGTTAGGCTAGGTTGGTAAAAGGGAAAACTTTGGAAGTATTTCCTATTTAGTCCAATAATGGTGGGAATTTAAGAGTCTATGTTTTAAAGACACCTTTTGCTTTAAAGATCAAAGCCTGTGTTTCGCAAATGTTTTTATTTTTTTCTTTTTCTTTTTCTTTTTTTTAATTTATTGTGATTTGGGTGAAGATTTACAGAGCAAATTCACTTTCCATACAGCAGTTCACATATATTTTCACAAATGTTTTTAGACCATGATCACAGTAAATTCATTTTTATATCATGTTCTAATAAATATATATATTAAAAATTTTTCTTTTCACTGCAAATTGTTTCACAAAACAGTACTTACTCATACAGTGTGGAATGCAGTTTTCTCTTTTTCATTCTCTCTTACTCCCTCTTTCCCTTTGTGTAGTGGTTAAGGTTGTATGTCAACTTGGCTGGGCCTAGTTGAGTGGCTGGGCAGCTGGATGTAGTTATTTTCCATGATGAGATTGGTAATTAACTCCATGGTGGACTCTACTGGAGCAGCTGAGTGGCTGAGTTAGGGATGTGGTCCTCTTCCAGTTTATAAGAAGTAACTTTGAGGAAGTTCTCCAGCTTTTTGGCACACTTGAACCCTGCATGTAGCCAAGTTGTTGTTCAGCAGCCTGCTATGCCCTGCTGATCTTGGGACTTTTTCTGAACTTGAATTAGTGGCCTACCATATTGTTTGGTGATATCAGGACTGTGCCTTTTCACTTATCAACCTCAGCAGCCAGCAGCTGCCTGAGTGAAGAAGAGCCTCTAGTTTCAGTGGGCCGGGAGCAAGAGGCAGAGTTCATGCCCAAGGTCAAGGGGCTTTCACCCAGCCCCTAGAGCTGGCACTATTAACTTGGACTTCCAGCCTCCAAAACTGTAAGAGAATAAACACCTATTTGTTAAAGCCATCCCATTTGTGGTGTTTCTGTTAGAACAGCACTAGATAACCAAAAGGAGCTCTGGTAGCATAGTGCCTAAGACACTTGACTGCTAACCAGAAGGGTGGTGGTTCAAACCCACCAGCCACTCCTCAGAAGGAAGGTTGGGCAATTTACTTCCGTAGTGATATCGCCTAGGAAACCCAAGGAGGGGTCGCTATGAGTTGGGGCCAACTCGATGGCACATATCAACAACAGGTAACCAAAACACTCTGTCTTCTTCCCTCCACTTTTTCTTTCTTTTGTGTTGGTTAAACCCCTTGTATCCAGTTAATTCTGACTCACAGTGACCCTATAGGACAGAATAGAACTGCCCCATGGAGTATCTCTAGGGCTATACATTTTTATGGACATATACTGCCACAGCTTTCTCCCTTGGAGAGGTTGATGCATTTGAACCACCAGCCTTTCTGTTAGCTGTTGAGTGCTTTAACTACTGTGCCATCAGGATTCCTTTGTGCTGGTTACTACCCACTAAATTGATTTAACAGCTAACTGGTGAATTTTAAAAATATGGTGCAAGGTATGGTTTGCACTAAACAATAGTTAAATAGCTCAGCTAGCTAACAGAAATGTTTGAATTCATCAGCTGCTTCATAAGAGAAAGATATGGCAGTCTACTTCCACAAAGATTATAGCTTTGAAAAACCCATGGAGCAGTGCTACTCTGTACTATAGGGTCTCTATGAGTCTGACTCAATTCAGCTGCAACTGGTTTACTAACCTAAAGGTTGGTAGTTTGGACCCACTCAGCAGTGCTAAGGAAGAAATACCTGACTATCTGCTTTTATAAAGATTACAGCTAAGAAAACCCTATGTAGCAGTTCTACTCTATTACACATGGAATAGCCATGAGTCGGAATTGACTTGATGGCAATGGATTTTTTTTTAACCAGCTGAGTGACTGATAATCACATGTTATCTTCATAGCATCTGCCCTGCCCATCATGTCTATAATAAAGACAATTAGAGCCAGAGGCCAAGATGAGCCCATTGGCTGGGTCAGGATGGCTCACCTGTGCTCTGCGCAATTGAGTGAAGTTATCTTTCTGCTTGTGGTTGATGAATCTTAAAGGACTGGCTAGATAGAGCAGGCAGTTGATCTTACTGTGTTGTGTAACAACTTTATTCTATTATCCTCAGAGCTTTCTTGAATGTAATGACCCTAAACACTTGGGAATTACTTTCAATTGTATTGAGGACCATTTTAGCAAAATCAATTTCAGAATCAATTCATGATCATAAAGAATACTCAGCTCATGGTTAACACATTTTTATTTCTTGGACTTGAGCTCAGCAGTTAGAAAAAATCCCATTTAATGTGGTGTAGTGTTAGGAGTTTGTGCTTTTAAGTCAACCATGCCATTAAAAAGTCTAAACCTCAGTTTTTCCATCTGTTAAATGGGAGTAATAATAGTTGCCCTTTCATAGACTGTTATGCAGATGAAATGGTGGTGTAACTTTAACACACTTGCAGAGTACCTGGTCATGGCAGGTGCACAGTAGTAGCTGAGGTCCATTGCTGTTATTATCCTGTACTATTCCAAACTCTTTACTTTGCCACATTGTTCAGGTCAACAATGCTTGTCCACAGCTCTCGGAAACTCAGTTCAGCTGACTGTAGATACTTGAATATCGAGACTTCCTTGTTTAGATTCTACTCAGTTCCTTTTCCTCCATTTGCTGAATGACGAGAGAATTTTACAATCACAAAGTAGAATCCACTGCTCTTCAGGACACGTAAGGAAGATGCCAGGACTCAAAATCTTCCCATAAATATCTCTATTTGAATTTTCTTGGGGATGTCCTCCACCCAGGAGAACATACCCTTAAGTAAGAGATACTGGGAGAATACTCTCAAATCTACCTGCAATTGGATTAAAGAGACAATCCTGATTTGTGATTTGTGGAAGTGAATAGGGAGGGTGTGGGAATGGGGTCCCATGAGTAACTGAAATGTGGAGAGCATTTAATACAAGACATTTATTGTCTACCAACTGTTCATGTTGAAGCCAAAACACAAACTCAGACCTCAAGGAAATTTCCATCTAATTAAGGGTTAAAATATACTTATATGTGAACATTTGAAAAATAATCATGGGCCATTAGATGACTGAGCTTTGTGTCTATTTCTCAATGATATGTGTTATGAGTTCCACACATCTTTCAAGCAGACTGTGGAGACAGACTGAAACTGAGTCTACCTCTTAGGTAGACTCAGCATAAGTAAGCAGGATGGGGAGAGAAGTCTGTACTGTGGTGGGAGTTGAAGGGGGTGGGGAGTTGCTTTTGGGAAAAAGTGTCAAGGTGGAATAGGAATGCACCTGAGGGGGTGGGTAGATGTAAGAAAAATGGTTGAGCAGTTAGACTAGGGCTGAATTGCAAAGGATAATCAAGAGTCTCTTTTTATCTAGATGTTTCATGCTCTTGCAACAAACCTTTCAATAGAGTTACTAACAAGTGATGAAAGACCAGGGTTGCATTAAGACCAACTGATGCTCCAAGTCTTAGAGTTTCTTAGGGCTGCTATAACAGAAGTAGCACCAATGGGTTGTTTTAATCAACATAAATTTATTTTCTCACAGTGTAGGAGGCTAGAAGTCCAAATTCACGTCACTAACTTGAGAGAAAGGCTTTCTCTGTCTGTTAGCTCTAGGGGAAGGTTCTTGTCTCTTTTTAGCTTTTGTTCTTTGGTTCTTTGGTGAACTACATGTGGCATGGCATCTATCTTTCCCCATCTGTACCTCCTTGATTCTGTGCCTCATCTGTTCTTTCTATATCTCAAAAATGAGTGGTTTAAAAAATACCCCTACATAAAATATGGATTCATTAACTGAACAAAGAAAGGCCTATCCCCAATTGGCATTACATCAACAAGTATGTATTTACAACACATTTTTTGGGAACACAATTCAATCTATAACAGCCCTCGTGCCCTTCCATTGCTTTAAATAAAAGGTCTATTACACAAATTAATCAATTTACTAAATGCTAGACAGACCCTGCCAGCTGTGTTTACACCAGAAGTGAAACTCTTACACCATGAGAAACAGAAACAAATGTGGTATCTGACGACACCTTCAAACCAAACTTTTAAACTTTAGTCATTCACCATGAGTGCACGGCACACAGATAAAAGTTGCACATGGTAGATAAAGACAATTACAAAAATATGACTGAAGTTGAGTGTGGCAGTGAAAGGATTAAGGGCACAAGAGCTAGGAAAAATTCTGTGGTGCCCTTGCTGTGGTGCCTAAACTGGTGCTTATTTTGCTTAATTGTTAACCAAAGGTTGTAAAGAACCAGGAAAAATAGAAAGGGGCTTGAGTACTTTCCAGGTATATGAGCCTCTGCCAAACTGAGAGAGAGTAGGTAACTTTGAGCTCTTTGAGGGTCAGACTCTTGTTTTAGTCACCTTTTTATCCCCTTTAGGCTGAATTCTCTAGAGAAGCTAGAACAGTGATATATGCATATGTATATATATATATATGTGTGTGTATGTGTGTGTGTGTGTGTGTGTATCATGATATCCTTCTCTAGGGACTGGTCCCTTCTGATAACATGACCAAAGTATGTGAGATGAAGTCCGGCCACTCTTGGTTCTAAGGAGCATTCCAGCTGTACTTCTTCCAAGAAAGATTTGTTTTTCTGGCAATGCATAGTATTTTCAATATTCTTCCCAACATCACAATTCAAAGGTATCACTTCTTCTTTGGTCTTCTTTATTCATTGTCGAGCTTTCACATGAATATGAGGTTCTTGACAGTATGGTTTGAGTTAGGTGAATTTTAGTCTTCAGAGTGACATCTTTGACCTTTAACCCTTTAAAGAGGTCTTTTGCAGCAGATTTGTCCAGTGCAAATCAATGTCTGATTTCTTTGACTACTGTTTTCATGGGAGTTGATTAGAGATCCAAGTAAAATGAGATCCCTGACAACTTCAATCTTTTCTCCATTCATCATGATGTTGCTTATTGGTCCATTTGTGAGGAATTTTGTTTTCTTTATATTGAGGTATAATCCATACTGAAAGATGTTGTCTTTGATCTTCATCAATAAGTATTTCAAGTCTTCTTCACTTTCAGCAAGCAAGATTGTGTCACCTGCATATCATGGGTTGTTAATAAGTCTTCCTTTAATCCTGATGCTGCATTCTTCTTCATAGAGTCCAGCTTCTCTGATTATTTGCTCAGCATACAGATTGAATGAGTATGATTGAAAGATACAACCTTGACGCACACCTTTTTTGATTTTAAGCCTTTCAGTATCCCCTTGTTCTGATCGAATGACTGCCTCTTGCTCTACGTATAGGTTCTTCATGAACACTACTAAGTGTTCTGGAATTCCCATTCTTCACAATGTTATCCATAATTTTTTATGATCCACACAGTCAAATTCCTTTTCATCATTCCGGTATTCTTTGGTTTCAGCCAAGATCCATCTGACATGAACAGTAATATCTCTCATTCCATGCCCTCTTCTGAATCTGGCTTGAATTTCCGGCAGTACCTTGTCGATGTATTGCTGCATGCAACTTCTACAAAGTTGGCAATTCCCAAGTCTGTGGGTCAGATGTCAAGCTGGAGGCTTCTCCTGATTCATTTAGCTAAAGGGCTGTGGAACCCAAAACTGGCAGGAAATACAGCAGGCTTCCAGCTTTGGAGGCTGACTTATCCAAGATTGGTGGGTAAGATGACAGGTTGTTGGCTCATAGGCTGAGAAGGCAAGAATCCCAAGATCAGCCAACAATAGGGTAGGCCAATGGTTCAAGTCCAAGAACTGGAAGTCATATGATGATGAGCCAGGTGCAGGATCCAAATCGAGCTTTGCCAGAGACCTTTGCCAGAGCTTGTCCATATGTATTGGAAGCAGGCCATACCCCAAAAGAAACTCCCTTTAAACTGTTTGGCCACTCATAGCAGATCTCCTCATGGAGGTGAGTACCTTATATTAGATCTCATCATAGGGGATGAGTACTTCGTAATTGCTAAACCACTTAGAATCATGGCCTAGACAAGTTGGCATACAACCTTAACTGTCGCACTGACTCAGAATCTGTCATATAGAATTAAAATGAGCAAACATTTACTAAATGCGTACTGTGGTCCTTCATTTGGAGCTAAGAATTAAAGAAATGAGCAAGACCTTGGCCCTGCCTTTAAGGCATTCACAGTCTGGTAAGGGAGAGAGGCATGTGAAGGCATGTGATAAGTGCAATAAATAATTATCCACAAACAGGGCTGCCCCAGGAGGTGATAGGTGAGCTGGCATTAGAGAGAGAGGAGGGAAAAAGGTTTTTTTTTTTTTTTTTTTAAAAAGCATTTTAGGTAAATCTGACCCAATGATGAGATCAGTACATTGAGATTAATACATATTATACATAGGCATAGAGGAGTGTATAAGCTTATGGGGTAACAGACAGATGATAACAGTTTGCTGAATGAGTGAGTAAGTGAGTAAGTGACTCATACATCTTGATATCTTATCCTCACCCACTGACATTCAGTCTGGAAAGAAGTAGTACATCATTTGCAATCAGTTTTGTACACAAGGAAACACAAGGAAAGCTAATCTTGGTCTAAACCAATAAACCAAACCCAATGCCATCAAGTAGACTCTGACTCATAGTGACACCCATAGGGTTTCCAAGGCTGTACATCTTTATGGAAGCAGACTACTTCATCTTTCTTCCATGAAGCAGCTGGTAGGTTTTAAGTCAAACTTTTGGTTAGGAGCTGAATGCCTTACCCACTGAAACATCAGAGCTCCATGCATCATTGCTGCAGAAGTTGCTGCAGATGGACTACTTTGTTTCATGTACACTGTCCTGGTAGTGGTTGTTGTTAGGTGCCGTTGAGTTGGCTCTGACTCAGCAACCCAATGCACAACAGAATGAAACATTGACTAGTCCTGCACCAGCCTCACAATCCTTGCTTTACCTGAGCCCATCGTTGCAGCCACTGTGTCAATCCATCTTGTTGAGGGTCTTCCCTTTTTTGCTGACACTCCACTTTACTAAGCACGATATCCTACTCCAGGGAATGGTCCCTTCTGACAACATGACCAAAGTAGGTGAGACAAAGTCTGGCCACTCTCACTTCCAAGAAGTATTCCAGCTGCACTTCTTCCAGGACAGATCTGTTAGTTCTTCTGGCAGTCCATGGTACTTTCAGTATTCTTCGCCAGCACTGCAACTCAAAAGCATCAACTCTTTTTCTGTTTTCTTTGTTCATTGTCCAGCTTTCAGATGCATATGAGGTGATTGAAAATACCAAGGCTTGGGTTAGGCACATCTTAGTCTTCAAAGAGACATCTTTGCTCTTCAGCACTTTAAAGAGGTCTTTTGCAGATTTGCCTAGTGCAATATGTCATCTGATTTCTTGACTGTTGCTTCCATTGGTGTTGATGGTGGAACAAAGGAATATGAAATCTTTGACAACTTCAAGCTTTTCTCTGTTATCATGATGCTGCGTATTGGTCCAGTTGTGAGAATTTTCATTTTCTTTATGCTGAGGTGTAATACATACTGCAGACTGTAGTCTTTAGTTTTCATCAATAAGTGCTTCAAGTCATCTTCACTTTACCAAGCAAAGTTGTGTCATCTGCATATCACGTGTTGTTAATGAGTCTTCCTCCAATCCTGATGCCATGCTCTTCTTCATATAGTCCAACTTCTTGGATTATTTGCTCAGCATACAGATTCAACAAGTATGGTGAAAGTATACAACCCTGATGCACTCCTTTCTGATTTTAAACCATGCAGTATCCTCTTGTTCTGTTTAAATGACAGCCTCCTGGTCTATGTACAGGTTCCTCATGAATACAATTAAGTGTTCTGGAATTCCCATTCTTCTCAATGTTATCCATAATTTTTTATGATCCATATAGTCAAATGCTTTTGCATAGTCACTAAAACACAAGTAAACATCTTTCTGGTATTCTCTGCTTTCAGCCAAGATCCATCTGACATGAAAAATGATATCCCTCATTCCACATCCTTTTCTGAATCGAGCTTGCATTTCTAGAAGTTCCCTGTCAATATACTGCTACAGGGAGCTCTGGTAGCATAGTGCCTAAGGCACTTGACTGCTAACCAGAAGGCTGGCAGTTCAAACCCACCAGCCACTCCTCGGAAGGAAGATG
>NW_006921810.1:950883-956020 GCF_000298275.1 Orycteropus afer afer | reverse complement strand
CTTCTGAGGAGTGGCTGGTGGGTTTGAACAGCCAGCCTTCTGGTTAGCAGTCAAGTGCCTTAGGCACTATGCTACCAGAGCTCCCAGCTCCTTGTAGAGAACTAGTTAAATACTTTGGTTGGCTCTGGCTAAGGCTCATTAAACTAGAGACATTCAAAGAGCTGTTAAAAGTAAAAGTTGTTCATTGCTGCAGTGAGAACACTGACTTGACACCAATGTTACCTGAGATAGGGGTAAGTATTAATGTGGGCAGGCCCATAAAAATGAGTATACATTGCTTTCTTTTATTGCCATCTGTAGTGGTTTCCTAGGGCTGACATAACAAAATACTTCAAACTGGGTTATTTATAAGAACAGAAATGTATTGCTTCATAGTACGGGAGGGTGGGAGTCAAAATTCAGGAAGTTGGCAAGGTTGTGTTCTCTATGAAGGCTCTAAGGGAGATCCTTTTTTTGTCTTCCCCAGCATTTTGTAGCCCCAAGTGTTCTTTGGCTCACAGCTGCAGCATAACTCCCCATGTAACATGGTCATCTTCCCTTTTTCCTAGGGAAGGTAGTAGGTACTGAGAAACAGGACAAGAACGGTACTACTATCAGAGGAGGCTCTAAAACTAGTATGATGCTGAGCCACTGAAGCATTGGCCTTGAGCTGCTTATCCTGCCCTTCCTTCTCAAGGTGGATTGTGTTTGAAGTTGAGAGATCAACCAGACTTATAAGTATAAATCAATAGTGAACAAAAAGGGATGGCAGGACAAGGAGTTAAGCAGATAATTACAATAGAGCCATTTGCTCCTCATGTTGAAGACTTGCAAACTGCAGCTTTTAAAAATCCTTACAATTTCAAACTTGTTCTTAAACTTTTAAAGAAGTTTTTAAACTTGTTAGAATTATATATATGTCGATACAAGAGTCATACTGAAGAAGATATAAAAACTGTGGGGGCAAAAACCATGAAATGTTTCTTTTGGCCACTTTGAGATCATTTTGATTTAGTATTTCTTGTCTGTTTCTGAGTATATTAGATATTATTGGAAATAATTGTGAAAACACATAAAGCACTGGATACATGGAAAGCTGTAGGTTCTTTTACATTTATTGGCTCATGAATTTTCTTGGCATCCACAGAAGGCAAGAGAGGAAAGGTGCCTCTGAAGAAGCACAGGAAGCCAAGGCACGACTATGTTGCTGTTGTTGTGATGTGCCATCAAGTTGGACCTGACTCACAGCGACCTCTCCTTGGCACAACTATATTAGATGCTTATCTGGAACTCAAGCTTTTAGGATAGGTGTTCAAAGCCACCAGCCATTCCTCGGAAGGAAGGTGGGGCAATTTACTTCCGTAGTGATATTGCCTTGGAAACCCAAGGAGGGATCGCTATAAGTCAGGTCCAGCTTGACGGCAGTGAATTTGGGGTTTTTTTTTTTTGGTCTATTAATGTAAAAGGACTGCATGAAAACCATGCTCATGTGCAAGACTCATGTGAAAGCACCTAATTTTGCTTGAATAAGGAATTTTTGGACAGAAAACAGCAATAACAAATCACCAAAAAGCCTCTATTGTTTGGGATCCAAACCAATCACCCAAGATCGTCAATGCCTAGGACTCCTTTGAAGGGACAATAATTCTCTCCTGTGGGGATCTTTTGGGAGATACCGGAACACTGATTGCCTAGGTAGGAAATTCTTTTTTGTGATTTAGAGAAAAATTTGTTGTTGTTGTTAGGTGCTGCTGAGTCTGTGCCAACTCATAGCGACTGTATATGTAACAGAACAAAATGTTGCCCAGTCCATTGTTGCAGCCACTCTTTCAATCTGTCTTGTTGAGGGTCTTCCTCTTTTTTGCTGACCCTCTACTTTACCAAGCATGATTTCTTCTCCAGGGACTTGTCCCTCCTGATGACATGTCCAAAGTAAGTGAGACAATGCTTGCCATTCTCTCTTCCAAGGAGCATTCTGGCTGTATTTCCTCCAAGGTAGATTTGTTTGTTCTTATGACAGTACACGGTATATTCAATATTCTTTGCCAACACCATAATTCAAATGCATTAGTTCTTCTTTGGTCTTCCTTATTCATTGTCCAGCTTTTATATGCATATGAGATGAGTGAAAATACCATGGTGTTGGTCAGGTACACCTCAGTTATCAAAGTGACATCTTTGCTTTTTAAGATTTTAAAGAGGTCTTTTGCAACAGACTTGCCCAGTGCAATACATCATTTGATTTCTTTCATAAGAGTTGATCCAAGTAAAATGAAATCTTTGACAATGTCAATATTTTCTTCATTTATCATGATGTTGCTTATTGATTCAGTTGTGAAAATTTTTCTATTTATTTTTTCCAGTGCTGAGATGTAATCCATACTGAAGGCTGTAGTCTTTGATCTTCATTAGTAAGTGCTTCAAGTCGTCTTCATTTTCAACAAGCAAGTGTGTGCCATCTGCATAACTCAGGTTGTTAATGAGTCTTCCTCCAAAAACTGTGGAACAAAATTCAAAAATGCAAAAATGACCAGGATTACTGGTCGGATAGAGACTGATGGAACCTCAGAGACTATGGCCCTGGGTTACCCTTTGGGCCTAGAAATGGACTCACTGCTATGGATTGGCTCTCAGCCCAACAGTAGAAAGACCTACGTGCAGAACACCTACCCCAGGGCCATGCACCCACCTACTCTAGGAAGATATACCCTTTAGATCAACCAGCCATGAGACATCAGAGGGGCAGCATTCACATAGAGGGAAAGCTGGACAGACAGGAATGCATAGTTTAGAAGGGTACAGGGAGGGAGTGGTCACAGGAAGGAGAGTTTTTTATGGTTGGGAATGGTAATCAGGGCCATGAAATCAAATGTGCATGAGATGTTGAATGTAAAACAAATTTGCTTTGCAAATTTGCACCCCAAGCACAATAAAAAATAAACAGATAAATAAACAGTCTTCCTCCAATCCTGATACCTTATTATTAAAAAATATTTATTTTTAGTAGCTTTGGCTCAAAAAACATGACTGGCTAAAACATAATGGGTGGCACAAATGGCTAAGCACTGAACTCCTCATCAAGGGATTTGTGGTTCAAACTCATGCAGAGGTGCTTTGGAAATAAAGCCTGGTGATCTGCTTCTAGAAGGTCTCAGAGTATGGAGCAGCTCCACTCTGCACACGTGGGGTCACCATGAGTTGGAATCAACTTGACAGCAACTAACAACAACAACAACAGGCATAGTAGATAAATCACTTTGGAGGGGCAAAAAGGAACTAGGTCATAATTTCCCAAACGGACTTCACTATAATAGTGCTCCACTGGATGTCAGCTGGTGTTTAGTGAAAAAGAAGAACGATTCCTTTGGCAGATTTTGTGCAAATGATCACCTTCTTAGAGTTTTATTATGCACACCAGAACATTAAAGATTCTGAGAAGTCCTGAAGATATGTATTTAATTCTTTCTTTCAATCATCAATACCTGTGTGCACTTATTATGTGTCAGACATTGTAGGCACTAGGGTAGAGTCATCACTTATTGATTTTGTAGTGCACTCACATATCTTATTCCAAAGAGCACCATTTTTGAAATGCTGGCCAGATCTTCCTGATCTTATGTTGACATCTTGCCAGCAGACTTATGGGCTTCTTTTTCCAGAGAAGAGCCTCCTCTTTTCAGGTAGTTGAATTGTGGTAGCAGAGCTGATTGTTAATGTGCGGTGGCATTTGTCTACAGGTTGTAAAATATGAAACAGAGGCTCAGACAGCAACTGTAAATAGGGTTGAAACAAAAAACAAAACCAGTTGTCTCAGGATAATTGAGACATCCAGCAGAGGCTCTGTGGAGACTCCACATAATGGAGCAATAGAATGGTGTCTTAGGAAACCAGACTAGAGTGAGAAGGCTAAATCCAAGTGTGAGAGAAGCTTAGAAGAGTTCTCTAAATCTTCGAAGCCTATTTATCAGCATTTTATATGAGCTTGGCCCTGGGTAGCAAGGGGAATTTTAAGGAAGTAGTGGCAGCTGAAATAATGCATATGCTCATATGAATTTCCATTTTTTATTCATGATGTCACATTTGGTTAAACAGTTGACGCTAGTTGTATAATAGGTAGCCATTTTGAAAAATGACAGTTACAGAGACAATGCCATAGACTGAGTTTTACATGATCTTGAAACACAGACAAACTTCAAGATTCTCTAAATAGTTTTTGGAGCAGAAGATGTAGTTGGGGAAAAAGAGCATGCAAAATAAGTTAGAGGACTGAGCAGTTAGTTAAATGCGTTTTTCTCATTTTTACCCTGTGAATTTGAAAAGACCTTGCTCACCATCTTTCACCTAACTTTTTATATATGATGACAGTAATCAAGTACTCTTCTCCCTAACCCTAGCCAGCTTCCTCAGACTTTCTTCTTCAACCTATTTCTCCAAGTCAAAAACTAACTTAATATCTGTAGCGCTCCCACATAATGGTCAATTTCTCGGCCCCTTTATCATTTTCCTTGATCACAGGAAGAGTCCTCGGTTTACTAACTTATTTTTAGAAGTAAGACTTAGTCAAGGCTGACTTAGCCCTAGTCTTACGTGCATCAAAAAATACTCCTGTCTTAAACCCAGAGCCTGAGTTAACCTTAAACCTGGGCATTTGAGTAAGGTATTTAGAGATGGGCAGGCATGCTTCCAGGGGAAATGGTTTGTTTTTACACAGTTTATAAAATAACTCTTTCTTACTTGAGAAGTGCTCTCCATTTTTGTTAGTAAAATTAAAAAACATAGTTAATATTTACATTTGACAAGTTTTCATTAGTGTCTTCAAAATAGTTTATCCATAAATGGAATATTATCTAGCCATTAAAAGGAATGAAGTGTTGATGCATACCACAACATGGATGAACCTAGAAAAGAATCTAAGTGAAAGAAGCAGACAGAAAGGACACATATTATATGATCACACTTATATGAAATATCCAGAATAAGCAAATCTATAGTGATGAAAAGCAGATGGGTAAATGTCAGGGCCAGGAGAAGGAATGAGGAGTGGTTACTTAAAAGGAACAGGACATATTGTCTTTTTTATTATTATTCTAAACCGTCCCCTACCAGGGCCTGGTTTTCAGCATTTTTTCTATTCCCTGTTCCTGGTTGAAACTCTGCC
>NW_006921810.1:908723-944498 GCF_000298275.1 Orycteropus afer afer | reverse complement strand
AAAAAAAAAAAAAAAGGAACAGGACACTTTTTGGGTGATGGAAATGTTCTGGAACCAGATAGTGATGAATGTTGCACAATGTTGTGCGTGTAGTAAATACTGCTGAGTCACACACTTTAAAATAATTAAGATGGTGAACTTACCTTGTATGATTTTTTCCACACACACACAAAACAAACAAAACAAAAGATGAAAGAAAGAGTAAAGTCTTTCAAGGGAATTTCAGTTGATATTTTTGAGCAAGAGGGCCTCATTTCTTCCCAGAGCCCCTCTGAGGATAGAGCCAAGTGCAGGCAGAAGTATAAGCACTGTGGTGATGAATCATTGCTCATGCTTTCTGACTTGTCCAGAGACCTGCTTCATGAAACCCTCATTCCTGAACAGCAAGAGGAAATTCCACTCGCGCTGGCTCCATTCACAAAGACACAGTTCACATTTGTGGGAGTTTTAGCTTCCCTCTTTGAGAGATGACGGTGGTTCTTCCAACCAACCCTGTGTTGCACCTCCTCTTTCTTTGGGCTTCCACAGTGAGTGTTGGCCCCCTCTGACTAAGGGGGCTCTGGACTTCCTGCTGTGCCAGCCCCATGCACGGGGTGAGCTCACAGGTCTTTCCTGCTCTCACTTCTCTCACGGTTACTGTGAAGCCTAATGGGGTTTTTAAAACATTAGATTTGAGTAATGAGACTCTATCAGAGTGGTTTGTTTGTGAAAGTAATGCTACTTCTGAAGAAAAGACTCAATATTTTAGTGCTGCTGTTCAAACATCCCTTGAGGCCAAGAGAAAATGAAAGTTTGTGTTTATTCGTTTATGTGAAACACCTACACGCTCTTCAGACTTCTTCCTCAAAGGGCTGTCTTTGGTTCCCTCTGGTGTTTGCATACGCAAGGGAGCCTGATGGTCCCTGACCTTGTGGAACTGATTTGAGTGAAGAGTTACAACCCACTGGGTTGGAAGAAGGATCTTTTAATTTTTTCCAATAACTGTGACCAACTGAGCCATATTGAATCCTCTTAAAGATAGCCCAGTGAGTTGCATAATTTACCAATCCAAGTCAATCAAAATTTCCAATTTACATTTAAATCAAAACTCTGCTTCTCCTCCCAGTGAAAGCTAAGTGTTCAGGGAGGCTTTTCTCAGGAAGTGAAGGGTCAGGTTTTTTTACTGAAATATAATTTATGTGCAGTGAAATACACAAAACTAAACTGACATGGGTCAATGCATTTTTTGGGGGGGGGGCAGTGTTTGGTTATCTGTTCTTCTGTTGATGGGCACGTAGATTGTTTCCATCTTTTTACTATTGTAAATAGCACTGTGATGAACATGGGTGTGTGTATATCTGTTCCTGTCTTGGCTTTCACTTCTTAGGATATATCTAGTAATGGAATGGCTGGGTCAAATGGTATTTCTAATTCCAGCTTTTTAAGGAATTGCCATACTGTTTTCCGCAGTGGTTGGATCATTTTACAGTCCCACCAGCAGTGTATGAGAGTCCCAATATCTCCACATCCATGCCAACATTTGTTATTTTCTGTCTTTTTGAACTTTGCCATTAGTGCTGGGGTGAGATGGAATCTCATTGTTGTTTTGATTAGCATCTCTCTGATGGCTAATGATCGTGAGCATTTCTTCATGTATTTGCTGGCCTCCTGAATATCCTCCTTGGTGAAGTGTCTATTCATGTCTTCTGCCCATTTTTTGATTGGATTGTTAATCTTTTTGTTGTTGAGGTGTTGGAATTTTCTATAAATTTTAGAGATAAATCCCTTAACAGATATGTAATTATTGACAAGTAGAATTTGTTGCTGTCATTTTGTTATGTGCTTTTTCATGGTGTCAAATTTTTGTTCCATATAATTTTCTGTGCTGAACTCATTTTGTCTATGAATCTTGTTATCACTTCCTTCGTTGCTATTGTTTTAGTATTTGCTAAATATTTGTGCTGGTCCTCTTTTATATTTTGATGTGCAGGTTTATCTTTTTTTCTTTGCAGTTACCCTGTGATTTATAGTTTTCTTCTCAAGTTTAGAACAGTCCTTGTAGTTGTGTTGACTTCCCTACCATCTAGAAGTTCTGTAATTACACAGTTTTTTCCCCCTCTTTTTGGTTTGTAGTTGTCCTCCTATGTCCATTGATATCTCTGCTTCCCTGCTTACAATCTTGTAGGCTCATTTACTTTGGATACTTCCATAACTGGGTTGGTTTCTGGGTTATGTCATCATGTGTGTTAATGGTCAGTTGTTGTTTGCTGTTGTTGGTTCTCTGTCCAAAGGACTCCCTTTAGCATCCCTTGTAAGGTTGGTCTGGTTTTAATAAATTCCCTTAATTTCTGCTTATCTGGAAATATCCTAATTTCACCATCATATTTGAGGGACAGTTTTGCTGGGTACATAATTCTTGGTTTGAAAATTTTCTCTTTCAGGGTTTTATATATACCATCCCATTGTCTTCTCACCTGCATGGTTTCTGTCAAGAAATCTGAGCTTAGTCTTACTGGTTGCTCCTTGTAGGCAACTTTTAATTTTTCCCATGCTACTTTCAGGGTTCTTTCTTTGTCTTTGGTTTTGGTGAGTCTGATGATATGTCTTGGTGATTTTCTTTTGGGGTCTATCCTGTTTGGGGTTCATTGGACTTCTTGAATGGATATATTCTATATGGATATATATTCTATATGGATATATTCTAATGCATATATTATATATTCTCATTTCTCATTATACCAGGAAAATTCTCTTCCAACAAATCTTCAACAATTTTTTCTGTGGTTTCTTTCTCTCTTCCTGTTATGGAATTCCAGTTACACATAGGTTATTCTTTTTGATGTTATCCCACATGAACCTTAGGATTCATTAATTTTGTTTAATTTTTTTTTTTCTGTTTGATTCCTTTCCAAAGAAGTCTTCAGGTATTTGCCTTCATTCTCACTAATTCTGTCTTCCATTGATTCAATCCTATCTACTCCTTTGCCCATTTATCTATTCTCTGGTAGCATAGTGCCTAAGGCACTTGACTGCTAACCAGAAGGCTGGCAGTTCAAACCCACCAGCCACTCCTCGGAAGGAAGGTTGGGCAATCCTACTTCCGTAGTGATACTGCCTCGGAAACCCAAGGAGGGGTCGCTATGAGTCGGGACCGACTCAATGGCAAATAACAACAACAACAACAAAAAATTTAGTACTAATTTATACTAAATTTATAAATTTAGTATTAATTAAGTTACCTAAATATAATACTTTTGAATTCCTTATCAGGGAGTACCAATGCTGCATCTTCCTCAAGGATGTATTTTGGGTGTGTATCCTGGTCCCTTGTTTTTCCCACTTTATCTTTCTTCTTTGTGTGGACTGTGATGCTCTGTTGTCTCTGAGGCATTGTGACATTTTTGTGTTTATATTTAATTGGTGATTGTACATTGGAGTGACTTGCCTATGATTTTTTTTTTCTTTGTATGTTATCTATGTAAGCAGGGTACTGCGCTATGAACCTCTATTCACTAGTTGGCAACACTTATACACTTACCACCTGTCTCCTTTCCTGCTGTCAGCCTCCCGTATGTCCCTGCTGTCCTTGGCAAATGGAGGCTATTCTTAGGTCCCTGGAATCTGAATGAGAATGCTGTCACTTTGAAATCCAAATGGCCACTGCTTGTAAACATTCAAAATGACTGTGCCCTCAGTCACTTTAAATATCCAAAGTGGCCATCACTTGTAAACATTCAAAATAGCTGTGCCCTCGGACAGCCGGAAGTCCACAGCTCAGGTTGTCTCCCTCCTTGCTGTTTCCCTTCCTAGTCATAGGCCACCAGTGCAGTCACCCTGCAGCCCTTGGTGACCAGGGATGATGTTTAGGTCAATTTTAGGTCCTAATACCACTTGGAAATATTCAGGCTGTTGTTCCCGTCAGAGTAGCTGACAGTCCACTGCTCTGACCGTCTCCATACTCATTGTTTTCATTTAGGTTTTTCCACTAGTTGGTGCCTAATCCACTTCTGTATACTTCCTATCAAAGCTCAGGGCTCCAGGATTATCTTCCCATTTACACTGACTTTCTGCTTTACCACACATGATGTTCTTCTCCAGGGACTGGTCCCTTCTGACAACATGACCAAAGTACATGGGATGAAGTCTTGCTATTCTCTCTTCTATGGAGCATTCTGGTTGTATTTCTTCCAAGACAGATTATTTTTCCCCTTAAAGATTACTGTCCTATAGGACTTCAATAAGTAGTAATTGACTCACTAGCAACAGTATTTTTTTTTTCTTTCTCATGTGTCATATTCCTCATAATGTTTATTCCTTGAAAGATAAACTTTCCAACCCCGCCTCACATCAAGGCCTCTGCATGAGTGCTATTCTCTACCTCAGATGCCTTCTCACTCAGTTATCTTCCTGTTACTTCTGCTTGGCTAAACTTCACTCATCTTTCAGATCTGAAATTAGATATCTCTTCCCCCAGGAAGCCTTCTCTGACCACCCAGTCTAGGCTAGGTTCTCTTGCTCTGTACTTGCCCTTGTTTATCATGATAGCTTGTGCCCCCCTGGACCAGAAGTTTCTTGAGGACAGAAACCATATTTGCTTTATTTACCACTTTATCTCCAGCACTCAGCACAGTGCCTGGCACATAGTAGATGCTCAGTTTATAAAAGATGAATGATGACTTGAAAGCAACTGTGAGTCCCTGAGGTCTTTTCAGAACAGATTCTTTGTACTGTAGGGTGTGAAAGGCTTACAGGGCCCCCTGAAAACATCAGTAGGAAGTAGCTGAAAAAATGTACCAATGGAGGGAAGTGGATATCTTTGCAGCAAAGACGCAGAGCTGGAAAGCTTGAGGTCTCTGCTCAGGTTCTGCTGGTCTGCCTTGCCCAGAGCCAGCTGGAGTGTTTTTCCTGGGAGTTTATGGAGGGGGCTTTTGACACCACATTTCATGAGCCCCCTGGATCCAATCAGCAGAATGGTCTCAACCCATCTGTTTAAATTTCTCTATTCAAATGTCAACCCTAATTGGAGATTAATGATGTGTTCCTTCAAAGTCAGGTAAAGGGCGAAAGAGGCCCCAGGACTTGATGAAAGAAAAATGGAGAGGATCAGCTGGAAGGACGGGGGCTATTTGCTTGATCCTGATGCACATCCAGGAGCTTTTCTGTGTGACTTGAGAGATGCTGGAAAATTGCTCCTGGCTGACTGAAGGCTGGGAGAAACTGCAGCCCCCAACTTGTCTCTAGTTTGTTCCTTGGGCTGCTTGGGACACCATCTCTGTTCTTTGGCACATGATCAGATCATGTCCAACATGTCAGATGATGGAGGTGGGGCATCCTCACAGTGTGTGAGGCGGGTCAGGCAGCTGTCAAGGAGCCTGTAGCTCCAGTGAGCTGCATCCTGTTCCTCAGTCAGGAAGACAAGCAGGGTAGTGGTTAGGAGTGTAGATGCTGAAGCTAGACTGTCTGGGTTTCGATTCCAGCTCTGTCATTTTAACTGACTATGTCATCTTATTAGGCAGTGGTGGTTCCTTGGTAGAATTTTCACCTTCCATGCAGGAGACCTGGGTTCAGTTCCCAGCCAATATACCTCATGTGTAACCACCACTCATCTGTCAGTGGAGGCTTGCATGTTGCTATTTTGTTATACAGATTTCAGCAGAACTTCCAGACTAAGACTGACTAGGAAGAAAGGCCTAGAGAGCTACTTCTGAAACTCAGTCAATGAAAAGCCCATGGATCTGCAACCTGTGACAGGAAATGGCAGTGTTTCCTTCCATTGTTCACGGAGTTACCATGAGTTGTGGCCAACAGCAGCTAACAACAAAATGACGTGTGATCTTAGGCAAGTTAGAAGTTCTTTGCTTCTGTTTCTGCCTTTGTTTCTAGATCCTATTTTTTAAAGCCCTTAGAATAGTGTCTGTACCTAGTAAATACTTAATCATTTTTTTATCTGTAAAATGAAAGGATTGGCTTGATAAACTCTGAGGACTCTTCCAGTATAAAGTTCATGACCTGCCTAGGTTCAAAGCCTGTCTCCACCACTGATCAGCTGGGAGGAATTCTACCTAGGTCAACTCTGTACCCCTCAAGTACCTGGGACAATACATGGTACATAGTAAGTACTTGGGGGAATTTTCAATGAATAAAAGTGTGCATGGATATTGCTTGGTGAAGATCTTGTGAAGAGGTGTAAAAGATGAAATTATGAAGCCTGCATGCTGGTTCCTGTCTGCTGGTAACAGCTGGACCTCAGCCTAGAGGACAAGGCCTTCAGGAAGGAGAAGAGGCCTCCTCTGTCCTGGAAGATGGATTTGTGGTTTTGAGGAACATTGAAGCCACGAGAAGCTAGGACTTGAGTGACCAAGACTATAGGAATATATGGGAGAACCTACCTTAGACCTGGCTCCCTGAGCAGGAAGACCTGATCCAAGTTTACCTGGAACCCAGCTGGTGAGCAGGGAAAAACTAGTGGGCTTAGAAACTAGAGACCTGAGTTTGAATCTAGTTCTAGCTTGTGCCTTGGAGCAGAGAATATACTATGCTACATAATCAGTTTTAGTAGACCAGACAAGGCATTTTAAAAACACTTCTTACATGAGAGAATGAATGAGTAAGAACATTACTAAACTTATTATTCTCTCTTAATTTCTCAAGATACCAAATTATATGACCATTCCATGGCGATTTTTTAGTTCTGAAAGTGTTTTAAGTTACCTTCCCCTATGCAGGAAACTTCTCTATGTCTATTCTGGAGATTTCAGTCAGAGTGGTTACTCAGGATCACACCTAGTTAATTGAATCCAGATCCTCTGACTGCAAAAATTGCTGTCTTTCTTCTTCCCTCTGCATCACAGTATATTGCTCAAATTGTCAGATGAATGTGAGCTCATTTAGATGGTCAAATGAGGATGAACATGGTGAACATGTTTGTGGGTGGTTGTGATGATTATGGATCAAACACAATACTGGGAACTGAAGGACCCCCAGACCTGGCTGGCCCAGCTCTCCATACCTCAGGGACCTCAGCTTATGCATAGATGAGGAATCCAGGAAACCACAAGGACAATTTGGAAGCTGAGGCAATATAGATTCCAGGCCTATGGTAGGGAAATTCTTCTAAATAAAGGAAGCATTGAAAGGAAAACAAGTGTAATTTCTTCTCACTGAGGAATTCAGCAATGTCTAAATTCTTGAGAGTTTCCCCTCAGTCTACAGGGAGGCTTTGAGAATTGTTTTGGGGATTCTAAGCTCAACTTGAACAATAAGGAAAGTCTTTTATGCCTCTTCGTAGTACCCTTTCCAGAAACATTTATGCACACATTTATTTATTCCAAAGCTCCTGAGTACCTGTTATATCCCAGGCACAACCAGAGACACTCTATGGGGTACAGAGTTGAAGCTGATATGGTCCCTGACCTTGAGGAGCACCCAGCTGGTCAATGGTGGACTCAGATTTTGGACTCAGACAGTCTAACTCTGTGTTCTAAATTAATGCTATGTACTATGTACTAAGGAGCTCTGGTAGCATAGTGCCTAAGGCACTTGACTACTATCTCCTTCCGTAGTGATACTACCTTGGAAACCCAAGGAGGGGTCGCTATGAGTCAGGTCTGACTCAATGGCACATAACAACAGCAACATCTATGTACTATGTTACCTCAGTTGAGGACTAAGTTGTGCCTGACCCAAGCCATAGTATTTTCAGTCAACTCATATGCAAGTGAGAGGAGAACAATGAATAAGAAAGACTAAAGAAGAAATGATGCAGTTGAATTATTGAAAAAGAATATTGAATATACCATGGACTACCAGAAGAATGAACAAGAATGAACAAATTTGTCTTGGAAACAGTACAGTCAGAATGCTCCTTAAAAGCGAGGATAGTGAGACGTCATCTCATGTACTTTGCATGTTATCGGGAGTCTCTGGAGAAGGGCATCATGATTGATAAAAATAGAAGATCAATGAAAAAGAGGGAGACCCTCAATGAGATGGATTGACACAGTGGTTACAATAGTGGGGTCAAACATAGCAACAATAGTGAGGATGGTGCAGGACCAGGCAGTGTATTGTTCTATTACACGTAGGGTTGCTGGGAGTTGGAATCAATGCGATGGCACCTAACAACAACAAGACTGACAGCCTCAGTTTGGAAATACACCTAACTCACTCTGGAGGAATCAAGGAAGATTTTCAGGGAGAGCTGTTTCTGAGTTGAGTTGTGTTCATGAAGTTGATGAAGTAGGAAGGGTGTTCTGAGGAGAGAAAGGCATATTCAAGGAACTGCAAAGTATGTGGGATAAAAATAATAATGGAAGGGAGGGTATCTTAGTTTCTTAGTGCTGCTATAATAGTAATATCATAAGTCGGTGTCTTTAAGTAACAGACATTTATTTTCTTATGGTTTAGAAGGCTAGAAATGAGAATTCAAGACACTGGCTCTAGGAGAGGGCTCTCGGTCTGCTCCGGAGGAAATCCTTATTTCAACTTCCCTAGCTGGCCATCCGTGAAGTGCCTGGACTGGTAGACTGGTCTGCCTTGTCATCTTCAGATAATGTCAGTCTTCCTCCTGAGTCTGCTTTCTTCTGTGCCCAGTCTCCTCTTTTATAGGTCAAAAGTGATTAATTTAAAACACACCCTACACTGATGTGGCCACCTTAACATAACAAAGAAAACTCTATTCCCAAATGGGGTTACAATCACAGGAATAGGTATTAGGACTTACAACACATATATTTGGGAGACACAATGCAATTCATAACAGAAAGTAAACCATAAAGGACTTTAAAATCTACTCTGCTGAGCATTACTTTAAGCACTAAATAATTTGTGTTTTATCTCAGTGGCATTGAAAGGTGATTGGGATCATTTAAGCAGGACAATAACATGGTCAGCATTGTGATGTGGGACATTGTCTTTAGGGGGGTGCTCTAAGCTCAATCATTTACCTGCTGATGTAACCATTTTTCTTCTTTAAACTCATTCTTTTTCTAGCCTTCTCATCTCAGTCAACAGTGCCCCCACATGCCTGGTGTCTCAGATCAGAAGTTTGGGGGTCTCCCTTAATTCCTCCTTTTCTTACATGGACCACATCCAACCCATCAGCATGTTCTTTAAGATGAGTCCATCACTGTTCCTCATCTCTTCTGGCCTAGATGACTACATCTGCCTCCTACTTAGGTTTCTTCTGCCTCCCTACAGTCTCATCTCCACACAGCAGCTGGATTTTTTTTTTTTTTTTTTTTTAAGTCAGACCATGTCAATCCTCCACTTAAAAATGAGCAAACAAACAAAAACTAAAACAGTTGCTGTCAAATCGATTTCAACTCATGGTGATATCATGTGTGTCAGAGTCAAACTGTGCTTCACAGGGTTTTCAATGCCTATGATCTTTTGGAAGTAGATCACTAGGCCTTTCTTCCAAGGTGCCTCTGGATAAACTTGAACCTTTCATTTAGTAGCTGAATGCTTAAGCATCTGTGCTTCCTGTTGCCCTTGGGATAAAATCCAAACATGTTATGGTGGCCATTGGAGCCCTGGCTACCTCTCCAGCCATCTCAGGCTCAGTCTACTCTCACTCTTGCTCAGCTGGCTCTGGCTAATTGGCCTTCTCTCAATTTCCTATTCCCAGAATGCCTTTCCCTACACCTGCTCCTTCTCCACTTTCCAGCTTAAATACTTTTTTTTTTTTTTTTTTTTTAGGGATGCCATCTTTGCATCTCCTCAAGTTATATATATTTTGTAATCACATCTCCCTGTGCACTTCCTTCATAGCTCATTTTAAAAAAATTGTTGTAAAATATATATAGCACAACTTTCAACAATTCAACATTTTTCAGGTGTATAATTTAGTGATACCAAAACACCAAATCAAACTCACTGCCACTGAGTTGATTTGGCAACTGACTCATAATGACTCCCACTGGGTTTTCCAAGGAAGTAAATCTTTATAGAAGTAGATGGCCCTATTTCCCTTCCAGAGAGTGGCTGGTGGGTTTGAACCACCAACCTTCTGATTAGCAGTCAAATGCCCTAAGCACTGCATCACCAGAGCTCCTTACAATTTAGTGATAGTAATTCATTAATCATTACCCATAATCATTGACAACTTTTCCATTACCATAAACAGAAACTCATTGCTCATAGCTCTTTAAAATATGTTGTTGTTGTTATGTGCCATCGAGTTGGACCCGACTCATAGCGACCCCTCCTTGGGTTTCTGAGGCAGTATCACTACGGAAGTAGATTGCCCAACCTTCCTTCTGAGGAGTGGCTGGTGGGTTTGAACCACCAGCCTTCTGGTTAGCAGTCAAGTGCCTTAGACATTAAGTTAGAGCTCTCTCTTTAAAATATATGTAATATTTAATAATCTTGGTTTATTTTGCTTATGTGTTAGATATCTGTCCTGTTGTGGGAGAATGTCAATTCCCTGTGGGCAGGGGCATGTTTGTCCTTTCACTGAGGTATATCCCAGCCTAGCACTGGAGTATGGAGACACTCAAGAAATATTTGCTGTGTGAATTAGTGAATGAAGGAATGGGTGCAATTTCATCCTCCAGAGCAATGTTTGTTTCATAAATTGTCTCTCTCATTTTAATAATGGGGGGATGCTGAGTGAAAAAAACCAGTTTACTCCCTTTAGTCTTGTGTTTCTCCTTTGCCAAACTTCACTTACTGGCTATGAAGATTAATTTCTGACACTGTTTTGTTCCTCAAGATGCTTGCTCAGAGGATTGACTGGTTGAGGCCTGTGGCGGCAGCTTTTCTTCAAGTTCAAGAGCTACTGTTTGCTCCTGCTGATGAGAAAATGTCACAGTGTCATAGCAGTGGAGCAGAAATTAATTTAGACCTCTGATGGGTGCAAATTGCAGAGTGGAAGGGACTTGGGAGAGCATCTCAGATTCTGCCTCTTTGTTGTATAAATGAGGAAACTGAGGCCTTGAGAGGTCAAGGGAAACAGAACCTGTTCCTGATTTCCTGCAGCTCTCCCCTCCATCCCTACTCCCAGTCAGATCCTGGATCTGAGTTGATGAACAACCTTGTGTCCTTGTAGTCCATTCCTTGCCAGAGTCTGTTCCGATGGGGACACAAATGGCTTTTGTCCTTCTTGAGCAAGTTAGGAGGTGCCTGACGTCTCTGAGTGCCCTATGCAACTCTGAATTTGTGTTCTATTTCTCATTAATTTAGTGAGTCTTTGTTGTTAGCTGCTGTTTTAGCTACTGTTGAGTTGGCCTCCAACTCATGGTGACCCTGTACACAATGGAACAAAACACTGCCTGGTCTTGCACCATCCCCATGTTAGGTTATTTGGACTGTCGTGGCCCATGGGGTTCTCATTGGCTGATTTTTGGAAATAGATTGCTAGGCCTTTCTTCCTAGTCTATCTTAGTCTGGAAGCTCTCCTGAAACCTGTTCAGCATTGTAGCAACACACAAGTCTTCACTGACAGACTTGTGGTAACTGTGCAATGAGCTCATTGGCCAGCAATTGAACCTGGGTCTCCTGCATGGATGGTGAGAATTCTGCCACTGAACTACTGATGTGTGGTGGTTATGTTTGTGTGTCAACGTGGCTGGGCCTGGTTGAGTGGCTAGGCGGCTGGTGGTAGTTATTCCCCATGATGAGACTGGCAATCAGATACATGGTGGGATCTACCACAAGCAGTTGAGTAGCTGCCTTTGGGTATGTGGTCTGCTTCCCGTATATAAGGAGAAGTTTTGAGAATGGTCTCGAGCCTATGGCATGCTTGGACCCTGCATGTAGCCATGTCGCTGTCCAGCAGCCTGCCATGCAGCTCTGCCCTGTCTTATGGGTTGCTATGACTTAGGAATCAACTTGATGGCACACAATAACAACCATTAAGCTTCTACTATATTCCAGGCAAGAGGAGCCCTGGTGGTGTGGTGTGTAAGTGCTCAGGTGCTGACCGAAAAGTTGGTGGCTTCTGGGGAGAAAGATGTGACAATTTGTTTCCATAAAGATTTATAGCTTTGGAAACCCTATGGAGTTGCTTTGAGTTGGAATCAACTCGGTGGCAATGGGTTTATATTTCAGCCACAAAGAGCTAAAAATACAGTTTACACTCTTTACTTCTGACCATTGCCATCTGTCTCTGCTCCTCCCACTCTTCTGAAGTAGCTTTCTCAAAGATCATTAACAATCTCCTAATTTATAAATCTCAAACTCCTCATTTTACTTGGATTCTCTGCAGCCTATGAAAGGGCAGAGGGTCTTCATTTCTTACCTCTCATCCCTTGGTATCTATGGAATATTCTCATCATATGTTTTGGGCTGCTCTGAGCTTCTTGATAACTGTGTCTCCAGGGTCTACTTCTTGAAAGTTGGTGGAAAACCAGTGCACTTATATGGGCATGAGGGTGAAGGTAAGGGGTGAGTCCACCCATGATCTTATCTTTTCTTGTTCTGATGGACTTCCTGGGTGATTTCATCTACTTCCCATGGTTTTAACCTCTTTCCTAAGCCTTAGACCTAAATATACACTTGTGGGTATAGGAACAAACAGGTCTCAAACCAAACATAGCACTTCCTCCCATAAATCAAACACTCTTCCCATATTTTTGGTTATTCGTATCACCCCTGAATCAGTCATTCAAGTTAGAAACTGGAAGTCATACCACATTCATTCATTCGACAGCTGTTTTTGAGCATCTACTATGTGCAAGTGATTAGTGTAAATGCCAGGGAGACAGCAATGCACAAAACCAACAAAAATTCACAGCCCTCACGGAGCTGCCATTCTTAAGGACTGCTGCCCTTTCTCCCCATATCCAATTGGTTTCCATATCCTTGATGCTTACAAACTCTCCAGTCTGTCCACTTCCCTCCACTCCCCTCCACTCCCATTGTCTTCCCTAAGCTCTTCTCACCTCTTACCTGGATTACTTCATTGATTCCTAACTGGTTTCCCTGACACCATTCTGCTCCCACTCTTCACCAGAGTTGACTAGAAAAACTGGAAAAATCTGTTCCAGAGCTGAAGACTTTTTCTAGCTTCCAGTTCACCAAAGAACCCTTTTGTTTGGCTTAAGACACCCTTTTTTATCTGGTCTTTTCTGACTTTTCCAGCCTTACTTATTATGAAGTATATCTACACCATAAATGAACATACCAAAACCAAAACTAAACTCCCTGCCATTGACTCAAATCCAACTCACAGCGACCCCCATCGGGTTTTCCCAGGCGGTAAATCTTTACGGAAGTAGATCACCCCATCTTCCTTTCTTGGAGCTGCTGGTGAGTTTGAACCACCAACTGGTTAACAGTCAAATGCCTTAGGCACTGCACCACCAGACTCCTTAAATGAACATAGTGAACTTGTTTTTTTTCAGCATTCTTCAAATATGTCATATTTTTTCCTGATATTTCATTGTCTTTGCACTTATTTATTCCTTCTCCCTGTGTTGCTCTTTCCTCGCTAATCTGACCGAAGTTAGTGATTGTTCAGGTGCCATTTCCCTTGTGAAACTCTGTTTTTTAAGGCAGGAGTAGTTGTTCCTCCTACTACAAACTCCCGCAGACCTTTGTTCATGCTACTTTTGAGATATCTACTGCATTATGCTATTGTTACTTGTCTTCTCTGAGGATAGAGCTGCTCTAAGTTTTTATTTATCTGTAACTCTCCAGTCCTGGTGAACCAACCACTTAGTTCACAGGAGGCACTTGGCACATCAGTTATAAATAAAGATACATTCTCTAACCTCCAAGACTTTTAGTCTGGTGAAGAAAAAAGACGTAAGCACAAACACCAAAAAGTCCATGATGAGTGTTGCATAAGGAGCTCTGGTGGCATAGTGCCTAAGGCATTTGACTGCTAACCAGAAGTTTGGAGGTTCAAACCTGCCAGCCACTCCATGGAAGGAAGACTGGGCAATCTACTTCTGTAAAGATTTACTGCCTCGGAAACCCAATGGGAGTTGCTATGAGTCAGAATTGACTAAATGACGGTGAGTTTGGTTTTTTTTTTTTTGAATGTTGCATAGTGTTAGAATTATTCCTAATTATCTTAAAGTGCTTATTGCTATTGTAAATAGAAACATTTATTCCTTACATTTTTCAATTAGTTTGTTTTGGTGGATGTATTAGTTTCTTATGGTTGCTATAACAAATTACCAAAAATAATGTGGCTTTCAACAACAGAAACTTATTCTCTCACAGTTCTGGAGACCAAAAGTCTGAAATCAGTGCTGCCAGGTCAAAATCAAGGTGTCAGGAGGGCACTCAACTCTAAAGGCTCCAAGGGAGAGTCAGTCCCATGCCTCTTCCGGCTTCTGGTGGCTGCTGGCATTCCTTTGCTTGCAGTGGCTGCATCACTACCCAAGCAGACAGTTCCATGATGTAATTCATAACGTCTCTCAGAAGGTCCCAGTTGCCCTTAAAAAATAAAACAAAACAAAAAAACTCCACTTCCAGTGAGTCATTTCTGACTCATAGTAACCCTATAGAACAGAATAGAACTGCCCACATAGGATTTCCAAGGCTGTAAAACTTTACAGAAGTGCACAGCCTCATCTTTCTCCCACAAAGCAGCTGGTGGGTTGCAAACTCTGACCTTTTGGTTAGCAGCTGAATGCCTTAACCACTGCCCCACCAGAGGTCCTTCAGTAGCCCTTAGTGGAGGATGACTCAATGATGCATCCTTCTATTAGTTTTACGTCTTAGCTTTTTCAACCTCTGCTCCCTGGGATCATTGCTGCTTCCTGGAGTGGGGTGGAATGGGGTGGGGTGGGGTGGGGTGGGGGAGATAACATGCTTGCAGGGAGAAAAGAGCAAGGAGATAGATATAAACCAAAATGTTTATCTCCCTGATTGTTATTCCCACAAGTGAAATGGGATTATGGAAGTTTTTTTTTCATTGTCTTTGCTTCTTGTGTATTCTAAAATCCCATCAATTAGCACATATTCTCTTGAAAAATAAAAAAAATTAGATAACTAGCTGACTTTTAAAAATATGTTTTTCCGTTTCAAAATAATGCTCATTCAAAAAACTCAAAAATTTTTTTAGAAATATATGCTGTACACAGATCTGGCCCAAAGTGTACAGAACATACATTTAAAACTATATTACAGAGACCATTTCTGGTTCAGTATGAGGGACTGACCATTTTCTTTCAAATCCCATTTACATGGCAACCCAGATGTACCTTAAAGGGATCAAATAATGAAAATAAATTCTAAAAAGGGCAAAAAAACATAAAACAAGGAAACTCCTGTAGTCTTAA
Organism: Orycteropus afer afer; assembly: GCF_000298275.1. Taxonomy (NCBI): domain Eukaryota; kingdom Metazoa; phylum Chordata; class Mammalia; order Tubulidentata; family Orycteropodidae; genus Orycteropus; species Orycteropus afer. Next base: position 929,283 of record NW_006921810.1, on the reverse strand, counting down.
GAAATAGTGGTATCAGGTATTCATGAAGATGAGGGTGAGATGGGTTGGGCATAAAACAGGTCTGTTTAAGGAATAGATTGCCCAACCCAACATCCTCTGTGGCCCTGGTCTTTAGAGAAATGGACCAGGGAGTTCTGAAGTTGGGGACATTAGACATGGAAATTTTCCAGGACATATTGGTAAGTGAAATAAATAAACATATTGTAGAACAACAGGGAGCTCTGGTGGCGCAGTGCCTAAGGCATTTGACTGCTAATCAGAAGGCTGGCGGTTCAAACCCACCAGCTGCTCCTTGGAAGGAAGATGGGGCAATTAACTTCTATAAACATTTACCACCTTGGAAATCCAATGGTGTTCACTATGTGTTGGAATTGGCTTGATGACAGTGAATTTTAATTTTAGAGCAATACATGGGCTTATTTGATGTATATTAACAAACTAAACAAAGCATATGTATATAAATATGAATGTAAAAACAGAAAAAGAATGGAAGGATGCGCACAAAACTTATAATCACACTGCAGTTTCCCAGAGTTTGGTGCTAGGGCTGTTCTTGCTTCTAAATTCTCTCCTTGGGTGATTTTATTTATTTCTGTGGTTTTAAAACCAAAATCAGACTCACTGTTGTTGAGTCAGTCCAACTCCTCCTTGGGTTTCCAAGGCAATATCTCTCAGAAATAGATTGCCTAGTCTTCCTTCCAAAGAATGGCTGATGGGTTTGAACCATCAGCCTTCTGTTTGTAGTCAAATGTCTTAGGCACTAAGCCACCAGAGCTCTGTGGCTTTAAATGTAGCCTTATGCTTACTCACTCACTCACTCACTCACTCACTGCCATTGAGTTGGATCTGACTCATAGTGACCCCTCCTTGGGTTTCTAAGGCAGTATCACTAGAAGTAGATTGTCTAGTCTTCTTTCTGAGGAGTGGCTGGTGGGTGAACACTCCCAAATTTTTGTCTCCTCTAACTCTCCTAACCTAAGCCAATCAGGTTTCTTTATTCCCTAGCCACAGTGATGGGTTTAGGAATGGGTCTATAGTTCCACAGAAGTCCATGGGACTTGATGGCTTTGACCTGAGAGGAAGAAAGGTATTGTAGTAGCACACTGCCACCAAAGTGTTATTGTTGTTACCTGCCAATTGGCACCTGGCTTAAGACGACCCCATGCACAATGGGATCAGATCCTTGTGATCTTACCAACCCTGAGTATTATAAGTTATTTATTAGGAGAAAATATTTCTAGTTTACATTTCTTTTATTGTTAGTGAGGTTAAGCAATTTCATATTTATAGTCATTTGTATTTCTTTTATAAATTGCCCATTCATGTCTCTTCTCATTTATAAATTGCATTGTTAATGTGTTCCTCTTTGATATGTAAGATGTTTGAAAATATGAATATTGTACCTTTGTTATGTGTGTTATAAATATACTTAGAAAACTTTTAAAAATAACAATTGCATAATTATTTTAATGCTGTTACTGATGCTGAATGTGTCCTGAGATAATCACTAATCCACTGACCTATACTTTTACATAGGAATAAAGAATATAGTAGGTTCTTGCCAAGTGCTTATATCTCTAAAAGAATTTTCCAGCCCTGGCTTAGAGTGGAATCAGTCAAATATGAAAATTTTCTTCCAAAGACTGTTACAATTATAAACATACAGACTATATTCTTATTAAGATTTTCAATAAATAGTGTAAAAAATTTCAATAATCTTTTCAGTAATTATTTTCCTCTATTTGCTTTGTCACTGAATATACAAATCTCACAGAACACATTGATTTAGGAAATAATTTACCTTATTCATTAAGAGTAATGTGAGTATTTGTCTCAAAAACTAAATCCATTTGTTGTTACCGTTGTTAGATGACACTGAGTCGGCTCTGACTCATGGTGACCCTATGGACAACAAAATGAAACACTGCCCAGTCTTGTGCCAGCCTCACAATCCCTGCCATACCCATCATTGCAGTCAATTCATCTCGTTGAGGGTCTTCCCCTTTTTCACTGACCCTCCATTTTACCAAGTGTGATGTCCTTCTCCAGGGACTGGTCCCTTCTGACAACATGACTGAAATAGGTGAGGTGAAGTGTGGCCATTCTTGCTTCCAAGGAGCATTCTGGCTGCACTTCTGTTTTTGTGCCCTCTTTGGGTTCCACGGACCAGTGTTAGGAGATATTGATTTATATGATCAGTAAATAAAAATAATAATAGTAAGAAGAAAAATAGCTAACACTTATGGAGCATAAATTATGTATAAGAAGAGTCCCTGGGTAGAGCAAACAGTTAAGTGCTCAACTATTAGCCGAAAGGTTGATGTTTTGAACCCATGATGGAAGACAGGCCTGGCAGTCTGCTTTTGAAAGATCACAGCCCTGAAACCCTATGGAGCAGTTCGCCTCTGCACACATGGGGTCTCCATGAGTCGGAATTAACTCAACAGCAACTAACAACAATAACAGCTAGCTAGCTAAAAATTCAGCAAGAAGAATATCTTAAATGCACAATAATATGTCAGGTACTGTTTCAAGTGTACCACACACACCACATCCTTTACTTCTTAAAACAACCCATGAGGCAGGTGCTATTATTATCCTTATTTTCCAGATGAAGAAACAGGCACAGTGAGGCTAATTAGCTTATCCAAGCTCACATGGCTGCTGGGGGGAAAGCAAGTCTTTGAACTCAGGTAGTAGTCTGTGCTCACTGGCTGCTCTTAAAACCACTATGCAGACTGCCTAAGATCTTAGCACTTTGTTTTTATGGTTGGCTTTGTTTGTCATAGCCCTGCTTTTATCCTTGAAATGCATACTGTGTAGATATGAGTTTATTTTATATAACATGAAAATGGAAATTCAATGTTATAAGGATTCTTGGTGAGTTTAATACTGAGCTCTCCAAATGGGGTTGGCCTTTAATTCCTACAAGATTAGGAATCATTTAAAATACTCTGTGGGGTCTCATGCAGCCCTATGCAAGAACTGAAGTAAAATCTTGAAATTATTGAGCAATGCCAAGAATATGGTCTATATATTTTTTTCACTGAGCTTGTCTTGATCAAGCTGGTGATTGTTTAGTTCAGAAGCTGAGAAAGGCAGATTGTTGCTGTCTTGTCAGGTATGGGTACCCAAATGTCATCTGAGGTATGGTTGGCCATTGTGTGGCCCTGCTGATAGGCTGGCCTGGGCAGTGCAGGTTGCTAGGAACCTGGATACCAGAATGGAAAGGAAGATCTAGGAGAATCCAGGCCAAGGGACTTCTGACTCCTGGGTGCCCAGCAGGATGGAGGAGTATGGCATTTGGGGTAGTAGACCTGTAGTCTAGGCACAGAGGAACACATTGGGTGGGGGAGGGGTGCAGGTAAGCTGGTCCTGAGAAGCCCCTACATATATAGCTGAAGAGTATGGTGGCCAGTGGGTCATTCAAAGTGAATTCCCCATTTTATACGGAACAATTCTGCATCTTAAAGCCACTATTCTCAAGCTTCTGCTTTCTCTTCTGGGCTCCGTCCCAGGTCTGATAAGGCTACTGGATAGCTAGTAGCTTCTCAGGAGAGATACACTGGGAAGTTTGGGGAACAAATTCCAATAAGAACTGAACTCGTATTATTGTGAGACGTACATGTACCAATGCTCTGAGGCACATAGTAGTAGTGTTTCAAGTGAGGCAGGGAGGTTATGTAAATTGTCCAGGGTCACATGTAAACAGCCGGGGAGGATTCAAGCTCAGGGGGTTTGGCTCCCTTACATGCTACTATGCTGTCCAGCCTTCTTGGTATATTAATAAAGTAATACCTTTCCCTGGATATAGCAGAAGTACTGAACTTGCTACACTGTTTAGAGTGAAATAGGTAGCTTCAAAATATGTGAATCATTTTCAGATTGTACAGATCTTTCAGAATTCTATTGTGCATAATTCCTAAGAAGCTATCTCTTGTCTGAAGGCCTTCACCTCCAGATTTTCCTGGGCAGGAATAAAGGACAGGGATCAGCTCTCAGCTTTTAAACCATCGGAGGAGGTTTAATATGATCTGTGAATATTTAAATACATTTTTTAATTGCTGCCTCTTTTGCCCCATAGGGAGCTCTGGTAAGGTAGTGCCTAAGGCATTTGACTGCTAACCAGAAGGCTGGCGGTTCAAAGCCACCAGCCACTCCTCAGAAGGAAGGTTGGGCAATCTACTTCCATAGTGATACTGCCTTGGAAACCCAAGGAGGGGTCGCTATGAGTCGGATCTGACTCAACAGCAGTGAGTGAGAGGAGTATAAATTGGTAAAACTTTCATGGAAAATAACTTGACAATATCTGTCAAAATGAAAACTGCATGTAGTTTTGGTCCCAACAACTCCACTTCTAGGGTGTTTGTGATACAAGAGAAATGACCACCAAACAAAGCTCTATCTGCATAATGGAATATGCAGCCATTTAAAAGGAGGCATCACTGAATAGGCTGTGAGAGAATGATCTGCAAGATATGTTATTAAGTAAATAAAACTGTTATCCATAGATTTTGTGTTGTTTTCAAAAGAGATTGACTATCTAAAGGGACAGAGAATTATGGACATAATTGTAAAGCCAATTTCACAATTTTTAACTGAGGTCAGTGGTTAATTTTTAACTGGTGCAGTGGAAGCAAAGCACTGGGATACTGACTGGGCCATGGGGCCAGGGGGTTGCCTTATTACATAGAATGAGTGCTTTCATGGCATTAGTTAAAATAAATTCTTCCCATTCTTTCTTACTATTTTCTGGAAATCCTTCTCTTTTCCTACTTGAACTATCTAAAACTTCACAGTTTGAAGGAAACTTAAACATTATCTAGTTCAGTGCTTTTCAACTGCAGGTCATGGCCTCCTGTTGAGTTTTGAAATCAGTCTTGTAAGTTACTACCAGCATAATTTCATTCATTAAAAATGAAATAACGTGAAAAGAAGATTTTGTAAAAAATAAACTAGATTAAAACAAAATATCAGAGTAAGTGGTCCATAGAAAGGATAAGTATCATATTGTTGTTGTTGTTTTTGTTGTTGTTTGCCATCGAGTCGGCCCCGACTCATAGCGACCCCTCCTTGGGTTTCCGAGGCAGTATCACTACGGAAGTAGGATTGCCCAACCTTCCTTCCGAGGAGTGGCTGATGGGTTTGAACCACCAGCCTTCTGGTGAGCAGTCAAGTGCCTTAGGCACTATGCTACCAGAGCTCCAAGTATCATATTATGAAACTTTATTTCTCACAATGTGATTGGTGTTTGTGTAATGTGTGCATGTTTATGTGTGTGTGTATACATGTGTGGCCTCTCTGTATGCATGTGTTCTATAAGTGTATTTTTTGTTGATTCAGTATACATGTGCACACATATGGGTGTGCAGTATGTACTGTGTTGCGATTTAAATGTATTTCTTATTGTTGGTCCTGCACTAAAAAGTTTTAAAACCACTATCATAGTTCAAATACTTTATTTTATAAATAAGGAAATGGAGAATTAAACAGGCAAAGTGACTTGTCCAAGATGAATAGCAGGGCTAGAATTCCTGCTCAGGTCTCCAGATTACAGGTTTCCTCCTTGTTTTATCTTGTTTCATATGTGCCTCTGTTGACAGAGCCATGGTAGGACTTTCAGGAGTGGAGAGGTAGGTAATTGGACTTTCTGTTTTGAAAGACCAAGGAGTGATGTGGAGCACGGACTGGAAGAGGATCCAAGTAGAGGTAGGGACTCTGGGTTGGAGCTTTTTTTTTAAAAAAAATTTGTGATGCAGGTGCACATGTACAAAGCAGATTCGTTTTACTCACCATAGTTCATGCACATTTGGTTTCATGGTCCTATTACAATCCCCAACCAAAAAAATTTCTCCTCCAGTCTCCTCCCTGCGACTATCCCTTCACTGTGCCCTTCTTATCTATGCATTCCTGTCTGTCCAGCTTGCCCTCTATGCAAATGCTGCCCTTCTGATGTCTCTCATGCTTGATTGATCTAGGGGGTGCATCTCCCTGGGGTAGGTGTTTTGCTTGTAGGTCTTTCTACTGTTTGACTGAGAGCTAATCCATGGAAGTGAGTCCAGTTCTAGGCCTGAAGGATAACCTGGGGTCATAGTCTTAGAGGTTCCACCAGCCTCTGTCTGACCAGTTATTCTGGTCATTTTTGTGTTTTTGAATTTTGTTCCATATTTTTCCTCCCACTCTATTGAGGGTCTCCAATTTTGATCTCTTTCCAAGTGGTTGGCATTGGTAGCTAGGCACCTTCTATTTCTCCTGGTCTCAGGGTCCATCATATCCTTGGACTTACTGTTTCCAAATGACTTTGATTTTCTCCACTCTTCTTTGCTCCAGCTGAGGGGACACAAATAGTTGCATCTTAGATGTCCACTCTATAGCTTTTAAGACCCTAATCTTTACTCACCAAAGTAGGATGTAGAACAAGATTTTCACGTACTATGTTGTGCCAATTGAGCATGGTGTCCCCAGGACTGTGGTCCCAAGCCCACAGGCCTGGTGACTCTCTCTCTCTCAAAGTATTTGTTGTTTCTGAGAAGCTATTCTAACCTTGTCCCCCATTACTTCTGTATTGTATATGGATATTTTTGTAGCACCAGTACATAAGTAAGGATATCTTCAGCCAACTCTATCATTGGTCTTGGGTACATTCCTGTTTGCCTGCCCACACACGATCTTCTCACCTGTCTATGCTTTCACCCATGTCCTAGTGTTTGCTGCCACTGATAATGCAGTATTGTGCATGTCACAGTATTTGCCTCTGTTGTCTACATCTTTTGTGTACTTTTCTGTGTCTTCCTTTTTCCTATTGTTATTGTTCTGGCCACACACTTTTGTTATATTGCCTTTCCTTTCACCCAAATCAACACTTGGCTCTTAACAAGTCAGAAATTTTCCTTCTTCTTCCCTCCCATCTCCGGTAACCAGCAGCACTGGTGAGAATTGGTGACTCCATTAAGCATTGGCCCTGGGCCTGTTGAGCAAGAGAAAGGTGCAAAATTTATTTAGAAGGGAGAAATGTCTGGATCTGGTGACAACTGAATTTGAAGTGTATGGGAGAAGTCAGGAATAGGTTCCATACAACTATTGGTCTTTATTTACTTGGAGTAAAAGAGAAAGAAGAAAACCCAAGAACCTCCACCTCCTCTCTACCCTGAGTCCAGAAGATCTAGACGGTGTCCAGCTACTACTGCCAAATGTTCTGATGAGGATCACAATAGATGGATCATGACAGAAATGGAGAAAAATGTGAAACAGAACTTCAAATTCTCAAAAAAAAAAAAAAAAAAAGTCCAGACTTACTGGACCCATTGAGATAAGAGGAATCTCCAAGACTTGCTCTGAGATACTCTTTTAAACCTTGAAACCAAACTATCCCCTGCACTTACCTTTTAACTAAATAGCAGATTAGCTCAAAAAATAAAGAATGTCACCCTTGAATATTGTGCTCTTTTTTTTTTTTTAAATGATCTATGAGACTATATGGTCAACAGTTACTGTAAAATATGGATGGAAAGGTTTGAAAATTTAATCAAAATGGAACAACCAAATGGAAATGATGAGAATGTAGACATAATGTGAAGAATGTAACCAATGTCACTGAACAATATGAGTAGAAATAGTTGGACAGGAACCTCTTTTGTTTTGTCTATTTCACCAAAAATACTGTATCTATCTCTATCTATATAACTTGGGACTTATTCTTTAAATGTCTATCTATATATGATAGGTACAGATAGATATTTAAAGATTAAGTCCCAAGTTTCAGACATGGACACCTGGGTAGATGGTAGGGCTGTCTACTGAACTAGCAAAAAGAGAAGCAGTAGTTTAAGGGACAAAGATAACAAGAATGGATTTGAGTTGTCTTTGCAACTTTCAAATGGAGACTTCCATGAGGGTATAAGAAATACAGGCTCAGAATGTAGAAAAGACCTCGAGGATAGAGCTAAATATCTGGTAATCATCAGTGGAGGTTGAAGGGTAGCTCTGAAATGAGCTTTTCTTTTGGATTCCTTTCGCTCCTACTCTAGATTGTGGTTTCCAAGGTGTCTTACTCGAAAGCCAAGAGCAGAAACCTCTCACGGCATTTCACCTCAACCCAATGCCGCAGAAATGAAAAGTGAAAGCACTTGGGGATAGACTCAGAAACCAGATCAAAGCAATTTCTCTAAAAAACTCTATCTTTCTTTTTTTTTTTTTTATCCACTCATTTGGTTTCCATTTGTGTCTGTGTAATTAAATGACATTTTTTTCATTTACCTGGAACCTCTTTATTCCACCACCAGGGACTTCCCTCTCTGGCAAAGGCAGTAGTCACTCCAAGGACTTACCACCAGAGATCTCAGAACAGAAGCCACTTCTTTTCCACTTGAGCTATTATTTCTCTTCCTAAGGAATCTTCCTGACCAGTCATACTGCTAGCCTTTTATGGGAAATTTGGCCTTTGTGCTCCATTAAAGTCACAGTGAAACCATGGAAGACTCCCATTCATTAAAAATCCCATTCATACTCTCCAAGGTGAAAATAAGAAACCACATTTTGGATTGTAGAGGTAGCCACTCTAAATGACTCTAAATTGTTTCCCTTATGATGTATCTTTCCTGTGAATTCCAAGAGAATTTATGAAATAGAGGGAGAAACAAACATTTTCTCATTTTATTTTTTAGATCTACACTAAAGCTTTGTTGGGAGGTTACATGGGCATGAGGAGGGGCATTTATTCAGTGGCTGTTATCAAACTAGGGCTATGAAGAGAACACTTAGATGCTGAATTTGCCTGCATGTAATAAATCTAGAGACTGTCTGGGAGTGGGTGATGCAAATAGTTAATGCACTTGGCTGCTAACTGAAATGTTGAAGACATGAGTTCATCCAGATGCACCTTGGAAGAAAGGTCTGGCATTCTACTTCTGAAAAATCAGTCATTGAAAACCCTATGGAACGCAGTTCTACTCTGACACACTCAGGGATCGCCATGAGTCAGAATCGACTCATGACAACTTGTTTACAGACTGTCCACTGGCCACAAATATAGGTCTGTCATGGACTAGATTCATGACCTTGATAAGTCACTTCACTTCTCCAGACTTCATTTTCTTTCCTCAAGAAAAGAAGGCATAGGATCAAATGGTCACTAAGCTCCCTTCTGAGCCTGAAAATGCTAAGATATGATGAATGACTTTATGTTGTTGTTGTTGTTATGTGCCGTCGAGTCGGCCCCGACTCATAGCGACCCCTCCTTGGGTTTCCGAGGCAGTATCACTACGGAAGTAGGATTGAATGACTTTATAGTAACCAAAAAAACAAACCAAACTCACTGCCATCCAGTTGGATTTGACTCATAGCGACCCTGACTTTATAGTAGTCTTCATTTAAAGGGTGATTTATCAGATACCTTAGGAAGATGGGGAGCTCTGGTGGCATAGCACCTAAAGCATCTGACTGCTAACCAGAAGGCTGGTGGTTCAAACACACCAGTCACTCCTCGGAAGGAATGTTGGGCAATCTATTCCATAGCGATACCACCTCAGATGACCAAGGAAGGGTTGGTATAAGTCAGATCCAACTCCACAGCCGTGAGTTTTGTTTTTTGATTTTAGGAAGATGAATTCAGTTTCTTTGACTTGCAACATCTCTCAATTAATCAGACAAATATATATGGATAGCCCATTATGTGCCCAGCACTCTGCTTGGTACTGAGGAAACAGGACAAAAGCCATGATGGCACCCTGTCCTTGCAAGCTACATAGGAGACAGACATGGTCCAGGGGCAGCAATGGTTTGAGTTTCCTATTTCTAATCCAGTCTTTCCTTAGTTTGCTCAGCTGTAAAATGGAGTCAAGTTCTACCTGTTCTTGTCTTCTTTTTCCAGTATGTGGAAGGCAGGAATTTTGTCTATTTAACTCCTAGCTGTACCTCTAGTACTTGGAAGAACTGGTCAACACATTGTTGGTACAACTGCTCCTCAACAACAACAACAACATTTCTAATCCAGTCTTTCCTTAGTTTGCTCAGCTGTAAAATGGAGTCAAGTTCTACCTGTTCTTGTCTTCTTTTTCCAGTATGTGGAAGGCAGGAATTTTGTCTATTTAACTCCTAGCTGTACCTCTAGTACTTGGAAGAACTGGCCAACACATTGTTGGTACAACTATGGGACACAAATTTAAGGGAACATTGAACAGTGGTGGAAGAATGAGCTAGTACAGTCTTCAGACTATAGTATTCTTATCCCAAAATAGTGTATAAAGACTTCCCAAAGCATGATAGCTTTAAACTAAAAAAAAACTAAACTCATTGCTGTGGAGTCAGATCCGACTCACACGACCCCTCCTTGGGTTTCCGAGGTGGTATCACTATGGAAGTAGATTGCCCCATCTTCCTTCAGAAGAGTGGCTTTAGAGGAAGTAATTTCCAGATCCTCAACTTCCATACCAACTTTCCTTCCCTACTTCTGTAGTGATACCGCCTTGGAAACTCAAGGAGGGGTCACTATGAGTTGGGTCAGACTCAACGGCACATAATAACAACAACAACAACACAACTTCCCCATGAACCATTTCCCAAAGTTGACCTGCCTAAGAGCATGCTTGAGAAAGTTTTGCTGGTTCTTTTCCCATCTTGGTTTTTAATTGTTCTCTTACTTAACAGTATATGTATGTATACATGTGTGGGAGCTCTGGTGGTGTAGTGCATAAGGCATTTGACTGCTAACTAGAAGGCTGGTGGTTCAAACCCACCAGCCACTCTTCAGAAAAAGATTGGGCAAAGAAATTTTAAAAAATTGGCAAGCTATAGAAAGACTTCTTTCATTCCCACTTATTTATTTATGAATAGATTTTTCAAGGATTACATTTATAAAAACAAATAATAGCAATAGAATTGATGGATAACTCTGTCTGGTTTTGTCAATAAGTAATAATCATTGGATACGTGAATGCATTGGGAGAGAAAACAGCCTTCTTTCTCTTAATAAAATATACATTTCCAATACAATTTTTCTTTTCATCCTTTAATTATTATCCTACATTTATAACATATTTATATTGTTTTAATCTATTAATAATGATAATCATAATAGTAATTCAATAGAGAAGATTTTACTTAGAACCTTGTGTTCACAGGACATTTAAAAAATTGATATATGTATTTTTGTGTAAAGACGTTTGATAGGGTGATCAATAAAACATTTCTAAGGATGAAATAGTAAATATTAGGATTAAATACCTATGGAGATGTGGAATGAAAATATGAGTTCAAGGAGGCAAATAAATAGTATGACATTTCTAACTGTTAGAGAAGAGTTTATTTATTTATTAAAAAAGGATGTGGCTATCAAATTGCTTTCATATTTAAATTACATTGGATATACCCATTATATTTTTAAATGTTTATATTTAAAAAGTTCTGGAAATTACAGGCTTTGCAATTCTTTATATGTATGATGGAAGATTACTAAGGAATACACAGTTGTAAATGTTATCCTGGGATATAAGCAAGCAGCAATATAAACCACTATATTCTAATCTTAACTCCTTGGTTCCTATGAAACTTCAGGAAACTCCCTTCTTAACCCCTCAGTGTCCATTTCTCTTTCTGTAAGATAAAAGTCACACCTGTATGCTTTTCCTTATTCTCAGGAATGTTCTGAGATCATATGAGATAATGAAATGATGTGAAAAGGTCTAAGTAACTTCCTGGGGATAAGCTGGACACCTCTGGGAAGTTTCAATAACTTTTTCAGACTAACAGAATACTGGCTGGTTCCTTAAAAAGTATAAATGGAAGGTTTTTTTCTGGTTTGTTTGTTTTGCTTTTTATTTTTTTTTTACTACTTCTGCCTAACCATGAACTCTCATTTCTCATAGCTTTATTTCATGCAAGCAATTCAATGTCTTCGGATTAGTTTCTGCACGTCTGTATGAAAAAGTTAGTAAGAGGGAACTTACCTCTATTTTAGAGCTAAGTCCAAGGTTCTACCCTGATGTTCTGCAAGAGAAACCACAATATACACAATAGCATAGCCAACAAGCCAAAATTCCTTTCTGAGATGGCTGTAGGAACACGTATCTGAGCCCAGAGAATACTGTCAGGGTTCTGAGTATTGTCACTGTTGCACCTAATAAGTAACTTAGGTCAGTCAGCCCATACCACACAGGTCTTTTCAGCTTATCAAACCATCTGCCATGTCTTGTATTCAAGTTGTGCTCTCTTCAAGGTGTTTTAGACTTTTGTGAGCAATTAATGGAAAGCTAGACCCTTAGGCTCTCATACCAGCTCATAGAGCATGGTAGGTTCTAATGTAGGAGGCTTAATGTTTTTCAGAATTGTCTCTTCACTTAGAGGTCTTATGAAGGCAGTGAATCTCAAATGAAGATTTTTAAGACATCTGTTGTCTTGATAAGATACAGAGTTTGCAATTGTTGCATAACAGAGAACTCTAAAAACTCATGGGGAAACTAATAGTGAGGAACTACATATTTAAAAGAAGGTAGGAGGAGGCTTTGTCTCTAAGATGATATTGAACAATCTATTAATTCACTTCTTCAAAATATATTTATTTAGCACCCGTGAAGTGCTGTTTACTGTGCAGAAACACGAATAAATTACCTTCCTTGCTTTCATGGAGCTTACATTCTGTTTGCAGAAATTATAAAACACTGAAAATACTGCAGGTAGTTTCCTATCTGTTGTAAGTCAGTCCTGACAAAAGTAGAACACCTCTTTTTTTTTTATTTTTTAGTTTTTATGATTATTTCCTTTTATTATTCTTAGCTTTATAAACCTGATCTTTATTTGTCTTTGGGAGTCGACATGAGAATGTAACATCGTAAATTATATGCTGTAACACTGTAGTACATATTACTAACAAGTACCAAAAAAACCTCAGATGGTTGTTAGGAGTGGTTTGTTGTAACTCAAATACACCACAGGTGGAGGACTACCTGTATACAATTACTAAAAGAAGGACACCATGGAACCAGAGGGGAATAAACAGCAATGTCTATGTATGGAAGCAACGGAAGACTTCCCAGAGGAGATGGCAGTTTGAACTAAAAGCAGAGGAAGGATATTTTAGGGATGAATGATACATACAAAAGCCTGGGGGCCTGGCAGAACTTGAGATCAACAAGGAGCTCAAATTTCACCTACTCACAGTCTGACAAGGAGAGTGGCTAGAGATAGGGTGACTGAACCGGCAAGAAGCAGTTCATAAGAGGCCTTGAATGTCATGTGAGGAGCTTATATTTTATCATATGGGCAACAAGTTTTTAGGAAATTGTGTCAAGGTTAAATGTTTGTTAGAAGCAGTACAAGATCACTTTGGCAGCTATGTGGAGGATGGATTGAGTTGATAGGAACAGGCTGCAAGTATGGAAGCAGAGTACTCTTGTGGTCCTGACAGAAACTCTATTCAAACTGGTATAAGCAAAATGGGTCATTATTAATAGATATAATGAACGAATCCAGCATGCAGATGACTTCAGAGTAAATTTGAGAACTCCTAGGATGTCCTCAGAGCTCTCTCCCTCTCCACCCACCATGTCTCAGCTCTGCTTGCTTTCCTTAGCCTCATTCTGATGCAACATCTCTCTCCACATAGTAGGCAAAATGGTTGCTAGCTCTTATTCTCTCACTTTAGCAATCTCAGCTTCTATATCCTAATCTCAGAGAAGTCTCTAATTGGCCCTAATTGAGTCACATGCACATTAATTAAATTAACATTAATGGGAGGTAGGGAAATGAGTACTGTGATTGATCTACCTCAGTTACTTCTGTGACAGAGAGAGCCGGGAACCAAGTCTGACAGCCACAGTAGAACCACATAGAGTTGGGAAGGAGATCTCCAAAGAAACCAGAAGAAGAACAGAAACGTGCACTGGAAATATAAGAACTGTAGTTACCACTGAGCATAAGAGCAGAACTTGATTGCAATATGATTATGGAAATATAAACATGAGGATAGACAAAAGAGGTTTGGGAAGTAAAACTGGTATCAGAACATAGTTTTCTTCACATTATCTTCTAAAAAAAAAAGTTGATTTCTGCCTTTGGCAGCTAACTGAATGCTGCCACTTGAAGAATATTCCTGGCATATGTAGCTCTTTCTATATATTCATTTTAAAAGAGTCTGTGTTAAACACTCAGCTGATAACTAAGAGATTTGTGGTATGAACCCACCCAGTGGCTCCATGGGAGAAAGACTGGGTGATTTACTTCCATAAAGATTACAGACATGAAAACCCTGTGGGGCAATAACCAAACTATGGTACATACACACAATGGAATATTATGCAACACTAAAGAATAATGTAGAATCCATGAAACACCATATAACATGGATGAACTTGGAGGATATTATGCTGAGTGAAATAAGTCAATCACAGAAGGACAAATATTGCCTGAGTCCACTATTGTAAAAACTTAAGGAGAGTTTTACATATGTAAGGAAACTTTCTTTGTTGGTTACCAGGGATAGGAGGGAAGGAGAGAGAAAATTGGCTGACTAGTTAAGAGACAAGTATTGGTTTGGGTGAAGGGAAAGGCAATATAACAAAAGCGAGTGACCAATGTAATAACAGTAAGGAAAAGGAAAGCACAGAGAGGTGCACAAGAGGTACAGACAACAAAGATAAACACTTTTACATAAACAATAGTGCATTATCTGTAATAACAAACATAAATCTATAAGTGAATACATAGGTAGACAGGCTAAAGGATCAGATATGTCTTGGCAAAAGGAAATATACCCATGACCATATATAAGTTTGGTAGATGATATTTCTACATATGTATTTGTATGTGCTATAAAAATATCCATATATACAATAGACTTAATGGAGTAAAGTAATAACTTCTTAGCCATAGCCAAACACCCTGAGGGAATGAGTCAATGGGCCCACGGGCTTGGGACAGACCATGGTCTTGGGGAACATCAAGTCCAATTGGCATAACATACTACACAAAAACATTGTTCTACATTTTACTCTAGTGAGTAGTGACTGAGATTTAAAAGCTTGCAAGCAGCCATCTAAGATGCAACAATTGGTCTCTCCTTGTCTGGAATAAAGAAGAATGAAGAAAACCAAAGACACATGGAAACAATTAGTCCAAGGGACTAGTGGACTATGTGAACCTTAGCCTATATGACCCTGTGACTAGAAGAAAGAGATAGTGCCTGCTGCCACGGACAACCACTCAGAAAAGGGATCAAAATGGGAGCTACTGGATAGAGCGAAGAAATATGTGGAACAAAACGCAAAATCATAAAAATGATCAGCCTACCTAGTCTGATAGAAATTTATGAAATGCCCGAGACTATGGTCCCTAGTCAGGCCTGGAATTGAACCCACTCCTGTGGCTGCCAGCCAAACAATGTTGTTGTTGTTGTTATGTGCCATCGAGTCAGACCCGACTCATAACGTCCCCTCCTTGGGTTTCCAAGGCAGTATCACTACAGAAGTAGATTGCCTCATCTTCCTTCTGAGGAGTGGCTGGTGGGTTTGAACTGCCAGCCTTCTGGTTAGCAGTCAAGTGCTTTAGGCACTCTGCTACCAGAGGTTCCAGCCAAACAATAGACAGGCATATAAGGTGAACATTTAACACTAGGTAGGTGCACTCCTTAGAACAGCAGATCAGAAGGGCGGTATTTTCATAGGGAGATAGCTCAGAGGGCAGGAAAGCATAGGAAAGAAGGACACAGGGAAAAGGGAACCACAGGGAGAAAGTAGGAAGAGAGCCATTGCATTATGGAGATTGCAATTAATGTCATGAAACAAAATGTGTATGAACTGTTGAATGAAAAATGAATTTGCTCTGTAAACTTTTACCCAAGTCATAATAAGATAAATATATAAATAAAGCAATAAAATCCCCAAAACCCTATGTGACAGTTTTGTCGTGTTACATGGGGTCAGAATTGACTTAACGGCACCCAGCAACAGCAAGATATTTATTTACCCTTGGCTCATCCCTAAAATAATTTGAGGCAATTGTAAATATTCTAAAAGTCATATTATCCAAAATTTTTACCCAATTTGTCATATGTGCGCTATAAATTTAGTTCTTTGCTTTTGGATGCTAATGCAAGGAGGGAAACATTACCAGTCATAGAATTTACAATGATTGTAAGAGAACTTGACTACTATTAGTACTGAAATCTAAAACTTCTCCGGAGGTATTCATAAAGTGGTTCACTGAGTAATGTAGTGAATATCACTCTGCCAGTAAGTACAGTAAGTTTTGTGGGGCTCTTTCTTAAAATGACGTCCAATAGTGGCCAAAGTCATTTAACCAAAATACTAGTAATAGAAGTAATTTACTCTATGTGGTAAATCCAGAATATTTTAAATTCTTAGAAAAGTCTTACAGAAGCTAGATAAACCCAGTTGTTAGATAAATAATTAGGATTTACTTAGCTGTGAATCTCTTTAGCTAGGGCATGTGCTCCGCCATCATGCCCTAGCGTTTTACAGCCAACCAACTTCAGTTACTTGTAGTAGCAGTCTGGCTCCTAAACGCACTTGTATTTATGACCCCTGTGGGAGTTGCGTGTAACCATTGCCCACCCTCCCTTGCTACATACCTAAAAGTATGTTATTATACTTTAGTATCTTCTTTTCCCCTTCCTAACTGCCTTGGATACTGGTTTTAGTACACTACTTTGCCATTGTCCTCCAGTATTTTAGGGGCAAGTCCTTACACCCATCCCTTTCCTACTCTTAATCTCAGGATCTGGAAGGTAATACCACTGTCTTCCTAATGCTCTAACACCCCATTTGCAGCATGGTGAGAATGGTGCATGGTTTTTAGATGGGTTGCATGACTAGCCTGGAAACTGAAGCCAGAGGAATTCCCAATGAAAATGCTTTCATCACAAGCCAGGAAGCTTGGGGTAACTTTGAGGTGGGAATGGCCATAAGTACTTGTCTGAGAAACTTGAAGTAGTCCGAAGATTTGGCTTTCATTTTCTGGTGTGAATTGAAAGCAGTGCTGCTTGCCTAATTTGACGGTAATTGAGAAAAATTCATGCAAGCACCTGAAATGAGAATCATTTATCTGTGCACTTCCTACTTTCTTTGAAATTCCAAATTATGAGGATAAGTGAGTATATTTTTGGCCCCAGCTAGTAAGTATAGAGGCTCCTCAGATATGAAGGTGAAGTGATTATGATGTTTTAAAGAGCCGTTAACTGCATTAGATATTAACAAACTCTTGGAAGATTTTATAGCCCCAAATTCTTGACAATGAATATAATTTAGGAAGTGATACACATGTGTGTACTTTTAGAAGAGGAAGTAGGCATTTCAACTTTTTATTTTAGTGGATTGGGGAGGGCACTGTCTGTACTATACTGGCACACCAGCTATGCAAATCAGGGGATTGAGATGATTATAAAAGAAACATGAGAGAGAGAAAAAATAAGAATTAAAATACAATTTGGATTCCAAAACCAAGATGATTTATCTAGAATCTTTTTTTTTTAAACTTTTTGTTGTGATTTGGATGAAAATTTATAGAAAAAAATTGTTTTCCATTCAACAATTCACACATTTTGTTTCATGACGTTGATTGCAATCCCCATGACGTAACAGCTCTCTTCCCACTCCTCCCCTGCATCCTTTCCTATGCATTCTTGCCTTCTGAGCTTTCTCCCTGCACAAATGCTGCCCTTCTGATCTCCCATGGTGGATTGTTCTAAGAAGTACCCCTTCCTGGTATAATTGTTTACCTCATAAGCATGTCTATTGTTTGGCTGAAGGTTAAGCTGCTGGGGTGAGTTCAATTCCAGACCTGAAGGATGACTAGGGGCCATAATTTCAGGGGTTTCACCAGTCTTTATCAGACCGCTTAGCCTGATCTTTTTTTTTTTTTTTAAAGCTTTTGAGTGTTTGATGTTTTTCTCCCACTGTATCCAGGACTCCTAATTTTGGTCCCTTTCAAAGCGGTTGTCAGTGGTAGCTGAGCATCATATAGTTCTTCTGGTCTCAGGGTCATGTAGGCTAAGGTTCCCAGTGTCCACTAGTTCCATGCATTAATTTACTCATGTGTCTTTGATTTTCTTCACTTTTTTTTGCTCTGGATGAAGACAGACCAATTGTTCCATCTTAGATGGCCACTCACCACCTTTTAAGACCCCAGTCGCTATTCACTGAAGTAGGATGTAGAACAATGATTTTGTGTTATACCAATTGAGCTTGATGTGCCCGGACCATGGTCTTGAATCGACAGGCCCAGTGACTCACTCCCTCAAAGTGTTGGTTGTGGCTAAGAAGTTATCATAACTTAGCTCCCTATTCACTCTATTATATACATGGACATTTTTATGGTACATACAAATATAAATATAGAAAGATCATCTGCTGAACCTATATATGGTCATGGATATAATCCTGCTTGCTTATCCATACGTAATCATGTTGCCTGTATCCACCCATAGATTAATATTTGTTATTACTGATAATGCAATATTGTGTATATAATAGCATTTACCTTTGTTTCTGTATTTGTGCACCTCTCTGTGTCTTCCTTTTCTTTAGTGATATTGTGGTCACACACTTTTTTTATATTGCCTTTCCCTTCACCCAAACCAACACTTCTCTCTTAACTAGTCAGCAATTTTCTCCCCTCTCATCCCTGCTAATCAACAAATTTTCCTTCCATGTGTAAACCTTTCTTTGACTTTTTATAACAGTGAACTCATACAATATATGTCCTTCTGTGACTGACTTGGGAGCTCTGGTGGCATAGGGGTTAAGGCACTTGACTGCTAACCAGAAGGCTAGAGGTTCAAACCCACCAGCCACTCTTCGGAAGGAAGGGTGGGCAATCTACTTCTGTAGTGATACTGCCTCAGAAAGCCAAGGAAAGGGTCACTATGAGTCGGGGCCGACTCGACAGCAGTGCGTGTATGACTGACTTATTTTACTCAACATAATATCTCCATTCATCCATGTTATGAGGTATTCCACGGATTCTTCCTTATACTTTAATATTGCATAGTATTACATTGTGTGTGTGTGTACCATTGTTTGGTTATTCATTCATCTGTTGAAGGGTACTTACATTGTTTCCATCTCTTCGCTATTGTGAATAGTGCTGTGATGAACATAGGTGTGCATATATCTATTCATATCTTGGCTTTCAGTACTTTAGGATATATACCTAGTAGTGGGATTGCTAGATCAAATGACATTTCTATTTTCAACTTTTTAAGAAAGCACCATGGAGTTCTCCACAGTGGTTGTACCATTTTACAGTCCCACCAGCTGTGTATGAGGGTTCCAATCTCTCCACACATCTCATTGGCATCTGTTGTTTTCTGTTTTGTTGAACTTTGCCATTATTGTTGGGGTGAGATGATATCTCATTGTTGTTTTGATTTGCATTTCTCTAATGGCTAATGATCATAAACCTTTCTTCATTTGTTTGTGGGTTACCTGAATATCTTTTTTGGTGAAGTGTCTGTTCATGTCCTCTGCCCATTTATTAAATTGGATTGTTTGTCTTTTTAATGTCGAGGTGTTGAAGTGTTCTATAAATTTTAGAGATAAGGTCTTTGTTGTATATGCATTGCCAAATATTTTCTCCCAATCTGTAGGTTCTGTTTTTACTCTTTTGAAGAAATCTTTTGATACACATAAGAATTTAATTTTTAGAAAGTCTCAGTCATCTAGTTTATCTTCTGCTGTTTGCCTATTGTTAATTATGTTTGATAGTCTATTTATGCCATGATCAGGGCCCTTAAGTTTACCCCTATTTTTTTCTTTGATGAATTTCATAGTTGCAGGTTTTACATTTAAGTCTCTGATCCATCTTGAGTTAGTTTTTATGTATAGTGTAAGGTATGGCTCTTGTTTCATTTTTCTGCAAATGGATATCCAGTTTTGCCAGCACCATTTGTTAAAGACCACCAGTTGTCTGTCAGTTTATCATACTATGGTGGCTTGATGTTGCTGTGAGGCTGGAGGTTATGCCACTGGTATTTCAAATGCCAACAGGGTCACCCATGGTGGAAGGGTTTCAGCACAATTTCCAGACTAAGACAGACTCAGAAGAAGGAAAGGCCCATCCACTTCTCAAAACAAAACAAAACAAAAAACAAAAAACGGCTAGTGAAAAACTTTTGAATAACCCTGAAACATCGTTTGGTATAGTACCAGAAGATGAGCCAGCCCCTCAGATTGGAAGGTACTCAGAATATGACTGGGGAAGAGCTGCCTCCTCAAAGTGGAGTCAACCTCAATGACATGAATGGAGTAAAGCTTTCTGGACCTCCATTTGCTGATTGGCATGATTAAAAATGGGAAGAAACAACTGCAAATAGTCAGTAATAATCAGAACATGGAATGTATGAAATATGAATCCAGGAAAATTGGAAGTTGTCAAAAATGAGATGGAACACATAAAGATCAGTATCTGAGGCATTAGTGAGCAGACATGGACTGGTTTTGGCCATTTTCTTTTTCTTTCTTTTTTTTTTTTATTAGGATTTGGGTGAAGATTTACAGAGTAAATTCACTTTTCATACAGCAGTTCACATATACTTTGTCTCATGTCATTGACC
>NW_006921810.1:877013-901073 GCF_000298275.1 Orycteropus afer afer | reverse complement strand
TCCAAGATTATCTTCTGTGTCTGTGTTAATTGGTTTCCCTTTTCTTTGTTGAAGAGGGTCTGTGCAATCCTTCTGCCTAGCCTGCCATCTTGCCCCGCCTCTCGCCATTTTCAATCAGACAACCATATGATCTACTTTATACCCATGTGTTGGTTAAGGTTGTACGTCAACTTGGCTGCGTCTGGTTAAGTGGTTGGGCAGCTGGATGTAGTTATTACCTATGGTGAGATTGGTGGAATCCGCTGGAGCAGCTGAGTAGCTGCTTTAGGGATGTGGTCTGTTTCCAGTATATAAGAAGCGACTTTGAGGAAGGTCTCCAGCTTATGGCACGCTTGAACCCTGCATGTAGCCAAGTTGTTGTTCAACAGCCTGCTATGTACTGCTGATCTTGGGACTTCTTCTGAACTTGAATCAATGGCCAGCTGTGTTATTTGGTAACATTGGGACTGTGCCTTTTTATTTGTTGACCTTGCATTTGTAAGCCTCAGCAGCCAGCAACTGTCTGAATGAAGAAAAGTCTCTAGCTTCAGTGGGCCAGTGAGCTTTCACCCAGCCCCTAGAGCCTGGCACTTTGAACTTGGACTTAAAACCTCCAAACTGTAAGGGAATAAACTCCTGTTTGTTAAAGCCAACTCATATGTGGTATATTCCTGTCTGAGCAGCACTAGATAACCAAAACAGCTGGGAATGACAAACTGAAGAGGAATGGCATGGCATTCATTGTCATAAAGAATGTTTCAAGATCTATCCTGAAGTACAATGCTGTCAGTAATAAGATAATATCCATATGCCTACAAGGAAGACTAGTTAATACTACTATTATTCAAATTTGTGCACCAACCACTAAAGCCAAAGACAAGGAAATTGAAGACTTTTACCAACTTCTGCTGTCTGAAATTGACCAGACATGCAATCAAGATGTTTTGAATATTACTGGTATTGGAATGCAAAAATTGTAAACAGATGAATCACCTGTAGTTGGAAAATATGGTTTCGGTGATAGAAATGATGCTGGAGATCGCATGATAGAATATTGCAAGACCAACAACTTAGTATTGAAAATACCTTTTTTTTTTTTGGACAACATAAACTGCAGCTATACATGTGGACCTTGCCAGATGGAATACACAGGAATCAAGTTGACCGCATCTGTGGAAAGAGGAGATGGAGAAGCTAAATATCTTCAGACAAAACAGGGCCAGGAGCTGAATGTGGAAACAGACAATCAACTGCTCATAAGCAAGTTTAATTTGAAGCTGAAGACAATTAAAACAAGTCCACAATAGCAAAAATATGATCTTGGTTTTATTCTACCTGAATTTAGAGACCATCTGAAGAATAGATTTGATGCATTGAACATCAGTGACTGAACACTAAATGAATTGTGGGATGACATCAAGAACATCATCCATGAAAAAGGCAAAAGATCATTAAAAAGACAGGAAAGGAGGAAAAGACCAAAATGGATGTCAGAAGAGACTCTGAAACTTGCTATTGAATGGAGAGTATCTAAAGCAAATGGAAGAAATGAGAAGATAAAAGAGCTGAACAGAAGATTTCAAAGCACAGCTTGAGGAGACAGTCAATTATTATAATGAAATATGCAAAGACCTGGAGTTAGAAAACCAAGAGGGAAGAACACACTTGGCATTTCTCCAACTGAAAGAGCTGAAGAAAAAATTCAAGCTTTGAGTTGCAATATTGAAAGATTCTATGGGGAAAATATTGACTAATGGAGGAAACATCAAAAGAAGATGAAAGGAATACACAGAGTAACTGTACCAAAAGTAATTGGTCGATATTCATATATCTCAGGGGGTGGCATATGCTCAAGAACCAATGGTACTGAAGGAAGAAGTCAAAGCTGCACTGAAGGAGCTGGCAAAAAACAAGGCTCCAGGAATTGATGGAATACCCACTTTGATGTTTCATAAAATGGATGCCACGCTGGAGGCACTTACTTGTCTATGCCAAGAAATTTGGAAGACAGCTACCTGGCCAACTGACTGGAAGGGATCCATATTTGTACTGATTCCAAAGAAAAGTGATCCAACATGTTTTGGTTACCTAGTGCCACTCTGACAGGAATATACGACAAAGGTGGATGGCTTGAAGAAATAGGAGTTTATTCTCTTACAGTTTGGAAGCTTTAAGTCCAAGTTCAAAGTGCCAGGCTCTAGAGGCTAGGTGAAAGGCCCTCAACATTGGGCTTCAGCTCTGCCTCCTGCTTCTGGCCCACTGAAGTTAGAGGCTTTTTTTCACTCAGCTGCTGGCTGCTAAGACTGACAAGCCCAAGGTTGACAAGTAAAAAGGCACAGTGCTGATGTTATCAAACCACATACCAGACCATTAATTCAAGTCCATTAAAAGCCCCAAGGTCGGCAGGGCATGGCAAACTGATGAACAATGACATGGCTACACACAGGGCTCAAGCGTGCTGTAAGCTAGAGACCATGCCCCAAAGCTTCTCCTTATATACAGCAAGCAGACCACATCCCTAAGGCAGCTACTCAGCTTCTTATAGTAGATTCTACCACGGAGTTGATTACCAGTCTCACCATGGGGAATACTATATCCAACTGCCCAGCCACTCAACCAGGCCCAGCCAAGGCGACACACAAACTTAACTGCCACACAACAGAATGTGGAAATTATTGAACAATATCATTAATATCACACACAAGCAAATTCTTACTGCAGATAATTAAAAATGATTGCAGCAGTATATTGACAGAGAACTGCCAGAAATGCAAGCTTATTCAGAAGAGGACATGGAACGTGGGATATCATTGCTGATGTCAGATGGATCTTGGCTGAAAGCAAAGAATACCAGAAAGATGTTTACTTGTGTTTTAGTGACTATGCAAAAGCATTTGACTGTGTGGATCATAACAAATTACGGATAACATTGAGAAGAATGGGAATTCCAGAACACTTAACTGTGCTCATGAGGAATCTGTACGTGGGCCAGGAGGCTATTGTTCAAACAGAACAAGGGGATACTGCATGGTTTAAAATCAGGAAGGGAGTGTATTAGTGTTGTATCCTTTCACCATATTTATTCAATCTGTATGCTGAGCAAATAATCCAAGAAGCTGGACTATATGAAGAAGAACATGGCATTAGGATTGGAGGAAAACTCATTAACAACCTGTGATATGCAGACAACACAACTTTGCTTGGTGAAAGTGAAAATGGCTTGAAGCACTTACTGATGAAGATTAAAAACTACAGTGTGTAGTTTGGATTATACCTCAGCATAAAGAAAATGAAAAGCCTCAGAACTGGACCAATAAGGAGCATTATGATAAATGGAGAAAAGTTTGAAGTTGTCAAGTATTTCATATTTAATATTCAATCAGCACCAATGCTAGCAAGAGTCAAGAAATCAGACGTCATACTATACTGGGCAAATCTGCTGCAAAAGACCTCTTTAAAGTGCTGAAGAGAAAAGATGTCTCTTTGAAGACTAAGGTGTGCCTAACCTAAGCAAAGAATACCAGAAAGATGTTTACTTATGTTTTATTGGCTATGAAAAACCATTCAGTTGTGTGGATCATAACAAATTATGGATAACATTGAGAAGAATGGAAATTCCATAATGCTTGATTGTACCCATGAGGAACCTGTACGTAGATCAGGAGGCTATCATTCGAACAGAATAAGGGGTTACTGCACAGTTCAAAATCAAGAAGGGAATGTGTCGAGGTTGTATCCTTTCACCATACTTATTCAACTTGTATGCTGAGCAAATAATCTGAGAAGCTGGATTGGATGAAGAAGAACATGGCATAAGCATTGGAGGAAGACTCACTAACAACCTGCAATATGCAGATGACACAACTTTGCTTGCTGAAGTGACAATGACGTGAAGCACTTACTGATAAAGATTAAAGACTCCAGTCTGCAGTATGGATTACATCTCAATGTAAAGAAAACAAAATTCCTCGCAACCGCTCCAATAAACAGTTTCATGGTGGATGTAGAAAAGATTGAAGTGGTCAAGGATTTCGTATTACTTGGTTCCACAGTCAACACCAATGGAAGCAGCAGTCAAGACATCAAAAGACATATTGCATTGGGCATATCTGCTACAAAAGACCTCTTTAATGTGCTGAAGAGCAAAGATGTTTCCTTGAAGACTAAAGTGCACCTAATCCAAGCCATGGTATTTTCAGTCACCTCTTATGCATATGAGAGCTGGCCAATGATTAAGGAAGACCAAAGAAGAGTTGATGCTTTTGAATTGTGGTGTTGGAGAAGAATACTAAGAGTACCATGGTCTGCTAAAAGGACTAACAAATCTGTCCTGGAGGAAGTGCAGCTGGAATGTTCCTTGGAAGTGAGAATGGCCAGACTTTGTCTCATCTACTTTGGTCATGTTGTCAGAAGGAACCATTCCCTAGAAAGGATATCATGCTTGGTAAAGTGGAGGGTCAGTGAAGAAGGGGAAGGCCCTTAATGAGATGGATAGACACAGTGGATGCAATGATGGACTCAGGTATAGCAAAGATCATGAGGTTGCCAGAAGACTGAGCAGTGTTTCATTTTACCGTGCATAGGGCCGCTATGAGTTGGAGATGACTTGACAGCACCTAACAACAACAACAACCCAAGCCATGGTATTTCCAATTGTCTCATGTGTATGTCAAAGCTGGACAATGAATAAAGAAGACCAAAGAAGAGTTGATGCTTTTGAATTGTGGTGTTGGCGAAGAATACTGAAAGTACCATGGACTGCCAGAAGAATTAACAAATCTCTCCTGGAGGAAGTGGAGTTGGGATGCTCCTTAGAAGCAAGAATCATTGTCAGAAGCGACCATTCCCTAGAGAAGAATATCATGCTTGGTAAGTGGAGTGTACAGCGAAATAGAGGAAGACCCTTAACCAGATGGATTGAAGCAGTTGCTGCAATGATGGGCTCTGGTATAGCAAGGATTTTGAGGCTGGTGCTGGACCAGGCAGTGTTGTGTTCTGTTGTACACAGGGTCACTATTAGTTGGAGCTGACTCTATGGCACCTAACAACAACAACACAACATTTAAAGAAACTATCTCTTCCCTATTTGATGGGTTTTGACACTATGTGAAAAATCAGCTGTCCATATGTGAATGGATCTATTTCTGAATTCTCAATTCTGTTCCACTAGACTACGTGTCTGTCATTCTACCAGCCTGTTTTGACTACCATGGCTGTACAGTAGAGTTTTTTTTTTTTTTAACTTTTATTTATTTATTTTGAGCATCTTCTCATGTAAGTGCTATCCAACTATATCATTTTTATTTAATTTTTGTATTTTTGGTGAAAATACAACAAAACATATACCCATTCGATAATTTCCACAAGTACAGCTCATTGACAATGATTACATACGTCACATTGTGTCCTCATTCTATCTTTGCCCATATTGTTCACCAACATTAACTTAGATTCTCTGTCCCTTAAAGTTCTCATCAGTGCTTTAGAGTTACTGTTGTCACTTTGATTCATTCAGGTAATTCCATAGACCTTTAATTGATCTAAACAATTTCCAATATTGTTCTATATGGGTGGAAAATGTTGAAAGGGGGCAGGAATCCCAGCTCAAGGGAATAGCATAAGTAAGGGAGTAGGATCTGTGACTGACTTGTTGGGGAAAGGCAGGTTGTCTAGCCCAGCAACGTGCTTGAAGGACATAGTAAAAAACAAGCCTCAAATGGTAGTTTGGGTTCAGATCTCAGAGAGCCTTGAAATTCATGCTAACATGTGCAGTAGGTTTTGAGATCAGGTAATGTGATACCTCCTACTTTGTTCTTCTTCAGCCATGCTCTCCTTATCAAACATCTCTTTCCTTCCATATAAAATTAGTGATTATTTTTTCCATGTCCTTAGAAAATGCTCATGGAATCTGGATCAGGATTGCATTAAATCCATAGGTTGCTTTGAGTGAAACTGACATGTTCACAATGTTCAGTCTTCCCATGAGCATGATATGTTCTTCCATTTATGTGTGTCTCTTTTAGTTTCTTGTAGTAGTGTTTTGTAGTTTTCTTTGTATAGGTTTTTGTGTCCCTGGTAAATCTTATTCCTAAATATTTTATCTTTTTGGTAGCTATTGTAAATGGTAAGGAGCTCTGCTGGTGTAGTGGTTAAGACATTTGACTGCTAACCAAAAGTTAGGTGGTTCAAACCCATCAGCCACTCCATGGAAGAGAGATGAGGCAGTCTGCTTCCATAAAGATTTACAACCTTGGAAACCCAGTAGCAGTTGCTATGAGTCATAATCAACTTGATGGCAGTGAGTTTGGTTTTGGTTTTATTGGTGTCATAAATGGTATTGTTATCTTTATTTAGTTTTCATAGATCTCTTTGTTGATGGAGATCAATTCAACTGATTTTTGTATGTTGTGCATGTATCCTGCCACTATACTGAATCTTTTAGTTAATTTCAGCAGTTTTTTTGTTTGTTTGTTTCTGAGTTTCTGGGATTTTCTATAAGATCGTATCATCTGCGAATAGGGACAATTTCACTTCTTCTGTACAAGTTAGAGGAGCTCTGGTGACATAGTGCCTAACGCATTTGACTGCTAACAAGAATGCTGGCGGTTCAAACCCACCAGCCACTCCTTGGAAAGAAGGTTGGGCAATCCTACTTCTGTAGTGAAACTGCCTCAGAAACCCAAGGAGGGGTCTCTGTGAGTCAGATCTGCCTCAACGGCAGTGAGTCTATTGCTGTGGAGTTATCTATTTCTCTTTTCAAGCCTGTTAAATTCTGATTAATATATTTTGAGGCTCTTTCATTGGGTTAGTAGATATTTATTTATTATGGTTATGCCCTTATTCAACTGATCCTTTAATCATTATATAATGTCCTTCCTTGTCTTTTATGGTGGTTGTTGTCTTAATGTCTATTTGATAAGAAATTAATATTGCTACTCTTTTCCTTTTTTGATTGCTATTTGCTCGATACATTTTTTTCCAACTTTTGAGTTTTAGTCTATTTTTGTCTTTGTGTCTGAAGTGCATCTCTTATAGATACCATATTTGCTTTCTTATCAATTGTACAACTCTCTGTCTCTTGATTGGTGCATTTAATCCACTTACATTTGGTGTCATTATTGACAAACGTGATTTTTTTTTTGCAGTCACTTTTTATGTGTTTTTTTGTGCTCTTGCTGATTTCTTTCATAGCAACCCCTCCTTGGGTTTCTGAGGTACTATCACTACAGAAGTAGATTGCCCAATCTTTCTTCTGAGGAGTGGCTGGTAGATTTGAACTGCCGGCCTTCTGATTAGCAGTCAAACGCCATAGGCACTATCCCACCAGAGCTCCCATATAATTTTATTTGCTACATTCATTTTGTTTATGAATTTTTTGAATCATTTCATTCTTTGCTACTGTTTTAGTATTTCCTAAATATTTGTGCCTTTCTTCTTTTTCTTCATTTTGATCATAAGGTTTGTTAATTTTCTTCCACAGTTTATACTGTGTTTTATTATTTTCTTCCTAAGTTTGTAACTGTCTGTTCTATTTTGCAATCATCCTGACTTCCTCTTCATTTGGAAGTTCTGTACGTACACTATTCATTCCTTGTTTTTAGTTTTTAGTTGTCCCTATTTACCAATTATGTCTCTTGTTTCCTGTTTGCAATCTTATAAGTGTACACTTCTATATCTGGGTTGGTTCCTGGATTATGTCATCATGTGTGTTAATTATGGGTTGTTGTTTGCTGTTGTTGGTTCTCTGTTTAAGAGACTCCCTTTAGCATTTCTTGAAAGTTCAGTTTGGTTTTAACAAATTCCCTTAATTTCTGTTTATCTGGAAATGTCCTAATTTTGCCATCATATCTGAGGGCCAGTTTTGCTGGATATATAATTCTTGGCTGGCAATTTTTGTTTTTCAGTGTTTTATATATGACTCCCCATTGCTTTCTTACCTGCAGGCTTTCTGCTGAGAAATCAGAGCTTAATCTTATTGGTTGCCCTTTGCAATCCTGCTTTCAGGATTCTTTCTTTGTCTTTTTCCTTAGACAGTTTATGATATGTCTTGGTGATTTTCTTTTGGAGTCTATTCTGTTTGGGGTTCATTGAACTTCATGAATGCATATCTTTCTGTCTTTCATGATATTGGGGAAGTTCTCTTCCAACAAACCTTTGACAATTTTTTCTGTGGTTTTATTTGTCTCTTCTTATTCTAGAATTCCTATCATATGTAAGTTATTTCTCTTGATGGGTGTCCCACATAAGTCTTAGACTTTCTTCATTTTTTCTGATTGTTCCCTTAACAAAGTAATATTGTAAGATTTATCTTCAGTCTCACTAATTCTGTCTTCCATTGATTCACTTTTATTCCTTTGCCTTTTCATTGTGTTATCTATTTCTGAAATGTTAGTAGTGATCTTCTGGACTTCTATTTGCTGTTTTTGTGTGGTTTCTAATTAATTATTTATTTTTTCAGTTTGTTCTTCTATTATTTTCCTAAATTTTCCAAGTGTTTTGTCTGTGTTTTTCTTAATTTTGTTAGTATTTTCCTTGATTTGTCTTCCAATATGTCAAAAGTACCTACATATAATTCTTTTGAATTCCTTATCAGATAGTTCCAATGCCACTTTTTCCTTAGGAAAGTATTCTTGCTTTGTATTCTGGTCCCTTGTTTGTACTACTTTATCTTGCTTCTTTGTGTCAGCTGGGTTTGTCAGTTGTCTGTAAGACATAACGATGTCATTGAATTTATATTTAATTGGTGATTATATATTGGTGTGACTTTTCAGTATTTTTTCTCCCTTTATTTTGTTTTGATATATGCAAGCAGCTGGGATTGGTCTTTATGTATCCAAGCAAACGGGGCTTGTGTGCTACTCTATTACTTAGTTTGGTAGCACTTAGATACAAACCATATGTTTCCTGGTGGATATGATAGAGGATGAGAATGTGTGCCCAGATCTCTGTTAGCTGTTCTTGTATAGCAGTTGAGGAC
The DNA here is from genome assembly GCF_000298275.1 of Orycteropus afer afer. Taxonomy (NCBI): domain Eukaryota; kingdom Metazoa; phylum Chordata; class Mammalia; order Tubulidentata; family Orycteropodidae; genus Orycteropus; species Orycteropus afer. The sequence goes on along the minus strand of NW_006921810.1, from coordinate 892,117 downwards.
ATGCTGGGCTGGTTTTGGCCCTCATCTATTGTTGATCATTTGGTGCAGATACAGGGGTTGGCATTCATCCAGTGGGTGCGGCTGCAGGAATTGCAGATATGGTTGAGTCGTATGGGCATAATTGCTCTCTCTCACCAGGTGGGACAAAAATAAATAAATAAAAACAACAACATCACAAAAATAAAAAAAGAGCAAAAAACACAAGCAGTATCAACAAGCAACAACCCCAAAAAGGCAAAAAAAAAAAAAAAAAAAAAAAAAAAAACACCAAGAAGAGCCTGAATCACCCTTGGCTGCTCTTCACAGTTAACAAGAACACCTCAAATCTGGGGATTAGAGGAAAAAAGAAAAAGAGAGCAAGAGGAAAAGAATAGTAAAGAAAAAAAACAAGGATTGGGAAAAACAAAAAAAGCAAATGAAGAATAGAGAGAAAAAGAAGAGAACAGGAAAAGGACAAAAAGTAAGTACCATGGAAAATAAAACAAAGAAAAAATAAAAAGAGGAAAAAAGAATTAAAAAAAAGAAAGAAAGAAAAGAAAACTGAGAGTGCAGGGCACCTTGGTGGTATTCCTGCTGGCCAAGCAGGTGGCAGAGGCAGGGCAGCTGGTCCTGGTGCTAATTCCAGCCTATCTAGAAGGTAACTGGAGGCAGGGCTGGCAGTTAAGTTCCTGCCAGCTTAAATGGCAGTGGGGAGCAATGTGCCTCGTTCCAGAAAGAATTTCTGCTAGCCCAAAAAGCACCTGGGAAAGGGCATCTGGTCCCAGAAAAAATTCCTGCTGTCCCAAAAGACAGCTGGGCACAGGCCCCCTACTTCCAGGAAAAGTTTCTACTGTCCCAAAAGGGATCTGGACATAGGGCCCTTATTCTCAAAAATAGTTCCTGCCATCCCTTAAGGCAGCTGGGTATAAGGTGCCTGGTCCCAGAAAAAGCTCCTTCCAGTCCAAAAGGCAACTGGGAGCAAGGCACCCAGTTCTAGAGGGTGTTCCTGCCAGTCCAAAAAGCAGGTGTGGGTGGGGTGTCTGGTCCCAGACAAAGTTCCTGCTGTCTCAAAATGTGAGTGGCTCAGGGCCCTGTTCTCAGAAAAAGTTCCTGTCATCCCAAAAGCCAGCTAGGTGTTGGGTGCCTGGTCTCAGAAAAAGTTCCTACTGGTACAAAAGGTGACTAGGAGCAGTATGCCTGGTCCAGGATGGAATTTCTGCTGTTCCAGGAGTTGGATGGGGTTGGCAGATGGCCACATCTCTGTTCATGGGGAAGGTGTTGGGCACAAGGCGCACAAGGGGAATATCGCACCTTTCTGTCATTAGCCACCAGTGTGGTTGCCTGTGCAGTTCTCAGCAAGTGAAGCCAATTATCCAGTTGCTGCTTGGATCAGAATGCTGCTTGCAATTATTCAAAATGGCCACACCATCAGGGTAGTCAACAGTCCACAACTCCATTTATCTCCTTACTCTCTGTTTTCATTCAGTTTCTTGTACTAGTTGGTATTTAATCCTCTTCTTTATCCTTCCTTTCAAGCTCAGGGTTCCAGGATTATATTCTGTATCTGTATGAATTGGTTTCTTATTTCTTTGTTATAAATGTCTTTGTGACTTGTCTACCTAGTTCGCCATCTTACTGGAAGTCCTTAAAGACTCTTATAAGACATATAAGACTCTTATAAGAGGCAAATTGCCAACAGATTTCAAGTGTAGCCAAAAGGTGTATAATTCAAGACTTTTATTTTTCATATTGATTGTTTTCATTTATCTGTACCTCCAAATCACATTATTTATACTCCCTGAGGACTGTTGTATAATTATTTGGAGGAAGTAGCCTCAAGATCAGCTTTGGAAATGAGAGGAACTCAAAAGAGGTGTTTAATTGTTGATATATTGCCTACAAAATTCATAAAACCCACAAATGGGTAATTGAGGCTCAAACAAAAGAGAACAAAATAACAACAACAACTTCCATTTTCTGGAAGCTTGCTTTAATAGTAATTAAACTCATTTGCCTGCATAGAAAATGTTGGATTAGTTCCCTTCCTTTTACTCTGAGAAGTGACTTTAGATTTCTCAGTCTTTGTCATCCTGAGACCATCAGTACATGTTTAAATCTCATAAGCTTCAAGTCAACCTGCAGGAAATGTGGCAGGATCACTTGTAGCTGAGAAAAGAGACACTTGCCTATATTAACTTCATAAGTAATAATTTCCATTGGTGACTGTGGAATGTTGTATCATATGGAAAGACAGTGGAATTGGGTATTGGTCAGACCTAAAATTGAAAGACTCTTAACCACTTTGAGCCTCAGGATCCCCATCTATCCAATGGGAATAATATTGACCCATAGGGATGTTGTGAGCATGAAATGAAATAATAAATATGATATGCTTAGTGGAGTGCTAGTCCTTAGGTGGCACAAATGGTTAAGTACTCAGTTACTAACCAAAAGGTTGGCTGATTGCATTCACCAAGAGGTGCCTCAGAAGAATAGCCCAGTGATCTACTTCTATGGAGTGCAGTTCTATTGTGATACACATGGAGTCACCATGAGGTGGAACAGACACAATGGCAACTGGTTACTGGTAGTGGAGTGCTTGGTATGTAGGATGCCCTCCTTTTCTATTTCCACAGCTAAGGCAAGACCAAGGTTCAAGAAATTAATAATAAAGGAAGATGAAGATAGAGAGATAGAGAAGGAGAGAGAGAGAAAAAGAGAGAGAGAATAGGGAACACTGGTGAAGCCCCTGTGGCCACAGTGACCTAGAAGGCAACATTGATAATTGCTGGCAGTCAGGGCTACCATTAGCTTATTGGTATTTTATGTTATTGTTGTGCATTTCAAGCTTACATGTATTTTCAACCCTATAAGACATTATAATTATTGTTTTGTAAAGTCAATATTCATTTTGATTTATCAACGTAATTACACTTTCTGTAGCTGGATGACATCATCTTTTCAGAGAAATTTCACTCAGCCTCTAGCAGAAGGAGGCAGAGCAGAACACTTCAATCCAATTAGAGATTGAGCTGTCTTGGGGCTGGGTTGCAGTCTTTGTAAGACTTGTGTTAGCTCTGGTTCTCTCCACTTCTAGAAGATTTACTAATGTACCTCCTCTTTGGCATGTCCTAAATATTAATTTTTGTCTCCCCTGTGTCATGGGACATCCAAAACCTTGCTCTTCTTTTTGGCTACTTTGTGTTGGGCTTCCTTGTCTCTTTCCCTGATCAGCTAAGCACTGCAATGCCTCAGAAGGAAGACGAGTGGAGAGTATTGGTCTCATTTCTATTCACCTCTCCTCTCTCCAGGATTTTTGCCCTTTATGTTTGGCTGCAGAGACAGCCTTACACTATGAGATTGCCAAAAAACTATTCTGATGTCTGCCCCTTAGGAGCTACCCTTTGCCAGGAATCAGCAAATACCCTTAGGAAAAGTATTATGAAGAAAGCTGGCCAAATGTCAATAAGCTTCTTTGGCTCTTCATGTCCTGACTGTCTCAGCTGCTGTCCAATGCCCACTGATTTCAAGTTTTGTGTTTTTAATCTAGTATTGCTAGCTGTTTTTGGTGGGATTACTTGTCTACTAGAACCTATTCCATCAGATCAACATACAGAAGACTAATGCTTATGGAAAAAAAAAAAAAATCTTCTCATTTTCTAGAGTCAGCTGAGTATATTATTGGATGGGATGAAGACTTCCTAAACGGGAACCAAGCTGCACCTGCCATTCATTTTTGATCACAGGGCTTGAAGGACTAGTTGTTGGTGTTATTGTTGTTAGGTGCCATCGAGTTGGCTCCAACTTATAGCCACTCTGTGTACAACAGGATGAAACACTGCACAGTCATGTGCCATCCTCACAATCCTAGCTATACTGGAGACGGAAGCTCAAATATACTTACTTATGCAGGTAGTCAGCCTCCAAAGATCCTCACCTGATATCATACCCTTTTGTAGTCCTCACACACATTTAATCAGGGATCATCTGGGTGGCCAATAGAATGTGACATAACTGATAGTATGTGACTTTCAAGGCTAAATCACAAAGACATTGCAGCTTTTGAATGTTCTCTTGGATTTTTCACTCAGAAGTAAGTGGTTGTCATTAAGTAATGACACTCAAACAGTCTTGTTGAGAGACTTATGTGGAGAGGAATTGAGGTATTCTGGGGGTGAGCCTGGCCCTGAGTTTCACTGGATCCCACTGTGGTGACTGAAGAACATCTGCATAGGAATCTATGAAAGGTAGACTGGGGGCTCTTTAGCTCTAACTCTCACAGAAACTACATCCATCACATGATCTGGTCTAACCAGTTGCTGTTGAGTTGATTCCAACTCACGGAGACCTCATATGTGCCGTAGTAGAACAGGTACATCGGGCTTTCTTCACTGTGACCTTACTTAAACAGATTGCCAGAACTTTCTTCTGAGGCACCTCTGGGTTTTGTTCAAAGTGTCAACTTTTATGTTAGTAGTTAAGAGCTTAACTATTTGTCCCCTCAGGGACTCCCTTCCCTGGTCTACCATTTGGAAAATGGGTTCAAGATACCAGAAAGCATACAGTGGGAAGTGGCCATGGCAAGGCCTGCTGTGGAGTGGCCAAGTGTCCCGATTCCTGCTATTATGGCATATCTCCTCCCTTCTTCCCAAGTCCCCACATTTACCCAGGTTTCCTTTCTTGTTCTTGACCTCAGTGCCTAGAAGTTAAAAAGGACCCAGCTTCTCCACATGCAGTGTAGTGAGACTGGCTTGGGAACTCTGAAAAGGCCCATGATGTCTTTTACGCCTACTCTTGGTTTAGCCAGAATTGCAGGGAAATAGATTTATTACCCCTATATAAAATATCCCCACACTTAATTATTCTGCATGAGACTTTCATTACTTCCCTTAAAAAATTAGCCTGACAGAGTTGCCTGGTACTCTATTCTCAGTCTGATTTGCATTCAAGACAATGACAAGAGTCTTTCACATCACTGGAAAGAGGAAACGGATGCTTTGTGATTAATAGTAAAGCCCTTTCTCCCCACTGCCTGTAAGAATCAACACAGTTTCACCTTGAACCTTCACATCTAAAATGCTCTTAAGGTGAAGTATGGGCTCCTGGCTGTCTTTCAAAGGCTACTTCTAAGACATGGGGTTGCAATGTGACCTAAAAAGTCCCTTTACAAGGTGAGATGATATACCGTTACAGACTATAATTTCTACAGAGAAGTAACACACATCTGGAAGGAAGTAATTTTATGAAGCAGAAAATTAAAGAACTCACTTTCTACCCTGTCTGTGCTTTACCAGCGTCAGGATACACACCACTATTTTCTGCAAAGCCAAAAAGCAAATAAGGTATTGATTGAGTATAAAAGACAGAGAATTTGGTAGTAAATAATCAACAAAAAAGTTTGAATGTAGTCTGCAGGGTGAAAATAAAATCACATTTCCCGTAAGTATTCCTTTTGTACCTTGTGTTCCTTCTACTGGTAGAGGAAAGTGGAGCCAATGTTTTTTAAAACAAGGGTTGCATTACAATCACAGGAAGAGTATTTTTCTAGAACAGAGCAAATATGTGTAGAGAAGTATGGAAAAAAATTCTTATAACCAATTAGTCTTGGTGAATCATTCTTCCCAAAGCTGCTAAATGAAGGACACTTTCATTTTCCACAGCCAGAGCATTGATTGATAAATTATTTAATATAATATTAATTTATACTGACAACTGAATATAAGCCTCAATTAAAATATCCTGGAAAACTCATTACCGATCAACTACCTCATAATGAATGTGTCATATCTTATTTAGAAAAAAATAAATGAAGCCTAGTGCGAAAGGTAATTGTGTTCTCTAAGAATCAGAATTCAGCTGGGGTGGTAATAATCCAAGTGTGGGCTTGAGAATTGTAGAAACACAGAATCCTCCCAGTGGACACCAGAGAGAATATTTGTCACTTGACAAATATTTGTGTGCCTGGTATCAAAATAAAATCTATATTCTTGTACCATTTTGACTGTTCTGATTTCTTACCCAATGTCTAAAGGAAAAGATAGAATGTGGAACAGGATTCTTACTAAACTGATGAGGTCCATGAACTGAAAAGGGTGAGTCAGTAGTCTAGAGAAAGTGGCCAGTGGAAAGAGGCAGGCCCTCCACAAGCAGTGCAGCGTGTGGTTAAGACGGACTTCGTCTTCAGAGAACTGGCTGTGTGTTCCAGCTTTTCCTTAAAGGACTATGGCTGTCCTTGCTAAAGGCTTGCATTAGTTAGGGTAATGCTAGGTGTTGTAGCAAACAAATTCAGTGCAGTGCAATGGCCTAAACACAGTAATAGTTTATTGCTCACTCTTGTAACAGTCTGAGGTGAATCCTACTAGATAATGGGCAGCTTTCTCCAGGCAGTAATGCAGGGATTAAGACTCTTTTCATCTTGTGGTTCTGTCATCTTCTAGATCCTCATGACTGCTTGGATTCAGGTGGTGCAAAAAAAAGGGAAAGCACGAAGGAGGCAAACCCCTTCTTCAAAGCCTTGGCTGTTATTAAAACACATTACGTGCACTCACACTTCATTGGTGAGAATCAGTCATGGGGCCACATCTAGACTCTGGGAAATGCAGTCCTTGTCTGTTTACCCATACACTAGAGACAACCATCTGGTGGGGAGGTGGGGAAGCATGAATTCTAGCACATAGCTAGCTGTATCTGCCACAGTGCTGTTTATGAGAGACAGCACAGATGATAAATTCCAAGGAAGAAGTCTCTGGAGCTTGGATAAGAGATTTAAGGAGGTGAGGGGGTTCAGGAAGCATGAGCCAACTATGGAGGATTAAGCTTGACATCAGGGAGTTTAAACTAGCATGAAAATTAGGTTGAGGGGCTCGTCCCTGTCCCTTAGCTGAGAGGAATCATAAATCAGGAAGAGAAAAGAGTGCCACCAGTTCATGCACATGTCAAAAGGGTAGGTCTTCATGATCAGAGTTTCCACTTGGGCTGGTCTTCATAAGAGGACTTTCTGCTGGTTCTGTGCTGAGGGCTGTAGTTAGTTACAAAGGTGGCTGTGGTGTGCCTCTACCCTCAAACAGGAAATGGAGAAACCTCTGCATTTAGGAGGCAGAGGAAGATTCTTAGAGGCTGTGTGTGTGAGTGTGTGTGTTTGTGTGTGTGTGTGAGAGAGAAATAATATCACAGAGAAAGTGACATCCATGCTGAATCTTTAAAGATGAACATGAGCTGGTGTTTTTCAGATAGGAGTAGGCGTCTGGTTTTGTTGCAAGGAATCAAACCTCTTCACAATGGCTTCGCCTGGCTTTCCAAACCTTAATTGGCTCCCTGTACTCTGAGGACTCTCTTGTGAAAATATATATCTAAACATAACACCATGTAATGGTTAAAGAAAAAAATAAGGTTATAGAGTAAAAACACAAGTACATTCATGTCTACTGCTTTGCTGTTTCCAGTGGCAGAAATCCAGGGTGATCCTTAATGTCCGTCATTAAAGGGAATGGCTGAATAAAGTATGTTCTTCCCATATGGGGGATGACTATGCAGGTATTAGAAAGAATGACTTAGATCTGTATGTACTAATCTGGAGGGCCGTTCACTGAGAAAGTAAGTTGAAAAGCAATGTGTTTTATGTGATTCCATCTTCATATAAACATGCAGAAATACAAAACCTATATATGTGTATAAGCACGAAGAAAGCTATTGAATGGTCTTTGTCATTGTATACAAATGCATTCCAAAGTTTTAACAGTGGAATTAGAAGGAGGGAGAGGGGCTTGAAAATTGAAATTATTTTCTTTAAGCATCTCTGTTTTATAAATTAATAATAAGCAAGGAAAAAACTCACAAGGAAATGTTAACTCCCGGAATTGGTAAAATACAGAATGCTCTCCAACCCTGTTCCTTCATGTCTTCATTCAATTGTTACTTACTGAGCATCTACTGGGTGCCTGGTGCTTGCACAGATATTATTTTATTCAGTCTTCACAATGATATTTACAGATGATAAGATTAGAGAACTTTATTGACTTGCTCAAGGTCACATCACTAGGAAGATTGTGGAGGCACCCTCTGTGGCCAGTCCCTTTTGGCCCCAGAGCCTGTGGACACTCACCTACCCAATCCATAAACCAAACCCATCAATTCTAACACACAGTGACCCTATAGACAGAGTAGAATTGCCCCATAGGGTTTCCAAGGCTGTAAATCTTTACAGGAGATTGCCAGGTCTTGTCTTCTGTGGAGGTGCTGGTGGGCTTGAACCACTGACCTCTCGGTAAGCAGCTAAACATTTAACCACTGTGCCACTTGGGCTTCTTTGCTCACCTATACCACTCTTAAAATCAAGGAGAGCAGGCACCCTATTTATGAGGTCAGCTTGTCTAACATTCTAGTTAAGCCCAATTAACTAGTAGGGGTCTTAGTTTTTGTATGGAAGGGCAATCCAGTGCAAATAAACATCCTTTTGGGAATAATCACAGACCTTGCTGACAAACCTAAGCAAAAGGCCTGGAAAGACCCACACCTCAGAGAATCCCTTTGAGGTGAGTCACTTTGGTGACATATCTACCAGGGGCAAAGAAGTGTGAAAGGGATGCCATAAATGGAATGCCTCCTTGGAGGGCCTCAGTACTGCTAACTAGGTTTGAGCTGAGAGGTATTTTGAGGAACTCTTCTTGGGTGGAATCTCTTATTTTTTTTCCTTTCTCTCCTTAAGTTAGAGGCTCTTCAGTTATGATTGTGGATTTCAAACATCTGAAGAGATTAGGGGCCATGGATTTCTTCAGAACAGAGAGAAAGAACATAGCCATTGAAAATGTTATGCTCAAGACAGAAAATTCATTTCCAAATCTTTAATGGACTTGGCAATTCCAGGAAGGGTTTGAAAAATTAAGAGTCCTCTTTGGTGGGCTGAGTTCCAGTTTCTGGACTCTAGGCAGTGGGTGTCACTGTAGGAGGTTTAGAAGATAGGTCACTATCTTTCTTACTTGTGATACAGGCATTTGTCATAGCATTCTTCCCAGGTTTGCTTTCTCTAAGAGGTCCAATCAATAAGAATATATATTTTAATTGGAAAAAAATACTAGATACTGGAAAAAAAAAAAAAAGCTGAAAAAGAACAAAGTCCATGATACGAACCCTGGCTGAACATTTGAATAACCTGGGGCCTTCTTAGAAAATCCCAATGCCCAGGCCACACCTATGAACAGTTAAACCAGAATCTCTGAGGATGGGATCCAGGCTGCAGTGGTTTTTAAAACTCCCCAGGTAATTCCTATATGCAACAAAAATAAGAACCACTGGCTTAAGAATCCTTATTCTCACCAAATTGGCAAAAGCCCAGCAACTGCACCTGGATTTCCAGGGCTGGGATTCACCTCAGATTGCTGGCAGCTTGTGTGAGGTTTGGACACCCGGTTAGAGACCTTTGGGTAGAGAAGAGAATACCTTAAGCCCCACCTGTTACAACAGTGGTTAGTAACCAGTGCTGCTCAATAGCCACCTCACAAAAACCAAAATATATTTATGGGCTGCACTTTTTCTCATTGAAAATCAAAATCACTTGATTGAGATCCATAAACAATGTAACTTATGATTACCTATTTTGCTAAATGGGAGTCAGCCAATGAAAACTGGCGACTCTTTCAATCACTCATAATACCTATTTGAGTATTTTTTGAGAAAGGAAAATGGAGACTGTTTTCTAAACTTCTATTCTCAGATTACATCACAGACTTAACAGTGAAATCAGATGGTATATAGGTGGTCTTTGTTGTTGTTGTTGTTGTTTGCCGTCGAGTCGGCCCCGACTCATAGAGACCCCTCCTTGGTTTCCGAGGCAGTATCACTACGGAAGTAGGATTGCCCAACCTTCCTTCCGAGGAGTGGCTGGTGGGTTTGAACCACCTGCCTTCTGGTTAGCAGTCAAGTGCCTTAGCCACTATGCTACCAGAGCTCCCTATAGGTGGTCTTAGAATGCTGAATTTCTCACCTCTAGTTTGTGGTTCTCTAAGGAGCTCTGGTAGCATAGTGGCTAAAGCACTTGACTGCTAACCAGAAGGCTGGCGGTTCAAACCCACCAGCCACTCCTCGGAAGGAAGGTTGGGCAATCCTACTTCCGTAGTGATACTGCCTCGGAAACCCAAGGAGGGGTCGCTATGAGTCGGGCTGACTCGACGGCACATAACAACAACAACAATCCTGCATGGACATTAGCTAAATATATCTATTTTCTGAAACTCTCTACTTATTGGGGAACAGTCTGTAATCTACTTTAGCTTTGGTATTTTTCTTCATAGGACCAATAAAAAAAACCTACTGCCATTGAGTAGATTCCAACTCATAGTGACATTATAGGACAGAGCAGAACTGCTTTATAGGGTTTTCCAAGGCTGTAAATATTTACTGAAGCAGACTACCACGTCTCTTTCCTGTGGAGCAGCTGGTGGGTTCAATTGCCAACCTTTTGGTTAGCAGCTCAATGCTTTAACCACTGAGCCACCAGAGCTCCTTATAGGACTAGTAGATGCTGTTAAATTTTAAAATGGCAACAACTGGCCTTGGGAAGAGTAAACATGAGCATCTTTGGTTCATGTGATAAATTCAGTAAATGGAGTTTTGATGTAGTAATAGGCTCTAACAAGACAAAAAAAAAAAAAAAAAACAACAACTCAAACCCATTGCCATAGAGTTGATTCTGACTCATGACAACCCAATGTGTTAAAGAGTAGAACTGCTCCACAGCATTTTCATGAGTATAATCTTAGCGGAAGTAGACTGAGAGGGCTTTCTTCCAGGAACGGCTGGCTGGCTGGCTGGATCCTAACACCAACCTTTATTAGCTAAGCACAAACTGTTTGCATTACCTCGGGACCTTTCACAAGACCAGCAGCTATCAGACCAAAAAACAAAATGCACTGCCATCTTGCAGATTCTGACTCATAGTGACCCCCACTGGGTTTCCAAGGCTGTAATTCTTTATAGAAGCAGACTGCCTCATCTTTCTTCCATGGCACGGCTAGTGGGTTCAAACTACTGACCTTTTGGATAGCAGCCAAGTGCCTTAACCACTGCACCACCAGCCTAGCTTTCAGACCAGCAGCTATTAAACAATACAGTGCTAAATTTCAAGTTGATAACTTTAAGCAACAGAAGTGCTAGCTTTGATGTTGCTGACTTTTGGCTTGTTTTGGATTACACACACACACACATACACACACCCCACATAACCTCACTATCTTCCTGGCAATTTGGTGCATTGTTTATCCTCTGGACACTTTGTTTTTCCACTAATAAAAGTTTCCTGATGGGTAAGTTAGCTACACAAGGGTGAAGAGAGAGGAAATATAGTTACTGTAGGATTATAGGGCTTGCTAGTGAGCAAAAAGACATATCATATGAAACAAATTTTTAATTTTTATTTTACATATTTATACATAAAACTTTCAAGGAACCCTCTGAATCCAACAGAATGTTAATAGCACATCTAAAAATGAACTTCAGGTAGTCAACATTCACAAAATGTTGAAAACTGATTAAAATATACATATTACGGAGAGCTACAACTTCACTACGAGGCAGGCATGTATTTTTTGACTTGTATAGCACCGTCATTTACAGTTCTTCTTTAAAACTACAGTGAAGAATGAAAGTAGTCCATGGTAAAATACTGCTCCAACTTAAAATCTCTAAACAAATAAAAATAAAGTTAAAACTACCCTCTCTGGTTAAACATGATTTGTGATGGTGTAAGTACTGTACATTTTTTGTAACAATATTCTTATTAAAATGCCTGGTATTTAGTGGCACAAGTAAAAAATTAAAATAAATTAAGAAGCAAAGGCCAATCACTGGACATTAAGCTTCAGACGTTATCAATGACTAACACTGATACTTGTTTGTTCTGCGCCACCGTTAGCAACAGCATGTTTACAATCACAGAAGCAAAATAAATTCCAGCTCGTCCTCTGGTTGGATGGCTTCTTTTCACTTTGCAGGCATTTTCTCTGCCATGTGCTTCTGCTGACTTTCAGCATGTCTGTAAAATGAATAATACAATTATTTAGCGCTAACAAGAAAAAGGAAGATCCAAATTGCCTTCTCATCAACAGGCAAAACACTCTCCAAACTGAGGTGCAGAGTCGATCATAATGAAACACGTGAGAATCAGGAACAATACTTTATTCCAGTTGTTTAACCTATTCAGTTTTTTTATGCTATGGATGATTCCTTTCATTTAGTAAGCCACTGGATTAAACTGAGACTTGCAGACACCATTAGGTCTGAGAAGAAAAGTGCTGTCTGAAAATGAAAAGAGGTAAAAGTCTGGGATAATTTATTCAAACCCACCAGCTACTCCTTGGAAGGAAGGCTGGGTGATCTACTTCCGTAGTGATATCACCTCAGAAAACCCAAGGACTCCATGGTAGTGAGTTTTAGTACTACTCGTGAAGCTGAGAATTTGGTAGTGAAGATGGCAATGAGGTCTTCATTCTTGGGATCTGCATTCCAATGAGGAGAGACCAGAGAGGAATAAACAGCAAGCAAGGGAATACCAACAAAACCAAACTCACTGCTGTGGAGTTGGACCCGACTCATAGCGACCCCTCCTTGGGTTTTCTGAGGTGATATCATGACGGAAGTAGATTGCCCAATCTTCCTTCTGAGGAGTGGCTGGTGGGTTTGAACTGCCAGCCTTCTGGTTAGCAGTCAAGTGCCTTATGAACTACACCACCAGAGCTCCCAGCAAGGGAACAGCAGATAGAAAATAAGTGCTAAGCAAAAACACAAAACAAAATGTTGTGATAGGAAGCAACCAAGTGACTAGTTTATCTAGACACATCTGAAACCAATAATCTAATCTCACTCTTACAAAAGCTAATGTCTTCAGGACAAACAGTAGGCCTTTGTGGAGGTAGAGATGTTTCATGTTGCTGTAAGCTTTTTCCTCCCCAATTAATCCTAAAGGCATCGCATGGCAGTGATGTCTGGGTGGGTGGAGTTGAGTCTTGTTTTCAATGCAAGCTCTGTTATGAACTATGAGCCCAGCTCAGACCAACCCAGCAGCTGGAAGGTGAAGTCAGGGGGGAAGAATGACCACGCTGTTTGCATGACTTGAAGGGGCACAAATTAAATGTCTTTCTAGAGATTAGTGGAGTTAGAAGTCACAAAAAGACCATGGTTTTGAAGAAGGATGTTAAGAAATTATGTATTTGGCAAAAGAAAGACATCTGAGAGTGTGGTGGTTAGCTGTAATCAAATGTTTAAAGTCAGTTTTTGTGTGTTGTCTACATTTGAGTAGCAGTGATGTAAAGTTGAACTCACTGGCTTTATGCAGAATGTCTCATATCTATGGTAGAGGGAAGACCAACTGCAAACACTTTCAGAAATAAGGAAGTGACCAAGGCTTCTTTGCCACATTCAGAAGCTCAAAAATAAATGATAATATTCATTGAACAACAAAGGAACTCCAGAAAAAGCCATAATCAGCACCCTCCCCCATTCCTTTAAAGAGAACATTATCTCCTTTAGCAGACCATTTCATGGCCCTATTTATGTGAATAAGTTTTGGTAATGATACTGCCTTGGCAAGCCAAGGAGGGGTCGCTACAAGTCGAGGCCACTCTATGGCACATAACAACAACAACAACAACAAGTGTGTAAGGCATTTGACTGCTAACCAGAAGGCTGGTGGTTCAAACCCACCAGTCACTCCTTGGATTGAAGGTTGGGCAGTACTTCCATAGTGATATCACCTTGGAAACCCAAGGAGGGGTTGCTATGAGTTGGATGCGACTAGATGGCAGTGAGGTTTTTTTTTTTTTTTTTTCAATTTATGTGAATAACAGAACATAGATTATTTTCTTAAAGTACCTCCTCATTTGCCTCACTTAAGCAAACTCAACTCAAATATTTTGATGTCTAGTGAGCTAAGATTCCACTGTAGCCAATTAAATTACACAGGTTCTACTGCAGTTTGTTAATGATACGCATGTAAGTGTGTGTGCATATACAGCAAGGGGTCTGCTGAGAAAGAAGGAAAGAAGAGTTAACAGGAAACAGCTTCAGATAATATTGAAAGCTGGGTGTTATTTTGAGGCATACATAGAAGGATGAATTTCATTAAAATTCTAACCAGAGACGAGAAAGGTTTTCAGTGCATAGAACAAAAAGGGTCTCATCAACTATTGATAGGGAAGTCCTTATTAGGATTTGTTTCCATTTATGTTCCATAAGGCCTCTTTTCTATCAACATCCTTCTTATTATTATTGTAGTAAATATATATGTAACAAACATTTCACAATCAATAATCTTCACATGTGCAGTTCAGTGACATTATGTTCATCATGTTGTTCAACCATCACCCTTACAAATTATACCATCACCCTTAACAGAGACTCAAACTGAAAAAAACAAACTCACTAACATCGACTCACTTCTGACTCATAGAGACCCCACTGGGTTTCCAAGATGGTAAATCTTTACGGAAGTAGATTGACCCATCTTCCCTCTGTAGAGCAGCTGGTGGGTTTGAACTGCCAAGTACTCAAGTGCATTAGGAACTGTGCCACCAGAGCTCTTTTAATATAGGCTCAGTGTCCCCTAAACACTGAGGTCTCCTTTCTTCTTCCTCTCACCCTGGTAGCCACTAATAAGCTTGCCTGTTCAAGATGTTTCACATAAATGGGATCACACAATATTTGATCTTTTGTGATTGACTTATTTTACTCAGTATAATGATTCCATGGTACACCCATGTTGCAGCATGTATCAGGACTTCATTTCTCTTTATGGCTGAATAATATCAATATTCATTACTGAAGAGCTACTATTACCTGTTCCAGGCTCTGGTGGCACAGTGATAAATGAAATGGCATCCTATCTACTTTCAGTGAGTTTACAGTCAGGTGGGGAGAGAGTCAGCAGACAACATAGAACAGTGTAATTTGGCTCCATTTGGGAGGGATGAGATGTTGGAAGGAACACAGAGAACTCAAGCTTGGCAGGTTAGGGAGAGTTCCCCCAAAGACTGTCATCTAACCTGTTGTTGTTGTTGTTTGCCATCGAGTCGGCCCTGACTCATAGCGACCCCTCCTTGGGTTTCCGAGGCAGTATCACTATGGAAGTAGGATTGCCC
>NW_006921810.1:863380-876913 GCF_000298275.1 Orycteropus afer afer | reverse complement strand
GATTGCCCAACCTTCCTTCTGAGGAGTGGCTGGTGGGTTTGAACCGCCAGCCTTCTGGTGAGCAGTCAAGTGCCTTAGGCATTATGCTACCAGAGTGGTTCTCAATTTTGGCTGTACATTAGAATTAAAAAGTCCTGGAGACTTTACAAAATCCTGATGTCCCAGCCACACCACAGAATAATTAAATCAGAATCTCTGGGAGTAGAACACAGACATCAGTGTTTTTTTTTTTTTTTCCCCTCAGTGAGGAAGAATTTATAATATCTTTTATGAAAATGGGGAAGATTTGGAAGGGAAGGGGGAAAAAAGTCTGTGGAATTTACCAGTGATGGGACAAAGGTGCACAAACAGGGAATGCTGGGGCTCTGGAGGCTTCATCTCCTTCATGGTAACAGATGGCTTTACTGAGCATTTGCTCCATGTAGGCACTGTGGGTGCATCCCTCTATGTGTATTCTTTCATTCAGTCTCCACAGTAGCTCTGGGAGATCCACACGCTTGAATATAATTCCTCAATTTCTGTGCTTTACATGTGTGCACACTATTTACATGGGCATGCTATTTGCAAAAAAAAAAAGGTAGTATTCTATTGTATGTATCTACTACACTTTATTTATCCTGTCATTGAATGGACTGTCCTAAAGCATAGCTCCCTTGACAAAAATCATTTGACCACAGATGTGTAGGTTTATTTCTGGAATCTCAATTCTACTCCATTGGTCTAGTGTCTGTTGCTATACCAGTACCAGGCTGTTTGATTACTGTAGTTGTATTGTGTATTTTAAAATGAGGACATAAGAGTCTTCATATTTTGTTCTTTCAACGTTGTTTTTAGCTATTTGGAGACCATTGCTAGTCCATATAAATTTGAGGACTGCTTTTTCTATTTCTGTAAAGAAGACTCTTAGAGTTCTGATTAGGATTTAGCTCAATCTATAGATCACTCTGGGTAGCATCGACATCTTAACAATATCAAGTCTTCTAATCCATACCATGAAACATCTTTCCATTTATTTAAGTCTTCTTTAGTTGCTCTCACAAGTATTTTATAGTTTTCATTGTACAAGTCCTTCACATACCTGGTTAGATTTATTCCTACTTATTTTATTCTATTATATCTGTTAAATGCTATTGTAAGAGGAATTGTTTGCTTAATTTCCCTTTCAGATTTTTCATTGCTGGTGTATAGAATCCCACTTGATTTTTGTTTATTGACCTTGTACCCTACAATTTTGCTGAATTCCTGCTAGCCTAGAAATTTTCTTGCATATTCTTTGAGATTTTCTATATATAGGATCATTATCATCTGTGAATAGAGATAATTTTACCTCTTCTTTTCCAATCTGGGTACTTTTTATTCCTTTTTCTTGTCTTATTGCTCTGGGTAGGACTTCTAATACAATCCTGAATAGAAGTCTTGACAGTGGGCATCCTTGTCTTATTCCTGATGTCAAGGGGAAAACTCTCAGTCTTTACCTATTCAGTATAATGTTGGCTGTTGGCTTTTCATATATGCCTTGAATCACACTGAGGTATTTCCCTTCTGTTCCAATTTTGTTCAAGGTTTTCATCAAGAAAGCGTGTTGGACTCTATTATGTTTTCCTGTATCCAGAGATGATCATGCAGTTTCCTTTATTCTAGGGATGTGTTGTATTATGTTGATTGATTTTCTAGGAGTAATTCCCATTTGGTCACAGTGTATGGCTTTTTAATATGCTGTTCTGTTTGCTTGTATTTTGTTGAGGATTTCTGCATCAACATTCATAAGAGATATTAGCCTGTAGTTTTCTTTTCTTGTGGTATTTTTGTCTGGTTTGGGTATTAGGGTTAGGTTTGCTTCATAGAATGAATTAGTGAATATTCCTTCTCTACCTTTTGGAAAAGTTTAAACAGTACTGGTGTCAATTCTTCTCTAAATGTTTGGTAACAGACATTAGTTTTCATAAAGCTTCCCAGGTGATTCCAATGTGCAGCCCAAATTGATAACCACTGATCTGAACTGACACCTGGGATGGCAGGAGTTGGACAGGTAAAAAGAACAGGCTAATAAAATTTCCCTCCAGTCCCAAAAGCCACATTCTCAAGCTTCTCTATCTGGCTACAGGACTCTGGGATTGCCTTTAAGGATTTTAAAATATCCTCAGGTCCCCCATTAACAAAGTTACTTTCTATATCAGGAATGGATATAGATGCTTCTCATACCAACTAGAAGCCTTGCAAGGATACTGTGTCCCTGCCCATTGCTCCAATTTAAAGGGTTACTCCAATGCCTTTAAATTAGTGATTCCTCTTCTTTTCACCCCCCCGGCTGCTCTGTATCCCATGATCACACTCATTATGTACACAGTGTATAAAAAATACACTGTAGCCTAAATAATAGCTTGACATTTTCAGAGAAGGAGAGAAGATTCAGTGTCCCTTGGAATGAGCAATACCAAAAATGCTTTGAAGGGAAGAGAAAAGGTCTCTGCTATCCCAGACAAGTCACAAAGTTTAAAAAAGGAATTTATATATTTTTCAGCAAATGCAAGTCCTAGATACATATCTCACCTTCCATATTTCATAACAATAACACTTGTATGTAAATTTCTTAGACTAACAAAAAGAGATGCCTTATGGTTGTTGGTGCAGTACTTGGATACATCTGTAGATGGCATTAATCTTAGTTGAGTGCTGTGATATTTCAGATACAGGCAAATAAGCTAAACAGTAAGAAAAAGCCTACTGTCCAACTGTGCCCCCCCTTCAGGGCAAGGCAATTTTTTTCCCCAGTTTCACACATTGAGAAGAGGTCATGTATTACATGGTGAGAGAATTCTTACTACATATGTTTTCAACCTTTCCTGGGATGGTTCTAAATCATGTGTTTAATTCCTTATGTTACTGTGACAAGCAGTGTTCTTTCTTTTCTTGGGGAGCATTGTATTCTCTGAATACCATTTCCGGAATTAACAGTAATTTAAAGACTTCACATGGACTATCTTGAAAAAGGTATCAGAGTATGAAATAAGTATGAAATTTTAGGAATGTTTATAGTACGTCCATGTACTTTGTATGCTTACTGTGATAGGCTTTTCCATAAAGGACACTACTAAGAAATACAAGCTCTTTACCAGCATTAGCCTAGTTTTCTTCTCCCCTGGGGAGGGAAGCACTCTTTATAGAGGCAGTTGGAGCCAAGCCCAGTCAGAATCTCAAGTCCAGGATTTTCACATGGTGAGGACGATCTGGTGGCACTGGTGCTACTGAGAGGTGCCAGTGTTCCTGCCTTCTAGGCATGGCAGAGGTGATCAGGAGTCGGGGCACACACTAGCCAGGGCCGCACTGTGGCATGCACCACAAGGCTGCTCGTGCGCTGGAAACACGCCAGCACAGAATGGCTTAGGGCCAACTCCCCAGGGCCCAGCGCTTCAGGATAAAGTCCTCTTAGGCCAGAACTGTTGACCTAATTTAGATGGAGGTGTTAAGAAGTTCTTATGCATCAACAATTCCTCACAAGGGGAGGAGGATTGTTGAAAAGCAATGCATTTAGTAAGGAGGAATTTTGGACACATTTCTCTCTGAAGAGCTAATGCCAACAGAGATGAGGTGAATTACTCAGGGAGTAAGGGAAGAGGCTCTTCAGTGTTAGCTTCTGCCCTGATTCTGAAACCCCAAATCCTCCTGGGTTTCATTTGCCTTTTAGAAAGGGGGAAGCCACGCTAACCTGGTCAAGTCTTCGATGTCTACCAGCATGGCGTCTTGCTCTGTGTGCAGTTCATCTCGGATGAGGAGCAGCTGGACCAACTCTTCATTCAAGCCTACAGCAAAGAAAAGGACATTTCAAAACAGATCAAACTGCATCCGGGTCTGACACATTAGGAGTCCCTGGGTGGTACAGACTGTTAAGTGTTGGGTAAGTGCTGGGCTACTAACCGAAAAGTTGAAGGTTTGAAGCCACACACAGTGTTTTGGAAGAAAGGCCTGGGGATCTTCTGAAGATGACAGCCTTGAAAAACCCTACAGGGCACAGTTCCCCTCCGCACACTTGGGTTATCACAAGTCAGAACAGACTCAACGGCAACTGGTTTGGTTTTGGTTTGGATACATGCATTAGATACATACAAATACATGCAGACAACTAAACGTAACAGGGAAGTTATTTCTGACCACATTTAGACATTGTATGTTAGCTCCACATAAGACTAGCAGAATTCATCAATTTATGAAACGGGACTGGTTCACATAACTATGTTGGTTGGAAGAAAGAGAGTAAAGTCAGAAGTATTTCTAATTACTGTATTAGCACATTCAAGTGGGAGAATAAGTTTCTAGCTGTTAGAAAAATAGCTTGTCAGAAAAAGCAGATTGTGTTTGAAGAAATGTAAACTAAAAAGTCTGGAGTGTATTAAGTTTCCTACCCTTCATCTTCAGGATGCTTCTGCCACACTGAGAGTCGGAGGGGGAGGGGCCCTGCAGCACTACACCAGACACCCAGCTGGAGAGGAAGGCAGTCTGGGGTTCAAAGGCTTCCCACAGCCCCAGGGAAGGAGATCGCTATTCAAGTAGTTCTAGGAAAAAAGTACTATCTAAAGCTCATAAAAGCCGCATTAGGGGACTAATCAGATTTGTAAGACCTGAAAGGATAACCCCTGAAGTCTGTGGACAACCAGGTACCAAGGAAAATCTTCATTTGATCCCTAAACCTGGAGAGTCCCTGGGTGGTACAAGTGGTTAATGAACTCAGCTACAAAATAAAATATTGGAGGTTCAAGTCCACCTGGAGGCACATGGGAAGAAAGGCCTGGCCATCTATTTCCAAAATAGATGTGCCATTTCAAATGCTAGGGAGCAGAGTTCTATCCTGAAACATGGGGTCACCACGAGTCAGATTTGACTTGTTTGTTTGTTCTTGTACCTGGAGTAAGGTATACTGTTGTTGTTATGTGCCATCGAGTTGGACCCGACTCATAGCGACCCCTCCTTGGGTTTCTGAGGCAGTATCACTATGGAAGTAGATTGCCCTATCTTCCTTCTGAGGAGTGGCTGCTGGGTTTGAACCACCAGCCTTCTAGTTAGCAGTCAAGTGCCTTAGGCACTAAGGTATACGCATATGGAAAAATTTCTAATCCTCATGAAATCAGTGCACTGGGTTAGTTTGGCTCTTGTCCCTAGAAAATATGAACAAGCAAAGGCATGTACTTTTTCTCCTCACAGCAGCTGACAATTAAAGCTGCTAGGTCCAGAGCACTCAGCTAGGAAGTGCTCACTGAGCAAGGAAACAAAAGAAAGGGGAGGGGCCGGTATTCACATAGCCCCCCCACCCCCACCCCCACCCCCACGCTTTGGAAATGTTTTTAGAGTCTAAATCAAATAATGCATTTATCTGCTGTTAGTTCAGTTTTCAACTTTAAAAAAAGAGAGAGAAAAAAAAATCATACAAAGAGGTCTAAAATGTCATCTACTTCTGAAAAGGATGAGATAGCAATTTTATTATTTAAAAGTCTAAGGAAGATGTTTCAGTGGTAAAATACCAGAAAGCCTTTTAAATTCTTGAAAGTGACCCTATAGGACAGAGTAGAACTGCTCCATAGGGTTTCCAAGGCTGTAAATCTTTACAGAAGCAGACTGTCTCATTTTTCTCCCTGGAGAGGCTGGTGGGTTCAAATCACTGACCTTTTGATTAGCAGCCAAGCACTCTACCTCCCCACCAGGGCTTCTTAGCAATCCTAGTAATTTTTTTCAACTAAAATTAAAATGTAGTCATAGAATTTTTACAAGTTCCCATGAATCTATGCTTTCTTAATTAAAGTGTTAAACTCTCTTGATCTTAAAACTTGGCACCAAATGCGTCCAATTCTAGTTTTCCAGTGCTCTCTTTTTGGAGTGGCCTATTATACTAGTACTCAGTAAAGTGCTCGCTTATGTGGAGCCTCAATGCATAGAAATTTATTTTTCCCATATTAAGTTCTGAGGAGCTCTGGTGGTGTAGTGCCTAAGGCATTTGACTGCTAACCAGAAGACTGGTGGTTCAAACCCACAAGCCACTCCTTGGAAGGAAGGTTGGGCAATCTACTCCTGTAGTGATACTGCCTCGGAAACCCAAGGAGGGATTGCTACGAGTTGGATCTAACTCAATGGCAGTGAGGTTTTTTTTTTTGGTATATTAAGTTTTAAGCTTTTTATTATGAAAGCTTTCAAGCTGATACAAAAGCAGAGGGTAGTTTAATGAATCCTTGTGTATCCAACCAGCTTCAACAATTACCAACTCCTGGTCAATCCTAATTGATCAATCTCTCACCTATTGGATTCTCTTAAAGGAAATTCCAAACATCATTGTGTTTCATCTATAAATGCTTCAGTATGTATCTCTAAAAGACAGTTTTTTTTTCTTTTTTAAAAATAAAATTAACATAACCACAATCCCTTAATGGAGAAGAAAGTATGCCTGGGATGCTCAAAGGCTTCCCATAGCTCTAAGGAAGGAGGCCTCTATGCAGCTTATTCTAGGAAAAAGCATTATCTTAAGATTTTGGAAAGCCTGAATTGGGAATAGTCAGATGTGTAGGACCTAAGTAAATAAATCAATCTTTAATCAAATACCCAGTCAGTGTTCAGATTTTCTTGAATGACTCATAAATGCTTTCTCGCCACCCCCCAACATGTCTCTTAGGTTGCTTTTATAGAATCTATGATTCTATAAAATAATAGACTTATAGTAACATGCAAGTCATAGATTCAGGCTGGAGGGATCATGAATTCATCTAGCCTAGCCACATTGTGTGTCTGTAGGTGGTACAAACGGTTAATGTGCTTGGCTAACTGAAGAGTTGGAGGTTTGAGTCCATCCAGATGTACCTGGGAAGAAAGGGTTGGCAATCTACTTCTGAAAAACCAATCACTGAAAACCCTGTGGAGCACAATTGTACTCTGACACACATGGGGTTGTCATAAGTTGGAGCTGACTTGATGGCAACTGGTTTAACCGTATTTTCTAAGTGAGGATGTTCTTCCTTTCTTTGGCCAGTCAACCGCCCATCCGCTCATCTCTGCATGACTAATCACCTCTAGTGAACACCATTCACCACCCCCTCTGGACATTTCTCTTAGAAGTCCTTCCTTATTCTGGGGAAAAAAGACTGTGTCACCCTGTAATTTTCACATATTGGTCATATAAATGTCTATTACCTAGAGTCCCATGAAATAAATCAAATTTGATTTGATAACAAAACCTAAAATGAATTTATATACAAGTGAAGTCAAGAATTGAGTTATATAATAAATGACCTGTAAATACTGAATTTTATTCTAGAAACTGATGCTGAATACCAAATATGCCAGACACTGTGCTAGGAGCTTAAAGACTTAAGCTGAACAGACAGCATAAGCATACCTCATTTTATTGTACTTTGCAGATATTGAATATTTTTTTCTTCCAAATTGAAGGTTTGTGGCAACCCTGCATCAACCAAGTCTACTGGTGCCTTTTACCAATACCATGTGCTCACTTTGTGTCTCTGTGTCACATTTAGTTAATTCTCACAATATTTCAAAGTTTTTCACAATGCTGTTGCACAATTAATAGGCTACAGTATAGTGTAAACATAACTTTCACATGCACTAGAAAACCAAAAAAATCATGTGACTTGCTTTATTGTGATAATCACTTTATTGCGGTGGTCTGGAACCGAACCTACAATACCTCTGAGGTATGTTGGTATGGGAAACCATTTTGAATCTGGAAGAAATCTGAAGGATTCTGAACATTTTACAGTTAAAAACCCAGAGTCTTGTGATTCTCTTCCTCTCCTTCTGAGCACCCAGAAGGGGCCAATGAAACACTGCAGAAAAACTCAATCAAGAAAGTAGCACTGCCAAATTATGTTGTACAGTTCACATCCCATTTTCAAGACCATCTTAACTTACTTTCTATCTGGGAATGGAGATCATTGACTATCACTTGTAGCTGCCCAATAGTCATGTCTCTCAGGTCAGTGGGCTTTAAGCTTCTTTTCATCAAGCATTCACTTATATGAGGCATGTGTGGCAGCTAGAGGTACAAAGAGGAAGAAATGGAGGTGTGAAACAGAGCAGCCAGTATGCTGAATGTAAGATCTAGTTTTCTCTTAAGACACCCACTCTCATTCACTCACTTATACAAGTTCTGTGCTTAAAAGATGTTCTAGTCTATGACTTTTCCCAAATGTGGGGTCTTACATACATACACACATCACACACCACAGAGTCAAAAGTTCTCTGATCATTGTTTAACACAGGCTGTGACAACTGTGAGTTAATTATTATAGCCACAAATGAATTACCAGGGAGCTCCAACAATATCAGCAACATGGAATACAATATCAGCTACTCTTTAATAATTCCCATCATAATGCTATGTGTTTTTTATGCTTTATCTCATTGAATCCTCACAATCATGCTCTTGCCCAGGCATTATTATTATCCCACATTTCACTGAGACTTATGTAACTTGCCCAGGGTTCCACAGCAGGTCAATTGCAGAGCTAGAACTTAAAACTCCAGTGCCGGGATATTAACCACTACTCTACATTGTTTCATTGAAAGGTAGGAATGAGGGCCCTAGCAATAGTGAGTCTGCCACAACCAATAGGTTCTAAACTGAAGACGCTTTAAATGAATTTAAATATTCCAATAACAGTTAATATTGCCCCTGAGAAACAAAGCAGATACAAATCAAGAGCAAAGTTTAGTTTTGTGAAATCTGTTGCTCTTCTATCTTTGAGTGATAGGCAAGGAAGGAAAAAGAAACAAACTTATTTCTCAATGACAGTACTTTTTAAAAACTGCCTCAGAGAAACCCAAGTTTGCATAACTCTGGGAAAGGACTGGGGCAGCCTCAGCCATCGGCAGCCACCAAACCCTCGCTTGCTTTTCAGTCTTTGCTGCTTACAAGATCAGCGACGGGAGACTTTTTCCTGTTCTGTTTTTCCACTTCTACTTGCATTTTGGCCATTGGTTTGGCCATGGCGAGGGCCATTTTTGCTTCAGCTTGCAATTTCTTTTGCCTTGTGAGGAAGTCCATGTCATCCAGTGACTCGGATTCCTCTTCAGTAGTATCTCTATCAGAATAGGAAGAACTCTGTTTGCTCTGTGAAGGAAAAAAGAGGAGCCTTGAGCCTTCCAGTCAGTTATCATCCATGTGAAGATGGGCTACATTGCATTCCCCACAGCCTCTCTCAGAGTGGCTGGGAGTTCCCACTGCTAACTTGATGTGCTGCTTGAGTTAATCTGTATGAATCTCAAAGAACATAAAAAAGATACTTTATTTCCTCAGTGTCAGTAACAGACTCAGATTTTAGTATAAATAGAACAATATAATTAATAACTGGGAAATATATTTATGATAAACTTGAAACATTTCTTTGGATCTTGGCCTCAAAACTTTCCTGAGATGACCAGACACTCTAAAATACCAAATCCAGAGCTGAGGCAATGTGTTTCACCACAGAGTCAATAGGATTTTAGGTATCCAATGAAGCTCTGGATGTTGCACTGCATGGTTTCCTGTTTGTTGGTCTTTGGTAAGAAAGGCAACACATGACGCTTACAGACAGGAAACAGTTCTAGGAAAAAGCACCCGTGATTATTAAGCCAACTTTTGTAATATGCACCAAAAGAATGACCAGTGCTTTACACATAAAAATCCGTCGGCCTTGCTGAGCAATCTCTGTGTGCCAGCCTTCTCACGGTCCCCACCTTTTCAAAGGTGTGCTACGCCAGTTTGTACTCACATTTCTAAGCCCAATGGGGGGAGGGATAGTATTTAGCGTATTTCCCTATGTAATTTTTTAAGTACCTCAGATGGCTAACTCTTAATATGAAAGCAGTTAAAGTTAACTTTAATCCAATCTTCTGTAGACTTACTGTATCATGTAAGTTTGATTACATTATATAAGTTTGATTTCTCAATTTCAAGAGACATTTGCTTTCTTAAATGTCTGCAGTGTTTGTTCCTGATTAACAACAGAAAAGAAGCTAAGTGACCAGGAGAGTGTTGCATCAAGCTTGAATTTGGTGCCACTGGACTCACCATGGGTGACAAGGGGGTGTCCAAGCTCGTTTCAGTCTTACTGTCGTCCGCATCGCTGTCCTTATCACTGCCACTGTCATTGACGAAGCAAATCTGCAGGTTCATCCCACTCTGTAGTCTGCGCAGAAACAAACAGGACACTCATTCCATTATCTGTTATTTGCCTGCAACACACAGAACTGTTTGAATTTGCTAATAGAAAGCAGTTTATGTATTCTTGGCATAGGGGCGTGAATGACCAATATTACTCCCAACGTATAAATGACAGTTTTTATTAGATCTCCTAATATTCTATTAAGGAACCCTCTTGGCTCTGTAGTTTAGCGCTTGGCTGCTACCTGAAGGGTTGGCAGTTCAAATCCACCAGCCGTCTCATGAGAGAAAGATGTGTCAGTCTGCTTCATAGAGATTAGAGTCTTGCAAACCCTATTGGGCATCTCCACTCTGTTCTACAGGGTAGCTATTAGTTGGAATCGACTCAACAGTACACAAGAACAACAACAATATCCTATTTTTTCTAAATTAATGTTAAGTGAAAAATAATTTAAGGCCACATATGACAGCACCCAGTACCATACCAAACACATGGTTGGCACACAATGAAACTGTGCTGAGTCACAGAGGTTGTATTCCTGTCACTGTAGATGAATGGGGTCCTTGGCCACATAAGGCTGCCTGGATGCCATCTAATGTCCTGCCCTGGAAGGTAATCCAAAGCAGTTCATTACAGCCAGCTTCTCAGGCCTACAGCTTTCTATAAAGACTCCTTTTTGTTCTTTTTTTTTTTTAGGATTTGGGTGAAGATTTACAGAGTAAATTCACTTTTCATACAGCAGTTCACATATACTTTGTCTCATGTCATTGACCAAAATTTACAATGCAGCAGCTCCCCTCCCACTTCCTCCCCATAGTTACCTCCTCCCAGTGTCCATCCCTTCATACTCTTCTGCACCCTGAGCTATCTCCCTGTGCATAAGCAGCCCTTCCTTCTCCCATGATTGTTCTCTCCAGGGCGTGTGTAAAGACTCCTTTTTTCTTCCTTTCCCTAAATAGGTAGAATAGGGTCATCTGAAGGAAACTTTAATTCACAGCATTTGCCAAAAGTGATCGCAGGAAGCTCATTTATGACATTATAAGAGGTTTACCCTAGAGAAACACACAGAAGCCCAAGACTCAGAAAGGTACAACCTTAAAACACTGCAAGACTCCAAGACTGTCTCAAGCACACAGATCATTAGAGACAGAGACCTGTTGGGAGCTCATTATGTTTGTGGCAAATCCTGAACCTCCAGTAATGATGTTGCTGGAAATGTAGTCACAAAGCATCACCCAGCTGTGTATCTGTTGTGCATTTGATCAGACTGCAGGTCTGACTCTTTGTTCTAACCTTCTTTTGAAGCTGAGCACATGTTAATACTACTTGGCAATAATGAGGTTTTTTTTTTTTTTTAAAGTAACTTTCTTAGTATCTCTAGTAGCCCCAGTTCCTTGTCAGCGAACACAAGGAGAAATGCAAAGAGCAACTTGTCTGATAGTTGACATTTGCGTTTGAATTTTTTTTTTTTTTCAATCCAGTGGGTAGGGATGATTTGTAGAAATTCCTCAGATGACTCACTTAACATTCTTCTTTGATTGAAAACAAAACAGAACGCAGAAAAAGAAAATCTACTTAACACAGGCACCATTCCAAATTGTTCTGGGCATGTGCTGCCATCTATTGTTAAGTTCTGTAATTACTGAAAGGTCCAGATTATTCCCCTCTGGATGGCAGTGGGTTTGGTTTGGTTAGGGAAGTTCAAGGAGAGCCAGGCTCAAAGCCAGAAGTTCTGCTGTGATCAGCTCAGGATGCTTAGAGTGAGCTGGACGTGGGTTCTGAATCCTCACCTCTTTCTCCAGGAACATAACTTAACCTCTATGAACCTCAGTTTCCTTATCTGTAAAGTGGAGTGAATAATAGCCAACTCAACGTCTTGTAGGAAAGATTAAAATAGATGAGGCCTTGTCCCATGGCTGGTGCTCTATACATGTTAATGATCCTCCTTTTTTCAATTTTTGAAAGCCTAATGAAAGGAACACAGAATATTAGAGCTGATGTGATTTTGTAAAGGGACCTCTAAAGCCACGTACTCTAATAGCTCTTACCCAGTCACATCAATTCCCTGCTGTACAATCAACTCTCTGACAGAGTGTACTCAAGCTGTCTTTAACTATTACACAGTTTATTCTTCTGTGGAGCCAAGGTTTGTCTCCTTTTTACTTTCTTCTATTGGATTTTTTTTTTTTCCTGGAGAAATCTACTATGTTCAGGTTACTCTTTGATCTCATATAATTAAGTCATAAAGTTTTAGTATCTATAGATGGTCTTGAAAACAAAATAAAACAAATCATCAAGATCAATATATTGGAATATAGCAGTAAAGAAAATATTGAAAATTAAGACAGACATATTAGAGGCTAACCTAATTTGAATTTTGTATTACCTAGAGTTTTCTGGTTTTTTTTTTTTTTAAATAAAAAGCACATCTACTCCTCACTTATCGATTATCTCATTATCTGACATTTCACATTTACAACAGTAAAAAATCTATATCCAATTATTTTGCACATTAACAACGTATGTCTGGCAGTAAAGAATGCCAAGGTGCAAGGCAAGAGTAATGCTGGCTGTGATGGTTAAGGTTACGTGTCATCTTGGCTGGGCTGTGATTCTCAGTGGTTTGGCAATTATGTAATGATGCCATTTGGCAGTTATATAATGATATAATTTAAAAACAAACAAAAAACCAGACTCACTGCCATTGAGTTGATTCCAACTTACAGTGATCCATAGGGTTTCTAAGGCTGCAAATCTTTACAGAAGTAGATTGCTTCATCTTCTTCCTGCAGAGCCGCTGGTAGGTTTGAACCACTTACCTTCTGGTTAGCAGCCAAATGCCTTAACCACTGAGCTACCAGAGCTCCTTAACAATGTGATTTAGCAGCTATGTAGTGATGTAGTTATCCTCCATTTTCACATAACACTAGTTTTCACACAATGAGTTGGACATTGGAACCAAACCATGTTGATAAGTGAGGAATGGATATACATAAAAATCTTGAAAGAAGTGCCTGGCTGCTGGATACACCAAAAACCAAAACCAAACTCATTGCCATCAAGTTGATTCTGACTCATAGCAACCCTCATTGGGTTTGCAAGGCAGACTGCCTCATCTTTCTTCTGCAGAGCAGTTGGTGGGCTTGAACCACTGACATTTTGGTTAGCAGCCAATGCCTTAAACACTACACCACCAGAGCTCATTACTGGACACACAGATTATAAACATACAAAGTAACACACAGTATAACAACATTAGGTTTTATTTATTTTTATTTTATTTTTTATGTCTTTTTTTTTTTTTTTTAATTGTGATTTGGGTGAAGGTTTACAGAGCAAATTCACTTTCCATACAGTGGTTCACATATACTTTGTCTCATGACATTGATCA
>NW_006921810.1:853681-855330 GCF_000298275.1 Orycteropus afer afer | reverse complement strand
TATATATATATATATATACTTTGCTGGTTTTTGTGTTTCTCTAGAGAACCCAATCCAACACACCCATGTACCTCTCTCTGTCTTTCTCATCCTCAATGCTGCCATATTGGTCACTCACATTTGGTACACTGCCCTTCTCTTCACTCAAATCTATACTTATCTGTATGTATCTAACAGCGTTCCCTCCCCTCCCCTCCCACCCCTGGTAGCCAACAAAGAAAATTTCCTTTTATAGATAAACCTTTCCTTAACTTTTACAATACAACATTAGGTTTTAAAACACTCAAAGATACAAATTTTTTCACTCTGAAGAACAGTTTGATCATAAATTCTGTGGTTCTGCCCCCAAACTAAGCTTCCTATGAAGGATCAACCGAGACGTAAGTTAGCCATCCCACACAGTGTTTCTAAGTCAGGAAAGGCAAAGTTAAAAAAAGGGAAGGATTTAGTAGTTCGGGTGAAATGAAAAAGCACCTCAGGTAGAAATTCAGAAAATTGCCTTAGTACCACATTATCACCACAGGAAACTGAACAAAGCTTCTTACAGGGTGAGACTTATAATTCCTTATAGTGGTAATCACTGAGAACGTTACTCTCAGGAAAAGGAAATCATATGACATACCAGCTAATGGTTCAGAAGGGATTTTAGTAAAGACATCTTAAAACGGGCTCAGGTTTGAAGAAGGATTTGTTTGCTGTTAGCCTTTAAGCAGATTTTAAGATGAGACGGCTTTGGGTAAAACCCAACCAGGTCCCAAGAAGCGTCATGACTGTAGGGGTGAGTGGGGCTCTGCTGAAGGTCTCTGTGCCACAGGGTCATAGAACAGATAACCTCTGTCTGGGACCCTTCCTGCCCTGGGGCATGTGGCTGCTCTCAGGTATCTCCTCTGGGAACTGGAACTCCCAGGCCCCCAGCTCTGCCCTGGGTCTCTGCCTCTCGCACTGCAGCACATCTGGTTGCACTTAGAACTAGGCTATTGCACATGCAGGCTGCAGGGGGTCCAACTTGCCTGGATCTTTCAATCAGAAATGAAAACAGAACACTGTCCTCATCTTGTTAATTAGAGATAGAACTTCGAGATACCCAGTTCAAGGTTACTTGATATTTCTGGTGGTATTTAGCAGAACATTGTGTGCAAACTGGCTGCTTGAAGTCTGCCTTGCCAGTCAGTTTTGTTTCTGAAAGGTCTGTGTCCTGGTTATCCTAAAAATCTGTTCTCCCTTATGTACCACACTGTCCTTAAAAAAACCACAGTCTTGCCCAGAGCTACTGATGGGGAGCGCCAATGGTTTGCAGAGAGGGTGATCTGATGGCAAATGGTCAGGAAATAGGAAGAGACAAAGATACGCACATCTTCCAGACATCTCAATGTGAGCCACATAGCTTTCTGTGTGACAGTGTCTATTGGCCAGGAGTGGGAGGGCATTTAATACAGTCTGTTCAGCGACAACAGCTGGTTGGCATTTACAGTGAGGACAATTGTGACTTAGGAAATGCTTGTGCTGTCTTCCAACTACCATTACCCAGGGATAATATTAAAATACGCACAGAACTGTGAGGATGGCAGAGATGAAAAGTTCTTAACTATTAAAAGAATATCTCAAAAATCTAGCCAAGTTGGAAAATTATCTGGTATAAAGATATACAT
>NW_006921810.1:848195-849896 GCF_000298275.1 Orycteropus afer afer | reverse complement strand
CTGGTGGTTCAAACCCACCAGCCACTCCTCGGAAGGAAGGTTGGGCAATCTACTTCCATAGTGATACCTCCTCAGAAACCCAAGGAAGGGTTGCTATGAGTTGGATCCAACTCCGTGGCAGTGAGCTTTTGAGAGTTATGGGATATATATAAATGCATGGACAATTTATTCTCTGAGAGTTTATTCTCTGAGGGGAACGATTCCATGGTCCTAAAGGTGCTGTTGACTT
The DNA here is from genome assembly GCF_000298275.1 of Orycteropus afer afer. Lineage (NCBI taxonomy): Eukaryota > Metazoa > Chordata > Mammalia > Tubulidentata > Orycteropodidae > Orycteropus > Orycteropus afer. Next base: position 849,667 of record NW_006921810.1, on the reverse strand, counting down.
CTGGTGAGCCATTAGCCATTGTGAATTTGAACTTTGACATTGGCCTTGGATAGCGGTGACTAAGGTAAAACTGGCTTGAGGACAGTTCTGAACCCCAGAACTATTATGAATTTTAGAAATGGGAATCTCTAAGCCCTAGTTTAGAATATCAGCATCTAAATGCAGATGTGTAAGATTCTTGTTTTTTATCCCTCTCCTCCCTGCCTTAGTTCATTTCAGCTTTCAAGTATGTTCACTTAAGTTCTCTCCTTGGGCCATATCGCCACCTGTGGGGGCAGGTGATATATTACCCTTAGGTTATAAGCAAGATAACTGCCACCCAGTGAAGTCAAGTGACATGCCCCAGGTCTATGACAGGCATGTGTAAAATGGCCCTGATTCTTCCTCTCCTTGTATCTGTAGCCTTTGTAACCTGGCTTTGAAGCTTCTTTCACCAAGAGGTGGAGTCTATTTCCCTACCCCTGCACTGGCCTTGTGGCTTCTTTTGGCCAACAGAAGGCAGAGGAAATGACCTGTGCCAGTTACTCTGCAAGAAGCCTTCTGCACTTCCCCTCCTCGGGGAACACTGCCACTGCCCTAGCAACAAGTCCAGGCTAGCCTGCCAGGGGATGAGGGACATGACATCACAGTGCACAGCATAACTGGCGGTTATCCCAGCTGAAGCTCCGGACATGTGAGAGAGCCCAGCCAAGAGCAGCAAAAACACCTAGATGACCTGTAGCCTGTAGCTGACCTCATATACATGAATAGGCCCCTCTGAACCCAGCTCAGATCAGCAGAACTGCCCAGCCGACTCACCAGCTCCTAAGCAGAAATAGATGTTAATTGTTGCATGCCACTGATGTGGTGGTTTTTCCAATCATGCATCCTCACTATGGCCATGGATGTTGGCTGTTATGGAGTCCAACTCATGGCAACCTCATGCACAATGGAATTAAACGTTGCCTGGATTTGCATCATCCCCATCATTGGTGGCTAACCAGACCATTGTGATTTATCCATAGGGTTTTTGTTGGCTAATTTTTGGAAGTATATTGTGAGGCCTTTCTTCCTAGGCTGTCTTAGTTGGAAGCTCTGATGAAACATGTTCAGTATCACAGCAATATTCAAGCCTCTACTGACAGAGGAGTCGTGGCTGTGAACAAGGTGCACTGACTGGGCATTGAACCCGAGTCTCCCATATGGAGGGAGCTCTGGTAGCGTAGTGCCTAAGGCACTTGACTGCTAACCAGAAGGCTGCCGGTTCAAACCCACTAGCCACTCCTGGGAAGGAAGGTTGGGCAATCTACCTCCATAGTGATACTGCCTCGGAAACCCAAGGAGGGGTCGCTATGAGTCGGGTCTGACTCGACGGCACATAAAAACAATAACATATTGCAAAAACGGCAAGGAGGCCACATGTTCTGACCTCCTCTAATCTCACAAGAGGAAGACAGCAGTAACCCAAGGCCTATTACTGCAAGGCCAAACAT
>NW_006921810.1:816830-847760 GCF_000298275.1 Orycteropus afer afer | reverse complement strand
ATTCCAGGTGGACACCTTCAGCAATCAGGAGCTCTTCACTTGCTCATAGAAAATCTCACCTTGGAGTTTACAAAGACTTATGGGTAGAAAAGCCACACAAAGTAATTTACTACACTGCACATATGGAATGGAAGTATTCTACCATAGATCCAACACTGCTCCCATGGTCACAGATAACTGATGCAAAGTCATAAAACAAGAGAATTCAGACTAGACTTCTGATTCTGAATCCAGTGACCCTTTCCTCAGACTGCACTTAACCACAGGCTTGGATTTATTAGCTTCTGTGTCTGGCTATACTTTTGAAGGGCATGTATATCTTGTACTTGCTTATAATTTCAAGGCAACTATATGGTTTTCTTCGGAGCTCTGGTGGTGTAGCCTAAGGCATTTGACTGCTAACCAGAAGGCTGGCAGTTCAAACCCACCAGCAACTCCTCGGAAGGAAGGTTGGGCAATCTACTTCCATAGAGAAAATGCCTTGGAAACAGAAGGAGGAGTTGCTATGAGTCAGATCCAACTCAATGGCAGTGAGTAAATTAGTTATATGGTTTTCTTAGGAAATGCAGCAAGAGGAAACTTCCCATATGCCCATGGTTTTCAAACATGCATTGCTCATTATCTGCCTAAAACTGTGTGGCCCGAGAGCCACTGGCCCAGCTGTGCCATTCGTTACTCAATATTCCCAACTTGGTCTCATGGCTATTAAAATATATTATTTCCATTTATTTTAATGGATCTTCAATATATTATTCAAAGGCCTTATACATAATGAATAATCACCCACATTTTTATACTCTATCTTTTTTGTTTCATGAGAATTTCAGAGAGGATGGAACATAAAATATGAATGGCAACTACCCAAGGGTAGCTGTAAACACATTTCGTTTTTCTGAGATTTTGTCATTATGAGAGAATGAGGGAACAATTGAGGTTTGGGTAAGTTTTAGATGTATCATAGGTGTGATTTTATCTCTCTTTATAGAATGTATTGAGGTAGGTTAAAATGAGATATTATCATACCTCAATAAATTGGAAACTACCTTTCCCATCTATCTCCCAAATCCTGTACCCCTCTTCCCATTCTCCTGGCTGTTCCATACTGATATACTTGCCATGAAGTTACAGAAATATCTATTATTATTAAAAATAAAAAAAGAAAATTTCTGCTTTCCAATGTTTATTACTATGACAATACAATGCTCTATCTTATGTTATTTACTGGGATTGTGTTAACTTGCTTTTGGCAAGTGATGTGCACACATGGGGACAATAATTGATTTGACTTCTTTTAAAGAGTGGTATTTATATAACAGGGAGGTCACCATGAGTCGGAGCTGCCTGGATGACACCTAACAACAACAAACAACTGGCAGTTAAAGCATCAGGCTACTAACCAAAAGGTCAACGGTTCAAACCTACCAGCTGCTCCACAAGAGAAAGATGTGGTAGTCTGTTTCTATAAAGATTTACAGACTTGAAAATCCTATGGGACAGTTCTATTCTGTCCTACTGGGTAGCTATGAGTTGGAATCAACTTCTTGCTTTTTTCTGTTGAATTGGATCCGACTTACAGCAAGCCCTCCTTGGGTTTCTGAGGTGGTATCACTACGGAAATAGATTGCCCAATCTTCCTTCCTAGGAGTGGCTGGTGGTTTTGAATAACCAGCCTTCTGGTTAGCAATCAAATGCCTTAGGCACTATGCCACCAGAGTTCCTTGGAATCAACTGTTGTTGTTGTTATGTGCCGTGGAGTCTGACCCGACTCATAGCAACCCCTCCTTGGGTTTCCGAGGCAGTACCACTACGGAAGTAGATTGTCCCATCTTCCTTCCGAGCAGTGGCTGGTGGGTTTGAACGACCAGCCTTCTGGTTAGCAGTCATAATCCCTTAGGTACTATGCTACCAGACATAGATAGCAGTAAATTGATTTTTCAGTTTATTTATATAACAGCTGCTAATATTGCTGGGCCAGCACATATCATCACACCACAAAAAAGTATTAGAACTGATTTACTACTATATAAGGTAAACAGAGAAAAAGGTATGTTTAAATATCTGTCTTCCTTTTTAGAGATAGGAAAAGAGAATTATAGTCATTCTGTGGTAAGTTACAAATTGGCATTGTGTGGCTAGATTCAAATGCAGACCTGTTTTATTTAGTGTGCACCACCATTTTAAAAACCTAGAAATGCAAACATTAAAAACAAGGAAATGCACAGAATAATCTATATAATTACCTCTTTTTTCTCTTTAAATGAGACAGTCAGGCAACATCAGTTCCACAAACCCTATGGTACGAATAGGTTAGAACCTCTGTCCACTTTGACCAGGGTACACACTTTCTAGTTTGCTACAGTTCTGGGGTTGTAAACCAGATCAGTTCTAAGTGTGTCTTTAGGCCAGATTTGCAGGTAAGTTGGAATAGTCCATATGGTTCTTATTTAGCCTTACTTTATTTATTGTAAGAAAAAGGAATTCTGGTGATGCAGTGGTTAAGGCATTCTGCTCCTAGCCAAAAGGTCGGTGGTTCAAACCCATCAGCTGCTCTCCATGAGAAAGATGAGGCAGTCTGTTTCTGTTAAGATTTATAGCCTTGGAAACCCTATGGAGCAGTTCTATTCTATCCTATAGGATCACGATGAGTTGGAATCAACTCAATGGCAGTGGGTTAAGTTAATGGAAGAAAAAGGAGCTCTGGTGGCACAGTGGTTAAAGTATTCAGCTGCTAACCAAAAAGTCAGTGGTTTGAACCCACAAGAGCTGCTCCATTGGAGAAAGATGAACAGTGTGCTTCCATAAACATTTATAATCTTGGAAACCCAATGGGGCAGTTCTACTCTGTCCTACAGGGCTGTTTTGTGTCAGAATTGAACTTGATGGCTGAGGGTTTTTGGTGAGTTAGTGCAAGAAAAGGCTTGAAGCCTTTCCAATAATTTAAAAGCTGCATGTGCAGCAATGGAAGGTGATGGTGATGAAAGATTTGTTGCAAGTCGTTGGTTCAATTGTTTCAAAGTAAAGGCGAATTTACATAACATTAATGTAAATTTATGTTACATTAATGTACGAGTTGTCAGTAGAGTTGTCAGTAAGCTGGACATGTGTAACCCAAAGACTGCCTGTACTCCCTATTGCCTTTTATCTAAGCAACTTCGCCCATTTATGTTTCTGGCTGGCCCCTGGAGGCATTTTATGGTTCATGATACAGTTGATGATAAGTGGAAGATAGTAGTTAAACCAGGAATAGAAACTAGGTCTTCCTACAGATACCTAGCCCTCGGATTAAATTACAACACACAAAATGAAGTTGGAATATATGGAGAATTAGAAGGAACTCAAAAAACACTTAAACACAAGTTATCTTATATATGAGGAAATGACAAGCACATTTACTGACTGGACATTAGTAGAGTCAGGTGCCAACCGAACAAGCAGAGAACCACAGAAGAAAGGAGGTCTTGGTGAAGTGGGGGGTGGAGGAATACATGCAGGAGAGAGATGGGAAAGTCGGCCCTCCAGCAGTTCTGTGCCCAGAGAAGTCGAGGGTAGTTTCAAACTATATGGGGCAAAGAGAGGACTTGCGGGATATCATATCTCCTTACGCCCTTTCCTGAACCCCTATTGTGCAGGGCTCAGGCATTTGCCTTTTCCAGCAGAAGCTGAGGAAGGCACCTCGAAGGTGGCCAAGCGTGAATGGGCTTCCCTGAGTTTTCTTCTTTCCTAATCCTGCACATACTCTTTTTTCGGCTTCCTTTTCTCTCTTTCTCTCTCTTCCTCCTTCCCTTTCTTTTTCTCTCATTGTTTTAAAATTGTGGTAAGTATATATGTAACAAAACATTTGCCATTTTAGTATTTTTTACACGAACACTTCAGTGATACTGATTACGTTGATCCTGTTGTGCAACCATCAGCACTGTCTGTTTCCACAACTTTCCACCACCCTTAACAGAAGCTCGGTGCCTTCAAGAAATGACTCCCCCACCCCCCACCTCTGGAAACCACAAATAAAACTTTGGTCTCTATACATTCCTACTTCCTTTTCTAAAGCTAATTCTTGACTCTTTCATCTGTACATGTTTCCATGATGGCTGGTAGGACTCATCACCACACAACCACAGAACATTCTCACTGCTTATTAGAAAAGGGAACTGACACTTGCCACCTTTTCTTGGGTGAAACATCAGCCCTTGTATCCTAACCCACTTCTCTAGAGAGCTATAAATACTTGCATTCTTCAGACAGCTGCTGGTTCTAATTCCACATCAATGTCCATTTCCTTCACTAATGACCACTTACATATAATTAAATTTGGAATTATAGGCTCTTAATGCTGGGAAATGCATTTTCACCAGAAATATTCTCAAGCATGAATTAAAGAGAGAACGAAGCCTCTTCTGATACTAGGAATTAAAAACAGACATCTCTTCCAAATGTGTTTGTTTACTCTTGATCACAATCTACTTTCATCTCAAAGCTAAATGATTTCCAAGCAATTGGTATTCTGAAATAACAAGAGTTACCATTTCAGAGTGTGTACTGTGTACTAGGCATTTTAGATGTATTACTTCTAACCCTGAGAATACACCTAAAGCAAGAATTATGACCCCTATTTTACCAATGAGAAAACTAAGGCTCAGAGAGGCTAAACTACACAAGCACAAAGCTGGTATTTTACTCTAGGGGAGTCTGTCTTCAGAGGTCAAGGCATGTTAAGAAGGATGGAATAAATTAACCAATGGAAGGAAAAAGAGAAGATGATGGGCGTATGTTCCGCTGTGTATATTTTCACCAAAATTAATTTTTTTTTTTAAAAAAGAAGATAAAAAAAGAGAAAGCAACAAACAAACAAACAAAAAAACCCACTAAGAACATTTATGCCTAACAATATGAGATTAATTAAGCATATCATGGTGAAATGGACTGGAATGAGCCTTAGAAGCAAGAATGACCAGACTCTGTCTCTTGTCCTTTGGTCATATTATAAGAAGGGACTATTTCTTGGAGAAGTATATCATGGTTGGTAAAGTAGAGGGTCAGTGCAAAGGGGAAGACCCTCAATGAGATGGATTGACACAGTGGCTGCCATGATGGGCTCAAGCATAAGCAAGGATTGTGAATCTGGCGCAGGACCCGGCAGTGTTTCGTTCCATTTTATGTAGGGTCATTATGAGTCGGAGTCGACTCAATAGCACCTAACAACAACAACTAATTATGCAGCTAATGAAAATCCAGGTATAGAAAAACAGTTATGAGTATGGGCAAGTGTATCTGATATACTGTTAAGTAAAACACATTAAGAAACAGGCTATAAAAAAATAGGCATAGTGTGATTGCAACTTTATAAGCAAAAATGTGGAGCTAGAGACATTGAAAAAGTGGCAGGCAACATACCTATTTTTTGGTGGAAGAAAATCACATTTCTCTTTAAAAGTTTAAAAATTAAAGATATTCCTCTGAGTTAGTTGCCACGTGTGGGCATTTAGCAGGAATTAAAAAAGCAAAAGAGCAAACGGGAGAGTTGGTGATTGTCTCTTGTGTGTTGGGGGAAAGGTGAGTAGGATGAAATGTGTGACAGCTGGAAGAGGATGGCTGTGTGTCTGACTCAGCCTGTGTCTTTGCAGGGACAATGACTCACACATGAGTCAGGCTCGGCTTTTGTTGGCGGAGGTGGGAGAGCCTCCTGGAGGGCAGGAAGAAATATATTTTGCTATAAGTGAACATTTCTGTGGATGAACATTTGGATTCAATTGTTGGCACTGCTTCCCCCTCCAGACATCCCTTTCCAGCCTCACTCCCACTGTCTGTCCTCCCTGGATCTGGAGTACATGGTAGACTCTAAAGTAACTGATGTAGTTTTCACTCTGTCCTCTTAGAGCCGGCCTATTTATTCTCCTCAGCTCAATCAGGGTCTAAACTTTTATCTGCCACCTGTTGGGTTTCTGGAGCACACTGCTGGAGCAGTGCAGGTTAGGATAGACATGCTGGGGCTCTGATAACATTCATGTGCCTGGAGTCAAAACAGGGCAGTGGAGAGTCAGTGCCTACAGATGTTTTTAAAGGGTATGACTGGATTAGGTGAAAATCTTAATTGCAATTTCTTTCACCTTTTTGGATTGCTGCTTTCCACCACTTTTGTATTCATGCTTGAAAACATTTTGAGGCTGTCAGGCTTGGTCCTATAGTAAATTTTATCTCAAAAACTTTCTTAGCTTTGATTTGATTTTTGACCCTTTGAATTCTGTGCAATCATTAAAAGAAGTGAGGTAGATCTACCAAATTGCATGATTCTATGGAGTGTGGGCATTTACATTTCACTATCTTTAAAATCAGGATGTAGATAGCAGTCAAAAAAGGGAAGCCCCTCAATGACGTGTACTGGCACAGTGGCTACAATGATGGGCTCAAGCACAGCAAGGATTGTGAGGATGGTGCAGGACTGGGCAGTGTTTCATTCTGTTGTACAGAGGGTTGCTATGAGTCGGAGCTGACTCGACAGCACCTAAAACACCATCAACAAAATCAGAATGTGTCTAACAATTGCTGTCACCCGGGCAGCTCGTGGCACGACTGGACTGTTGTTCTGTAAGGACCATTTGAGGAGGAGATAGGCTCTGGTTTTTGTCCATTAATACCGTCTGATACGAACAACAAAGCTCTCATATCAAAACTTGCAGAAAGGCAGGCAGTGGCTTGAAAGGTGATGCCAAGCAATCTCCTGATGGCACAAAGAATAGTGCTTTTAAAAAACCATGTACAAATACTCTATCTGAGAAGAAAAACACTTTAAAAATTATGGCTATTTGACCTTTCTTTCCCCTGCTCATATTTAGTTGTAAACTGTGATATATAATGGTTTCTTCCCTCATCAGAAATATCTTCTATGGGTTTTAAATGCATGTACTAATCTATATGAGAACAATTTGAGGGCCTAGACAATTTTACAACAGGATTGAAATACAGGATTGTGCTACACTTCCCGACAACACGGCTCACCTGAAGCATGGGGGTTTCTAGTAGTAGCAGCAAATGCGTTTGTGCCTTCTCAGAGGACTTTGGTTTTCATACGAGCTGCGTGTGTGCAGACTCATGTGTGGACCACTGTCTCAGAGAGTGGAAATCGCAGTAATAAAGTCATGATAGCTTGTCAAAGATGATGTCCCAATGAAAAATAATTCCTAGAAGCTCTTTTAATTAAACATTCAGCTGTCCATTGGAACCATTTATAATATAAAATGCAGCCCTGTGGCCTTTTTCTCTCTGCCTCCCACCCTTTTGCAATAGCTAAAGCAATTGAATTCTCATTGGTGATTTAAAAAAAAAATTCATAAGACAGGGTACAGCTGGTTATGCCGCTAGCAAGATGTCAAATTCCGCTTGCACAAAATTAATTGCACCTAATTAAACTGGGGTCATTGGCATTATTGTAAAGTGAGGCTATTTATAAGACAAAGAAAATTTCACAAATACTAATTTGCTTTTCTTTCATATTGGTGAAAGAGAAGAATAGCTTACATAATTAAATTTGTTTTACCATTTTAATCTTATTACTCCTCAAAAGATGCATTTCAAATCTTGCTTTGCTTTGGAAATTGTGTTGTATTTTAGAACAAGGCTATCCTTGGGGGAGGGCATAAAAAAATGACAGGGTCTCTTGTAGATTACCCAGCAACTTTTCAAATAGAATATATATATATTTGTGTGTGTGTGTGTGTGTGTATGCATAAGCTACCATTTGCAATGAAATGTTCCTTTGAAGTACTTATTTCTAAGCAAATTACTACTACAAATGTATAAAATTAATATGAAGTTCAAAATATATGTTGCATGTTATGAGTAGGTCGTGTCTATTTATATATTATAAATAGCATGTGCCTATTATTTCTGTAAAGATGCCATAAGGAGCAAATTTCATTTTGTTTAAACAAGCAACCTCTTTTCTCACCCATGCTGGGCAGATATGACTTCTGCTTACTTCTTCCAGAAAATTATGCAAAAATTATTCCTGTTAGAAACAAGAGGATGATTCACTTTCCTGGCAAAATGATGTCAGTTTGACCCATGAGTTTATGGTAGATGTTATATAGATTCTTAGTTCTTCACATTCAAAGCTTCTGTGAATCATATTTCTTCAAAGATTATCTAGTTTCACTGTTATTTGTCCAACTGGTACAGCCCCCTGCAGAAGGGTGCCCCTTTCCCCCAGCGCAAACACAAAAGGAGGTGGTGGGTGCTTATTATTGGTCTTGTCTCAGCTATTCACCAATAAAACTACAAGGACAAGAAAGAAAGGACTTTTGATTTGGGGATGTTGGAATGGCTGCTATAAGTAAACTAGTCATTATTCAAAGCAGCTGCTCAAAACTACTCTGGGGAATTTCTGGTTTTTGTAATATTCATGGTGTTTGGAGAAAAGGGTATAGACTATATAGTAGGCTATACCATTCCGTTGCATACTTTATGAAAAAGAGTATACTGGATTGTATTTATATCTATATGCATGTAAATAAAATCTGTCTTGGAGTCAAGCAAGAAGAGAGGCAAGAATCAGATTAAATGTGTGCTTACACAATGGAGAAGGGGGAGAGAGTTTTCTCCATGATGTCAGGTCAGATTGCGATATTTGAGAAAATAAACCATTTCCTAGATTTTGACTACTAAATGTCAGTCTGTCTTTTGTCCCCATAGCAGCCATGCCAATTTCCATTCTTTAGTAACACTAAGCTATGCAGACTCAGAATCTAAAATATAATCCTAACTGGTTTTAAGATTAATTTGGTTGGTGAAAAAAAAAAATGATACTACTTTGATAGCAAAGTTTTATATTAGTGAAAAGAAAAATGAGTATTTCTTGTTCAAGAACGTAACTAAACCTAGTATTTCTTAAAAATCTTATTTCAGGAATAGACAATTCATTCCTTCATTTCCTTGTAAGCTTTTAAAAACTTTTCACAGCAACATTTTTAAATAGGAAAAAAACGACAAAGGTCATGCAGTCTCTCTTTGAACAGGTTGATGATGTGTGGACTAGCAAATTTTGAAGAAGAAAATTACACTTTGTATATGTGTAGATTTCAAATTTAATTAGTTGAGTTATGAAGTCATATCAAACTTTTTTTTTTTTTCTGCAGTATTAGGCATGAAATATCTTTATGGGATTATTGTAAGCCTGTTGTTAAAGCCTAGCTTACATTTAACAGCTTGTCACTCTTTTAGAAAGTGCTTTAGGAGATAGCACTGTCTGGAATAACTCGACTGAAAACTCAGTGGAGAACTGAGATGGGCTTATATTCACAGGAGTGGCTGAGACAATAGTCTTTCCAGACTTTTCGTGCTATTTCAAAATTTCTCCCATCATGCATGTGAGGTTAATTTTTACAGGAAAATGCACATATTTTTAAAAACATACACAGAGCTCCATTATCCTACAACGATCCCATTCACTTGGGTAGGCCACAGCTTAAAAGTAAGCTCCGTACTTCAGAATCCACTACAGTGAAACTTGTTAGGGCCGGGACTCCATGTGACTAACTTGTTTTTCTACGTCTCATAAGTTTTCCACCTTTGACAGGGTGCAGTCTTGTTACTTGCCTATCATTCATTTTAGTGCAAGGTATGAGTATTCCTTCTCTGACAGGTTTCCACCTTGCGCTGGTTCCAGCTTTTGCAAGTTTTACTTGGCTAATTAATTTTAAGTCCTCAGTCTTTAAAACTGAGTCATGTAGCTCTTCAGAGTGGCAGACTCACATAAGATTTATCTGGTTCTGATTTCCATAAATTCATGCTTACTTAACTAATTCAACATGTGCTCTGGTGCACTGGGAGTTCTTCATATGTTAGTAACCTCAAAGTTCTGACATCCCCAAGCACTTTTATAAGCAAAGAGTACAGTACTTCCAGCTCAATGAAGAAGTTCCAGGATTGCAATATATTAGAAAAAACTTATTTGAACAGGGGTAGGGAAATATGGGTGACACTACTGCAACTGTACATTTCTAAAGGCCTTTCTTCTGCCTCATTACCAACGGGGAGGTGATGGTCATTCTTTGCAGACTTCAAGTTTACAGGACTAAAGTGATATTTCTTAGAAACATTTAGTCTCATTATTAACTATAATCATAAGGAGATCCAAAAAGTCATCATGTTCTCACAGAGGATGATCTCATCCCAGAACGTGGAGATGAAACCTCTGAAAGAACAGGGTATAAATAATCTTCCTTATGGCGAGTTGACAAGTGTAGCTTGTTATGAGCTACTGTGAAATACACATGTGTTTAGACATCTGAGTCTCCCAAGGGGGTAGATGACTCAGTGATTTTCAAAATTTGCTCTGCCAGAAGAGTTTCAGGGGGTCTTGGGGACTTGCAGGGGAGAGCTGGAAGAGGAGCTGAAGGAGAGAGGTACCTAAGGGGAAGGATGGGAATGGCATCTAAGGGAAGCAACAGGGAGGCATTTTCTGGGCAGAGGGCTCTCAGTGTCTCTCTTTTAGTCCTCCTGAACCTGAAGACAGCATTGTCTGTCTTACATATAGAGCTTCTGTGCAAGATTTTACTTGAGAAAATCATCCTGCTGTTAAAAATATTGAAAACCTTTGTGTGGCTTCTAGTTAAACATCATTTTATTGAACATTTGTATTCACCCACACTCTTTTCTGAATTCCTACTAAATAAAATTAAAGGAAGAAAGAAGGCATAAACCTACATGGACAAAGACAATGGCAAGGAGACAAGAGCAAACAAGAGAGTATCACAAAACTTTGAAAGACAGGATCAGAAACCCATTGCTGTTAAGCTGCTTCTGACTCACAGTGACCCTTATAGGACAGAACAGAATGGCCCCATAGGGTTTCCAAGACTATAATCTTTACAGAAGCAACCTGTCACATCTTCCTCCTGTGCATCGGTTGGTGGGTTAGAACTATTGACTTTTCTTAGCAGCTGAGGATTTAACCACTGTGCCACCAGGGCTCCCTAGAATGCAGATGGTTGAGAGGTGTTTGGTAGCACAACATTTAAGTGGTTGGCTGCTAATTGAAATGTTGGTGGTTCCAACCCACCCAGCAGCTCTGTGGGAGAAAGACCTGGTGATCTGCTTTTGTAAAGATTACAGCCTAGAAAACAGCTATTATAACTATATCCCATATATTCAAAATTTAAATAGAGACATGGAAGATTTTTCTTTATTAATATTATATTGTGTTTCAGTGAAGGTTTCACAGAAGTAGTGATCAGTAGTAAACATTTTAAATAAAAATACCCTCAGTGAAATGAGAAAATACCATGCCCCAAAATTTGCAAATATAAAGAAATGGACACATTCCTAGAAAAATGATAACATCAGAATTAACTCAAGAAATAAAAAGCTTGAACAATCTTATAGCCATTAAAGAAAGGGAAGTAACTGCTAAAGCAAGCACACAAATTAAACACCAGGCCCGGGTGGTTTTACAGGTGAGTTCTACCAAGCTTCCCACAAACAGATCATGCCAATATTATTCAAACTTTTCTTAGGCAATATAGAAAAGAGAGAATGTTTCTCAACTTATTTTATGAAGCCAGCATAACCCTGATCCTAACCAGACAAAAATATAAAAAAAAGAATAGATTCCATTCATGAATATAGATGTAATAATCCTAAATATTACAAATCATATCCAATAGTGTCTGAAAAAATAGAATACCCTTCAACCAATTTGGGAGCTCTGGTAGTGTAGTGCCTAAGGCACTTGACTTCTAACCAAAAGGCTGGTGGTTCAAACCCACCAGCCACTCCTCAGAAGGAAGGCTGGGCAATCTATTTCCATAACGATACAGCCTTGGAAACCCAAGGAGGGGTCGCTATGAGTCGGGTCCGACTTGACAGCACATAACAACAACAATACAACCAATTTAGGCTTACACCAGGTGTCTTTGTTCTCTAGTGCTGCTATAACAAAAATACCACAAATGGATGGCTTTAACAAATAAGAATTTATTTGCTTATAATTTAGGAAGCTAGAAGTCCAAATTCAGAGTGCTGATTCTAGGGACTGTGTGAAGGCCCCTTGACCTTGGCCTTCAGCTCTGCCTCCTATCTCAGGCCTACTGGAGCTGAAGGCTTCTCGTAACTCAGACAGCTGCTGGGTACTGACGCTGACAAAACCAAGGTTGGCAAGTAGAATGGCACAATCTCAAGATCAATAGGCACTCAGCAGACCACTGGTTCAAGTCCAGGAACAATCCCAAAATCAGCAGGCAACATGTCAGGCCACTGAGATGAAGACTCGGCCAAATGCAGGATCTGGATGTGCCCAGAAACTGGAGATCTTTCTCAAAGCTTCCCCTTATATTCTGGAAGCAGGCCACACCCTAAAGCCAACTACTCAGCTGCTCACAGCAGATTCCACCATGGAGGTGATTACAATCTCATCATGGGGAATAACTATATCCAGCTGCTCAGCCACTAAAAACCATGGCCCAGTCAAGTTGACACACAACCTTAACTACAACACCAGGTATGCAAGGATGGTTTGAATTTTGAAAATTTATATATGTATCATACTACATTAATAGATTAATAGAAGGAAATAATATAATCTTCTCAACAGATGTAGAAAAAGCATCTGATAAAATTAAATATCCATTCATGACAGAACCACTTAGTAAATTACAAATAAAAGAGAATATCCTTAATCTAAAGAAGAGACTCATTAAAGGAAACACAGATTTAATACCTTCATAAATGGAAAAATACTGTAAGCATTCCTTTTAACATCAGAAATGAGCTAAGAATTCCAACTATTACTACTTAAAACCACTGATGTATTAGGGTGCCTATCGAGTACAGAAAGACAAAGATATCAGAGGCATGAATATTAGAAAGGAGTAAATAAAGATGTTATTATTTGCAGATGGCATCACTGTTTATTTAAAAGCCCTGTAAGAATCCACTTTATTAGACATAATAGGATAATGGAGAAATAAAAAGAGAAATGATTTTAAAAAAGCAGTAGATATATGACTAGTATATAAAGTTAGTTGCATCTCTGTACACCAGCAGCAATAATGAGAAAAGATTATTAAAGAGAATTTAAGGTAACAAAAGCTACGTAATACCTCAAAATGGAAAATTAAAAAGGCTTTTTAAAAAATATTAGTAAGATCTAAATAAACAGTGAGACAGACCATATTCATGGACAGGAAGACTTAATATTATAAAAATATAATTCTTCCTAAATTGATCCACAGATTCAATGCAATTCCAGTAAAAATTCTAACAGCATTGCACTGAACTTGATTGGACTATTCTAAAATATATATGGAAGAATAAATAACCAAGAATAGAAGCTTATTTCTGAAGAAAAAGAGTGAGAAAAGGGAGTTGCCCAGACAGATAAAAGGTTTTATTTTGAATCGAATAGTATAAATATCATATAGTATTGATGCAATGATAAAAACCATAACCAATGAAATAGGATGCATTCCTATGAATGTATAGGATATACAGTGGTGGTCTGTCAGATCAGTAAGTAAAAGAGGGACTGTTCAATAAATATGATGGAAAAAAAGGGTTATACATATGGAAAAGATGAAATTAAGACTTCTATTCCATGCCATACCAAGAAATTAACTCCTGATGGAACACAGAATTTAAAAAAAAATCAGTAATTTGATCTCTTGGTCAGAAATCTAGGTGACTATCTTTTGGACTTCCGGGTAGAAGAGTATTTGTTATATAAGACACAGAAAGCACTGACTATGAAAAAAAGTTTGATAAAACTGACTAAGTTGGGCAATCTACTTCTGTAGTGATACCACCTTGGAAACCCAAGAAGGGGTTGCTATGAGTTGGGGCCGACTCAATGGCACATAACAACAACAACAACATATTAAAATAAGATCTTCTGGTTATCAAAGACACCATGAGGAAATGAAAAGACAAGTTACAATCTGGGAGAAGATATTTGAAATAATGTACAGACTACTGATAAAGGATTAGTATGACTGTTTAAAGAACATCTACATGTCAGTAAGAAAAGAACAAAGGAATCCAATAGGAATTTGGACATAAGATCCAAATAGTTTATGAGAAGAACAAACAAATTAATTAAATACCATTGTATGCTCAATGAATTTTTTTAAAAAAATCTGGCAATATCAAGTTTTCATAAGGTTATAAGATCCACTGGATCTCTTATCCATTGCTATCAAGCTAGCGAGGGTCTAAATTTTTGTAATCATTTTGGAAAACAGTTTGGTATTGCCTTCTAAACATAAGCATTCATGTATTTTCCTAGTAATTCCACTCCTAGGTATATACCAAAAGAAATTCTTGCACATGCACATGTACAGCAGGAAACACGTACAAGAATGTTTATAGCAGTGTTGTTCCCAAGAGCAAAAGCTTGTTAACAACTCAATGTCCACTATGAGAAGAGTGGCTGGATAAACTCTGGTACATTCACACAGTGGAATATAATATAGCAGTCACAACCCCGGACCCACAAAAGGAAAAATGAGACTATTTTTATTTCAGGACAAATAGTGGCTTAGCTGTGAACAGTATGTAATTTTAATAATGCAAATGCTGAATAGTTATTTGACCACAAATCATGAAATAACTATGTAGGGAGAATGGGAGAGGAGTTATATAGCTATGTGTTTGAAAGAATTACAAGAGAGAGCTAAATTCCAATTGTCTATAGTAGGTAGTCAGTGGATGTTTATTTAGAAGGGAACATTATGCAAAAGAACATTTTATTTAGAGATATATAGGTAAATGCCACAAAAAACAGCCAAGGAGTTAATTGCTTCTAGAGAGTGGGACAAAGCTAGAGATGGTGGGACAGGGGACACTGATTTTCTCTTGTGCTATTATTATAAGCCTGTAGTTATTGTTGAAGGAGTGTCCTGGTGGCACACTGGTTGAAGCACTGCAGTGCTAACCAAAAGGCTGGTGGTTAACCCATCAGCTGCTCTGTGGGATAAGGATGTGATGGTGTGATTCTATGAAGATTATAGGCTGGGAAACCCTGTGGAGCAGTTCTACACTGTTACAAGGATGCTATGACTTGGAAGGAGTTCTGGTGGTGCAGTGGTTAAAAGAATTCAGCTGCTAACCAAAAGGTTGGCGGTTTGAACCCACCAGCCACTCCATAGGAGAAAGATAAGGTAGTCTGCTTCCATAAAGATTCAAGGCCTTGGAAACCCTATGGGGCATTTCTGCTCTGTCCTGTACGGTCACAATGAGTTGGAATCGACTTGATGGTAGTGGTTTTTGTTTATGAGTCAGAATTGACTCTATGGCAGTAGGTTTGGTTTTTGTAAATTTGCTATTATTAATTCTATTGGACTTCCAAAGCTATGTATATGTGTAATTTTGATTTTAAAAAACTGAAAAACTCCCATTTGCACAAGCTGGATATGACACTGCTGAACAGAGAAGCCAGACTTCTAGATGACTTTTTGGTGCTTTGGGGAATATTAGGCAATAATAGCAGAGATTTTAAAGACTGTGGTCTCATCCCCTCATTTTCCAAAAAATAGGGATGGAAAATCTAAGTAAATTGTTGATCTCAACATTGGAAGCAGACTAGGTCTATTCCTCAGGTTTCCAGGTCCCCAGGCCAGCACTCTTTCTGCCACATCCCACTAGAGAGCAAAGAGGTGCTTCTATGGCAAAGGGAAAGGGGATGTTCCAGCTCTGGAATGACATGGGGGAACAGCAAGGGAATATTAGGAGACTGTGCTGGCACTCTACTGAGGAAGCATGGCCAAACTGGATTCCGGTTGGGATGCACTAATCTAACTGCAGTGCCTTGGAATATGTGTATAGATGAGCATGTGTCTGCCTTCTGAGTTTTGCTGATTTAGATGAATCTCTAAAAATCAGGCAATTCTTGGATGATGCAAACAGTGCATGTGCTTGCTGCTAACTAATGGTTAGTGGGTCAAGTCTACCCAGAGCTCCTCAGAAGAAAGGCCTGGCAATCTACTTCTGAAGAATCAGCCACTGAGACCCTAAAGAGCACAGGTGTACTCTGAAACACACGGGCTCACTATGAATCAGCATGGATTCCATGGCAACTGGTTTGGTTCTCTAAGGATCAGATTGAAATACAAGGATACTAAAAGCCAGATAGAGTAGATTTAAACAGATATTAAAATGCCTACTTTAGAACAAAGCAGAGACAAAAAGGTTATCGGTTGGCTGGATGAATGCATCACTGTTATAATTTGTCTCTAACACTGGTTTGTTTAATCTGATTAAAAAAAAACCCAAAAAACACTTAGTATTTATACAGGATATATTTACTCTTAACTCAGAGGAAGACGAGAAGTGACAGACAATTGGAGAAGGATCTAGAGAACACTGATGCGTCTTTTGTTGCTACCAGTTTTATTTAAACAACGTTTTATATGTTTTGATTATTTATTCTACTTTTATAATAATAATAATTATTATTATATAATAATATAATAATTTTGCAGATCATCTTGCTACTCAAGATGTAGTCTATGGAACAGCAGCATGGGTATCAGATTGGAACTTTTAAGAAATGTAGACTCTCAAGTCTCACCCCAGGCCTACTCAATTAGAATCTGCATTACAACAAAATCCTCTGGTGACTCACATACAGGTTAAAGTTTGAAACACTGGTCCGTTACCTTACTCCAAAACCAAACTCACTGCCGTCCAGTTGGATCTGATTCATAGCGACCCCTCCTTGGGTTTCCAATGTGGTATCTCCACGGAAGTAGATTGCGCAGTCTACCTTCCGAGGAGTGGCTGGTGGGTTTGAACTGTCATTCTTCTAGCTAGCAGTCAAATGCCTCGGGCACTATGCCACCTGAGCTCCCATTACCTTACTATTTAGGTAAATTATAATTTTAAAATATTTTTCTTGAAATTAGTAGCTGAGAAAATGACCAGTGATATCCTGAAATAAATTAAGATAAAGAAAAACCACCTACATGACAGGTTAAGAACTGTAATAAACATTGAATGATCAAAGTGGGAATTGGATTTCTCAGTTACCAGTATTCATTGCAATCAAATGCATCAAGAGGGTGATGTTGGATGCTTGGGGACGGCTTAATGGGAAATCTGGTGGTCTGCCACACTTCTCTAAGCATCAGCCAGCTTGCTTAAGAGTGTGGCTTGATTTCCCCGTCATAGTGAAAAAACAGCATTATGTCCAGAAGAAAAATGAAATACAGAAATCTGACCTCAAGTGGCTGGGCAAATGGGCCAAAAAAAAAAAAAAAAAAAAAAAAAGGTGAGGTGGGAGCCATCTAAAACCCAAATAAAACTGGCAGTATTATTTAAAAAAAAAAAGCCACCCAAGGATTTAAAAGATACATTTTATTAGGCAATTAGTCAGATGACAAACCCTTTAGGTACATATCAGAAAATGAACTCAAAAGGAACATTCACTCACCGAGAGGAAAGGCTTGGCTTCCCACTTTTGCTACAGCTGGTGTAAATTCCTGGGCCATCATCAAAGAAGCTTCCAAGTGCCAACTTCTGTCTGATAGATTCTCTCTCATTCTTCTGTGCCTAAAATTTCAGGAGATAACAGAATGGCAATAAGCGGGCAGATACATCGCAACCATAGGCAGCCTAACAACGAAGTTCCTTAGAACTGTAACATTAGATGAAAAATAAATAGGCCACAGCACAAGAGCAATTGAATTATTAAGAGCTGAAATGAAACCAGTCTCTATGGGTTTCAAGGAGTCCTGGTGGTGCAGTGGTTAAGTGCCCAGTGGCTAACAAAAAGGTTGGTTCAAACCCATCAGCTGCTCCATGGGAGAAAGATGAGGCAGTCTGCTTCTATAATGATTACAGCCTTAGAAACCCCATGGGGCAATTCTACTCCACCCTACAGAGTTACTAAGAACTGAAATTGACTTGAGGACAATGGATTTGGTTTTGGGGTTCTACTGGTTTCTGCAAGGAATCTCAATTCATAGCCCTTTACGATTGCTAGTCTAGAGAATCACGACTATGGTGTTAAAGGAGCTTCACCAGGATAAAAACCAGTTGCTGTTGTTTCAATTACAACTCATGGTGTCAGAGTAGAAAGAACTATGCTTCATAGGGTTTTCTATGACTGATTTTTTGGAAGTAGATTGCCAGCCCTTTCTTGCAAGGTATGTCTCTAGGTGGACCCAAATGTCCAAATTAGTGGCCAAGCACATTAACTGTACCACTCAGGGACTGATGTAATTTATCTTCTTTCTACCTGCTCTTATGACAGACTAAGCCTATTGAGGGCAAACACTTTCTCTTGGATTTTATCCCAATTTGGCCTTTCCCTAGATTGTCCCTTCAGTCCCTTTTTTCTATTGCAAGGATATTAACTCATTGAATCAATATGCACCAAGCCTCTATGATGTGCTAGATTATGATGGAAATAGAGACAAGGACAAGAGAGACACAGTCCGTAGCTCCATCAGGCTTCTAGTCTTGTTGGGGACCACTGTTTCCTTTAAGAGTTATCCTTATTGCGCTAGGCTTAGAATGTGAGAAACACTGAACGTAGTCTCTGGAATAGCTGAAGAATTCTAATTGGGCCCATCTGTTTCATACTTTGAAGGGAAGTCAGGTTAGTTTCCATAGGGAAAGGATTTGGTAAACCACACTACTGTGATAATTTGGATAAGTTTACAATACTTTGCTTCCCATAAAAGTCCTATAAAAACTCACCATGCTGAAATTTTTAAACCCTTTAAACAACAGGAGAGCAGATTAGATGTAATTTCCTTAGTTAAAAATAAAACAACTTTTAAAAAATATATAGTGTGTTAGAAATCCAGGTTTGAGAATCGGATTTTGTTTTTCTCTTTTAGGGGATGATGAAGGCTGTGAGAAGTGGGCTTTTGTGTTCCCAGGAAGGGGTTAAAGACTGTACTGGGCAAATTCCACAACAAAATCCATGTCGTGTGACTGGGTATGGCTACTGAGGGCACGAGGTTGCCTTGATTTTGGAGCAGTGCATAAGGCATCTGACTGCTAACCAGAAAGTTGGAGGTTCAAACCCACTAGCCGCCCTGCAGAAGGAAGATGAGGCAATCAATTTCCATAAAGATTTACTGCCTTTGAAATCCAATGGGGGTCACTATGAGTTGGAATAGAATCAATGGCAGTGGTTTTGGTTTTGGGGTCACATTTGCTGCTACCATGAACCAGAAGTTACACGTAAAAGCTCTGAGCCATTGTCTGAGCATCATGTGTAAGAATGACGAAACACACAACATGTAGGAAGGGCTGGCGAAAAAATGACTTAACTTCATCCCCAAGTGAAGGGGAGTATACCCATTGCTATTGAGTTGGACTCCTAGTGACCATGTAAGACAGAGTAGAACTGCACTATAGGGTTTCCAAGGCTGTAAATCTGTATGGACACAGACTGCCTTGTCCTCTTCCCATGGAGCAGCTGGTGGGTTTGAATCACTGACATGTCGGCTAGCAACCAAGTTCTTAACCACTGCACAACCAGGCTCCTTGAGGGACAGTATACCATAGTTCAGGCTGCTCTGTCCAATATGGTAGATACTTGTCATATATGGCTATTTGCATTAACATTAAACTTAATTAAACTTCACAGTCACATTTGCTGCATTTCAAGTAATCAACAGCCGTGGGTGGCTAGTGGCCACAGTACTGGACATTGCAGAAGGAACTGACAGTGCTGCCAGTGGTTTTCCACTGCCAGCTTCAACATGTTGCCTCAGAAACCCCTCTAAGATCTTTAAGATACACATTCCCTGCTCCAGCAATAGATACTGAGTCTTTCTAGTCCAAGGAAAGCTCATCTCAATTCTCCTTTACTCTAATACTTTTTAATCCCTGGCCACCGCAAGTATTCATAGAGGTTTCACAGCTATCTGTATCTATATTTATAGCTATATCTATATGCCCCCATTTTAGCATATACCAGCAGAAACGTGTCATAGCAGGAGCTATCATATTTGTGTGTGTGTGTGTGCAATAAAGCCACAAAGGGAAATAATGTTTTTATACAATTCCAGATGTAAAGCTGATTTCCTACTGTATACTGGACTAGCAGCCCGAGAAACAATGGTAAGGTTGGAAAGGGAAGCAAGAATGACTTTATTTTTATTAGCCACTTGCAACTGTACTGCTGGGAACCTTAATTAAAGCAAACCACCCTTCCAAATATGCAGGGCTGGCACTTGTGATGGTCCAGCCAAAATAGAACCACGTTTCCTGACATTTTTATTTAAACCAAAAATAAACCAAACCAAACCAAACTCACTGCCATCAAGTGGATTCTGACCTCCTTTGGGTTTCTGAGGCAGCAAATCTTTATGGAAACAGATTGCCCAGTCTTTCTTCCATGGAGTGGCTGGTGGGTTTGAACCACCAGCCTTCTAGTTAACAGTCAAATGTCTTAGGTATGATGCCACCAGAGCTCCTTTATTTAAACCAAAGTCATCTCAAAATCCTTAAATAGGCCAGGCATTCAGTGTAGTCAGTGAAGCTCTCAATCCATGTGACAGAAAGAAGAATTTCTCACCCAATCCTCCACAGTCAGAAAACTGCTGAGTGGTAGTGAATATCCAAATATAAAATCAGTAGATAACAAGATGAGTGCTAATGGCTACACTCAACAACATGCTGGTGTCCAACATTAGCCTGGGGCCTGGCAGATGTTTCACTGAAAGAAAACACTTATTCCAGGTGTGAATGTGTGAATACATACTTGATTCCATGTTTATCTTTCCCAATTAACTTGGTACACTACAGATATACATACTGGGGAGGCCTTCAAATATTTCTATTCCATTACTTATCATTCTTTACATACTTAATGACTATTTCATTAACAGTGACAGAAGGTTGTTTATAGCACACTCTTTTCCTCCTCCTTCTTTCCCATTAACCAAGTAAAGAAAAGTATAAAGAAGATTATAAACTTCGTCTATAATCACACCACTCAGAGAGAGCCCATTGCTAATATTTTGGTATATTTCCTTCTAGGTTTTTTTTTTTTTAATCTTACATGTTGCGGTGTAGTAAATTAGTGTGGCTTTTCTACCCATAAGTCTTTGTAAACTCCCATGTAGGAATTGCTATTAGCAACTGAGGAGATCCTGATGGCTAAAGTCATCCACCTGGAGTATTTCTGTTGGGAGTGGCACAAAACAATGTTTTGGGAGGGTCCCACTCTCTCTCAGGTGCTTAGAGTTCTGATGCTATCTATGATTGGCTAGTTTGGTCACTCTGCTGGGCTCAAAAGGAGGCTTCCTAGAGGCAGAACTCTCCCTGACTGCTGGCTGAGGAAGACAGGCTGCTGAAAGAGACACGTGCTCCTGAGACATGCGCTGCTGGGAAAGAGACGCAAGAGACACGCATTGCTGAGTGAGACACCGAGGGACACGCACTGCTGGGAGAGAGACTGTTGGCTAAGGGACGGTGGGCTGGGAGAGGGACTGAGCATTTTTCCTGAACGCAAATTGTAGCTTGGTGCTTCCCTAATAAACCTCATAATCTGTGAGTTCTATGTGGCCACTGCAGCGAATTAGCGAACCCAGGAGAGAGGTGGTGGTGCATTGGGAGGAACGGTTTGAGAAAGGACTGGAGGGAGGCAGCATGTCTGTCCTTGTAGGAATAGGCCTTGGGTTACTGCTGGTAATCCTGTCTTCCTCTTGTGGGATTAGAGGAGGTCAGAATATGTGGCCTCCTTGTCCTTTTTGCACATGTGTATTGTTTTTTCATAAGTTGGGATCAGATTGTTTATTATATTATGAGAATTTCTCTCATGTTATTTAATAATCTATTCCTCACATATCGGCATGGTTAGGTTCCAAACACCAGGTTGTTACACAGAAATTGGCATTATGTGAAAATCAAGGATGATCACATCAGATCACAAAATGGATGATGCCAAATTACATCATTACATAACCTCCAAATTGTATCATTACATGACTGCCAAATTACATCATTACATAACTGCCAAATCACATCATTACGTAACTGCCAAAAAACACCGAGAATCACGGCCCAGCCAAGTTGACACATAACCTTAACCATAGTCAGTGTTAAGTCCTGCTTCATGCCTCAGTGTTTGTTACTGCCAAACATACATCATCAACGCATAAAAACAGTCAGACAGTACATTTTTCACTATTGTCGTAAATGTGAAATGTCAGATAACAAAAGAGTAAGTGAGGAATAGGTGTATTCTTTAAAAACACAATATTTAATGGTTGCATATCATTCCAGCCTATATAGGGTTACTTGCTAGTGTTAGCCATTTGAGTTGTGTCCAATTTAAAATAACACGGACATTAGCATTTTTACAAAAATCCCTGTCCTCATGTCTGATTATTTCCTCAGGATATGTTCCTGGAAGTGGAATTACCAGATCAGCTGCATGTGAACATTTGTTGAAGCTCTTGACACATTCTGTCATACTGATCTAGAGAAAAGCTGCTCCAATTTACATCCCTATTCGCAGCCTACATGTGTGCAGCTTCTACTATATCCTGGCTAACACTAACTATTTTCACTTAAAAAAAAAATGTTTTCAATTATGTTTGGGAAAAAGTGGTATTTTTAATTTTAATTTCTTTGACTACCACTGAGGCTAAATATTTAAACAGAATTTTTTGTTACCGTATTTTCTCTTCTGAATTACTTACTCCTAAGCTTTGGTTCAGAAGGAAGGTTGGGCAATCTACTTCTGTAGTGATACTGCCTCGGATACCCAAGGAGGGGTCACTATGAGTCAGGTCCGACTTGACGGCACCTAACAACAACAAGCTTTGCTTGTTCTATAGTGGTCTGAGAGTTTCAAAAATTTTAAAAGGGTATTAGTCCTTTTGAGTTTTAAATCCAAGTGTTAGGTAGTTAAGTGATTAGCTTCCTTTGTCATGTTGTTGGTGGCTTTGTACTTGAACAGTCCTTCCAGGTCAGAGGTAAAGGAGTTCACTTCACGTTGGAGGATTAAAAGAGAGGATAAATGTAAATTGTTATCAGCCAAACCTGGCCCACAGTAAGCCTGCAATAAATGATGGCTATTATGGCTAATCCTCTAACAATTCCTACTTTGAAGATGGGGAAATTGAGGGTGGGAAAGGTTATCGAGCTGTCCAGTAGAAATGGTAGGATTTAAGTTCAAGCTTTCTGGTCCCAGGTCTTTCTGGTCTTCCATGCCACCCTGCCTCATTGAAGAGTTAGGTGTTCAGGCTAAGAATGACAGACATCATGTTGGGAACATAACATACTACGCAACTTAAAAATTACAGATCCACTTCTTTCCTGGAATGGATGTGATGCTTTTCAGAAAATGGGGAAGCCACTTAAGAGCAAAGCATACATGCCAAGGCCTAATCATAAGCACAAATATTCAACACAAATATATTTTCATTAGAGCCACCCACCTGGCACCAGTGTTCAGCTCTCCTTCTGGAACAAAATGCAATTATCATACTTCAAGTGACTATGATTCAATTGACTAGAAAAATACAGGTTTTTCTCTTAAAGTTCAACAACTGGAACCCAATTCCCTTTCTGTTGTTCACCTGTGTAAAGTGTGTGTTTTATATGTGTGGTTTCAAAGTCGTTTTTTTCTCTAATGATACATGCAGAGCAATTATGGCCTCTTACCTCCAAAACCCAAAGATGCTCTAGGGTAAGGAACAGCTAAGTGTATAGGTAAAAGGAGAGGCTGATTCAAAGCTACACAGTTTGGCTGTGCTTATGGCAAGCAGAGCCACATCCCATCCTAAAACAGCCTTGAGAAATACCCCTATAAAACAAAAATGAAACATCTAAAATTGATATTGCTAGCAAAAAGCAAAAGGGCAACTGAGGAATACTGGCTCATCACTATGAGACAAAAAAGCTACTCAGACCAAGATGAGAGTAAAAATGTGCTTAGAAACTCACTGTTATCCAGCCTCAGGCAATTATTGTCCTCCTGCCACTGAATTCCCCACCGTCACCCTCTGTGCCTGGGCAGATAAGGCTCACAATGTGAGCCGGGATCTTAGAACACAGACCACTGAACACTTAAGACCCCAAACACCAGTGCTCAGCATTTCCCATGTGCCACTGTTCTACTTCACCACCCCAAACTTGAAAGAACAAAGAGGAGCATTTGATAAAAGAAATAAAAAGCAAAACATTCTGCTCTGAGTGATATAGTCTACCTCTACATCTAATTCCTGCCCAAGTCCCTTCCTTCAGAACCAGGCCCTTACCAACCAATGCCATTCTGGCCTCCCCTCCATGGGGTTTGCCTCCACACCTTTGGCCCAGTTAACACCCGCAGCCTCCTCAGGATTACCTAGCTAGCTGCATCCTGGTGTCTGGGAAGCAGGGACTACTCAATCTTATGCTAATCTACATGCATAAATTTATAAGCAAAAGGTTGGATATTTTCTGCATTTCCAAACTTCATTTAATTGGCGAAAAATATTTTTGTGGGGGTATCTTTGGGGTCACTAGGGTTCTCAGGAACACATTTTGGGAAATACTGCCCCTACACTTAAGGCCACCTGGTGCTCCAGTAAAACCAGATGTCTTTGAGTTTATTCTAATTCATAGCCACCCCATGTGTGCCAGGATTAGAGCTGTACTCCACAGGCTTTCAGTGACGGGTTTTTCCCAAGTAGATCACCAGGCCTTTCTTTGGACATGTTCTGGGAGAACATGAACATCTAACTTGTTGGTTACCAGCCAAGCACTTTAACCATTTACACCACTCAAGGATTCCTATCTGGTGCTCAGGATGTTACAAACAGCTGCTTCCTTCTGACCCCTGACCCACACAACCGGGAAGGGCCTGTCTGACCCGGAGGAAGAGGCTCCTTAAACACTCCAAGGGATGAATGTATTTAAAGAAGCTTAGCCTGGGGAACCAGGGGACCCACGTGATGAGAATGGTGCCTACGAGCTGTGGGAATAAAGGCAGCTGTAAGCTCTGGGCAGGATTAGACTGTAGGAAAGGGGAGTGAGGGAAAGGAAAATGTTCCCCAACATTTCCTCTCTTCCATCTTTTTTCTGAGTTAGCCTTTCCCTCCAGAGCTCCCTCCCTCCTCCCAGCTCCATTTATTTCTTACTTTTATCTGTTCATGTTGGGAACAGATTGGCTGTGCGTACCTGCTTTGAGGAGGCTAGAGTGGCACAAGCGATTTGTGATTGGTTGCTAACCTAAAAGTTAATGGTTCTAATCCACACAGTGGGTCTGTGGAAAAAGGCCTAGAGAACTGCTTCGGGAAAGATTCTAGCCAAAAACAACCCTATGGAGCAGTTCGATTCTGTAAAAGATGGGGGTCAGGATGAGTTAGAATCAACTCGAAGGTTTGGTTTTGGGTTTTTTTTTTTTTTTGGTTGTTGTTGTTGTTGTTGTTAAGTGCCGTCGAGTCGTTTCTGACTCATAGAGACCCCATGCACAGCAGAACGAAACACTGCCCGATCCCGCGCCAGCCCCACAATCCCTGCTATACTTGAGCCCATCATCGCAGCCACCGTATCAATCCATCTCCTTGAAGGCCTCCCCCTCTTTCGTCGACCCTCCATCCTACCAAGCATGACATCCTTCTCCAGGGAATGGTCCCTTCTTACAACATGACCAAAATAGGTGAGACGAAGTCTGGCCATTCTTGCTTCCAAGGAGCATTCTGGCTGCACTTCCTCCAGGACAGATCTGTTAGTTCTTTTAGCAGTCCATGGTACTTTCAGCATTCTCCGCCAGCACCACAACTCAAAAGCATCAACTCTTCTTTGGTCTTCCTTATTCATTGTCCAGCTCTCCCATGCATACCAGGCAATTGGAAATATCATGGCTTGTGTCAGGCGCACCTTAGTCCTCAATGAGATATCCTTGCTCCTCAGCACTTGAAACAGTTCCTTCGCAGTTGACTTTCCCAATGCTACACGTCGTCTGATGTCCTGACTGCTGCTTCCGTTGGCATCGATTGTAGAACCAAGCAACGTGAATTCCTTGACAACCTCAATCTTCTCTCCATTTATTGTGATGCTGCTCATTGGTCCAGTTGTGAGGATTTTTGTTTTCTTTCTATTGAGACGTAATCCATACTGCAGACTGTATTCTTCAACCTTCATCAGTAGGTGCCTTAAGTCATCCTCACTTTCAGCAAGCATTTTTTTTGGTACTTGTTTTATACTATTGTCTTAATGCTCAATTCACTGCTAACTGTTACAGATACCACTTCTACATTCTTTTTCTTGTCTGTATTGTTAAACTGTTACCTAATTCAGGGCTTCTCAAACTATAGTGTGCATGTGCTTCACCTGGGGACCTTGTTAGGGTGCAGCTTTGGATTCAGAGGCAGGGCCTGACACTACTTGTCTAACAAGCCCCAGGAGCAGCAAGAGACCAGTTGTTTCACAGAAGGTCTTCCCTCCCTCTCCATGCTTAAGGAACCTCAAGGGCCCCGAATGCTATTCCTCCAACCTCTATACTGGCGTTTTACCCCAGGCTTCAGAAATGCTTGTTAAAGCAATGAAGTAAATGCTCTCCACTGATGGGACAAAGAAAAACAATGTACCACTGAAGGAAAACTCCTAAGGAATGCTGGCTGTATCATTCCCGAGGCTGAAGAAGACACTGGTCCCTCAGGATCCAGATAGAATTTAGGATACCAGGAGGTTTCTGTGATGCTGGTGTGCCTGGTGGAGAACTGCACAGGCAGCTGCAGGCAAACAGAATGAGAATCTTCCTCCATCTCAAGTTTCTTTCAACTAGTAGTTCTCAGACCTGATCATGCATGAGAATTACCTGGAGGGCTTGTAAAAACAGACTGGTTTTCAGATTCAAAAGGTCTAGGATGGGGTTGAGAATGTGCATTTCTAACATGTTTCCAGATGCTGCTGAGGTTGCTGGTTTGGGGACCACTCTGGAAACCAGGGCTTTAAACAGCTGAATAGATCAAGTAGCTAGACGAGAGACAGAGTTGGTCCTTCTCTAATTGGGCATAAGTCTGTTCCATGTGGGGTGTCCAAACAGGCACTGAAGCCAGGTGGATTCCATTTGTATCTGCCTGTCCCTGCCAAGTCCTTCTCAGAATGCCTATTTTGAAGCAATTAATGCCCCCCTTGCTTCAGTGCCATCTATTGCCTAGTAATATCTGGCATCATCTCCATTAGCAGCAGCCACCAGGGAATGCAACTGGGGATTCTGGTGCTCCCTTCTGAGAAGTACTCTTCCTTTAGGAAAATGAGAGTCACTCTTGTTTCTTTCCTTAGTTTTTTTTTCTAACATTTAAAGACAGTGTTAGAGTATGGGGGAGTCAGAGGCTTTTAACCATTATGAACCGAAAGTATGGAACTTATTTGCTCATTAGGCAAATCTTATTAATTTTCTCTAACACAAAAAAGCAAAAAAAAAAAAACAAAAAAAAAAAAACTGATGGCACTTTCTAAATTATTTTTCAGCACAAATGTTTTCAAATGTTTTCTCACTGAGCAAAACCATGGGTTTCTCAAAAGATCAAAATGTGAAAACAACATTCTACAAGAAAATAAATTATATGCTTTTGAATATTAAGTGCATACGTGCTTGCACTGTCTAGGTTATTTCAAAGTCTTGAATCTTATTTTAATTCCCTGTGAATAACTTTTTAATTATTAATGGAACTATAAGTTAAATAGCATGGTATTTTATCACTGACTGTATATTAAATTTGACACTTCCTTTTCGTTTTATGTTTCTAATATTTTCCATTTCAGAAATGTATACTACACATTCCAGAGAGGTCATGATGAGTCACTAAATATAGGTTTCCTAAAGTGTTGAAATCTCCTCTTCTTGCATCCTTGCACCAATGTACCTAAACAAATTTATCCTGACCAGATGTCAGTCTTGGCTATTGGACAATATTGAGGCCTTTGGATTCAACTAGCTCAGGATGGGCGAGCTGGCTGTGGATACCTTAACTACAGGGTAGACACCAGAGGGGAAAGGACTCTGGGCCCAGTGTCTTCTGACACTTATTTGAGAACTGGCTGACATCCAAAGAGTTAGATGCTAGTCCAGAGGATTGTTGACAACAGTTCCACCATGAGGACGGTTTTACCTAATGGTAACTGCATTCCTCGTCATGCTGTTGTTACGTTAGGGCTATCAAGTCGGTTTTGACTCTTAGCAACCAGTGCGGCAAACAGCCCCATAAGGTTTTCTAGGCTCTGACTTTCAGAAGCAGCTCGTCAGGTTTTTCTCCTGTGGATCCACTGGCTGAGTTTGGACCATCAACCTTGTGGTTAGTGGCTCAGTACAATGGTTACATTGTGTCACCAGGGCTCTTTCTTGTCATGCTATGGAGGCAATATGTACAGGCAGAAGTGCTCTTTTACAAAGTCTCCAGCATTTGAATATTTTGCTAAGGGCTGGGAGGCAGAGAACGGCAAGGTATTGGACAAACATGTAGGGTTGAAGCTCAACAGCCACCTACTGGTTGAATGGGGACTTGGGTGAAGGTAAAGGAGCCTGCCCGAGGTGCAAGCAACAAAGGGGACTTTAAGCAATTTATCTGAAACAGGAACTGCTGGGAACATCCTGAGCTCATTCTGGTTCTCAAATGACTGCCTACACAGACTACTTTTTAACCCAGGACTGTGTTAAATAGCCCTAACACAGGGCTATTATCTGGCAACTCTGTTTTTAACAGGTGCCATTTTAGAAGTCTATAAAACTATAGCAGCCATTCAGTATCACTGTCACGAACACAATAGTCCAAAATACCTACTGAACGGGTTACATAATAGCCAAACCTTAATCAACCTCCAGGAAACTAGTGTCTTAAATCACTCATGTCATGACAGACTTAGGATCTGAGGAGAGCTGAACACAGGCAAATGACCAGAAGGGAGAAAGAGGAGTGCAGGGGGGCCAGGGGAAGGGACATGGATCAAGAAGTCCCATCTGACACTTTCTACTGCCAAGTTACTGCAACTTTTTTTTTTGTTGTTGTTCTTTGGGTGCAAATTTACAGAGCAGAATTTGTTGTTCATTCAACAGTTCATGTACATTTGGTTTCACTCTCCAGTTACCATCCCCAAACCTAACCCACTCTTCTCCTCTCCCTTCCCTGTGACCCTCTCCTCCCTGTGCCTTTCTTAGTTATGCGCTTCTGTCTGTCCAGCTTTCCTTCCATGTGAATGCTTCCCCTCTGATGCCCCATGGCTGATTGCTCCAAGGGCTGTATCTCCATAGAGTAGGTGGGTGCCTCTCCCTGGGTTGGGTGTTCTGCATATAAGTCTTACTACTGTTGTGCTGAGAGCCAGTCCTTGAGAGTGAGTCTTACCCCAGGCCTAAAGTGTATTCCAGGGCCATAGTCTTGGGGGGTCCCACCATACTACTTCTGACCAGTAATTCATTACTGTGTTTTTGAATTTTGTTCCACATTATCCCTCCCACTATCCAGGATCTCCAGTTTTGATCCCTTCCCAAGTGGTTGGCATTGGTAGCCAGGCACCATCTAGTTCTTCTGGTCTCAAGGGCCATCATATCCTACAGCTGATTAGTTCTGGTTACCTAGTGCTGCTCTGACAGGAATATACCACACATGGGTTTGCTTGAACAAACAGGAGTTTATTCTCTCACAGTTCGGGAGGCTAGAAGTCTGAGTTCCAACTGCCAGGCTCTAGGGGCTATGTGAAAGCCCTTCGACCTCAGGCTTCGGCTCTGCCTCTTGCTCCCAGCCCACTGAAGCTATAGGCATCTCTTCACTCAGGCAGCTACTGACTACTGAGGCTTACAAGCCCAAGTTCGATAAATAAAATGGCACAATCCTGATGTTACCAAACCATAAAGCAGGCCATTAATCCAAATCCATTGTAAGCCCCCAGGTTGGCAGAGCATGGCGGGCTGCTGAACAATGACTCAGCTCATGCAGGATTCAAGTGTGCCATAAGCTAGAGACCATTCCCAAAGCTCTTTCTTATATATGGGAAGCAGACCACATCCCTAAAGCAGCTATTCAGCTGCTTATGGTGATCCCACCATGGAGCTGATTGCCAGTCTCATCATGGAGAATAACTACCACCAGCTGCCCAGACACTCAACCAGGCCCAGCCAAGTTGACACACAACTTTAACTACCACACGATTGTTTCCAAATGGCCTTGGTTTTCTTCACTCTTCTTCATTTCAGATGAGAGGAGACCATTAGCTGCATCTTAGATGGCCCCTCGAAAGCTTTTAAGACCCCAGTTGCTACTCTCCAAAGTAGGTGTTACTGCAACTCTTTGGGCCATTATTTCTTCTTTTGAAAAAAGGCTATATACTTTACAGGTGGGAGCTCTGATGGCATAGTGCCTAAGGCATTTGACTGCTAACTAGAAGGCTGGTGGTTCAAACCCACCAGCCACTCCTTGGAAGGAAAGTAGGGCAATCCACTTCTGTAGAGATACTGCCTGAAAAATCCAAAGAGGAATTGCTATGAGTCGAATCGACTCAATTGCAGTGGGTTTGGAGCTTTTTTTTTGTTACTTTATAGGTTGTTTTAAGGACTAAATGAAATGCCATTTAGAAGGTGCCTGGCATAGTGCCTGGCAGAGAGCAAATTTATTCAGTGGTAAGCCCCCAAAGTCCAAAACTGTTGCCATCGACTTGATTCTGACTCATGATGATCCCACATGTTTCAGATTGGAACTGCACTCCAGATGGTTTTCAATGGCTGTACGTAATGTAACAGATGTAGCTCACCAGGCCTTTTCTTTCACTGCGCTACTAGGGGGATGTGAACTGCTAACCCTTCGCTAGGAGCTCTGGTAGCATAGTACCTAAGGCACTTGACTGCTCACCAGAAGGCTGGCGGTTCAAACCCACCAGCCACTCCTTGGAAGGAAGGTTGGGCAATCCTACTTCCGTAGTGATACTGCCTCGGAAACGCAAGGAGGGGTCGCTATGAGACGGGGCCGACTGGAGGGCAAACAACAACAACAACATATA
>NW_006921810.1:773769-816730 GCF_000298275.1 Orycteropus afer afer | reverse complement strand
CAAACCCACCAGCCACTCCTTGGAAGGAAGGTTGGGCAATCCTACTTCCGTAGTGATACTGCTTCGGAAACCCAAGGAGGGGTCGCTATGAGTTGGGCCGACTCCACAACAACAACAACCCTTCGCTATGTAGCTGAGAAGAAACCATCTGCAACACCCAGGGATATTCAATGGTAGTTTCCATTAACATTAAAAGGAGAAGTGGGGTAAGCTGATAAGAAGAGCAGAGGGAGGGATAAAAGAGAGCCAGAAGTATAGGGAAACTGGTGAGAAGAGGAGGAAGTAGATACAACAGAGGAGATTGGAAACAGAGAAGAACCATAAAAAAAATGAGGTAAGGAGAAGGATGTGGTGATCAAAATAAATTTAATGTGCTCACCATTAAACTGGAAAATCTAGCAATTTGGATCAACCCATTTCCTGACCATGCTGGCTGACCAAGGCATGCCAGTGGTGTGATATGATGGAAAGAACCGTGAACTCGGAGCTAAGAGGTTTTATAACACCTAAGATCAACCAGGCCAATGACTCCCTTTAAAGAAAAGGAGACCTAAAGTGGCCCAGAAAGTGGGAGATATTTTCCCCAGGTGGCTAAGGTGGGGCTACACTCCAGGGTTCTGTAATCTTAGCATAGATCCTCAAGTGTATTCAGCCCTTACAGACAGGAAGACGTGAGGGTTAATGGAGGTCGACGGCTGCTTTTCCTCTGTAATTGTGTGGGGAGGGCAGAGCCACTTGTCTGGAATGGCAGCTGGCATTCTGTGTTCCTGTTTATTGCAGTTTATCTCAAGCAGTCATTTCCATCCACCTTTTTAAAAAAACATGAGGCGCAGCTGTGGCTTCACTTTAAATATTGTTCCTTCTAGCCTTTTAATTTTTTCACGGGGTCCTCCCTAATCTTTTTAACATAATTGGATGCACAACACCAGAGACAGCACCTCTGAGGAACAAAAGCAAGGCGAGCGGGCTTTCCCTGCTCCTCTGACCACACGCAGCCATTTGCAGCTCCCTTCTTCTGCTGAAATATCTCAGAACAGAAGGAAAACCCAGCTTCCCTGTATTTTCTCTGCTCTGGGACAAAGTTGGAATGAGTCTTCAGCCATATACTATATTAAATTTTCTTGATTTCCTTTTCTCTCTCTCAATTAGTATAATTTGGATCTTTTCCTCTTTGGCAGCATAACCTCCAAGTTCTATTAAGTTCTGTAAGTTCACTGACCTATCTGAACATTTGGAGAAAAAACTGAAGCTGTCATGATTTCATTCTACTTGGATCAGTAATCAACATCCACAGAAGCAGTAGACAAGAAATCAAATGACATATTGCATCAGGCAAATCTGCTGCAGTAGGACCTCCTTAAAGTGTTTAAAAGCAAAGATGTCACATTGATGTTGAAGGTGTGCTTGATGCTAAGTCATGATCTTTTCAATCTACTTCCGTAGAGGTACCGCCTCAGAAACCCAAGGAGGGGTCGCTATGAGTGGGCTTTGACTCCACAGCAGTGAGTCGGGGTTTTTTATTTTTGGTCATATGCATGAGAATACTGGACAATGAAAATGAAAGACAGAAGAAGAATTCATGCATTCAAATTGTGGTGTTGGTGAAGAATAGTGAATGAACAAATAGGTTTTAGAAGCACGTTCCTTTGAAGTGAGGATGGCGGGACTTTCGCTTGCTTCCTTTAGATATCAGAAAGAACAATTGTTAGAAAAGAACATTATGGTTGGTAGAGGGTCAGCAAAAATGAGGGAAACCCTCAATGATATGGGCTGACATAATACCCACAACAACAGACTCAAACATACCACCAGTCATGAAGATGGCACAGGACAGGGCAAGGTTTTGTTCTGTTGTACGTAAGATGCCAGGAGTCGAGTAACTCAACAGCGACTTACAACATCTGACTATTTCTCCAGGCAGTAGCAATTTATTTAAGCTTATTTATATGCCCCACCATTAGGACTGTAAACTCCTTGAGGGAAAGCTTTCCTCTGCAATCCTGGCTTCATGTACGGGGCCCGGAACACAGGGGCTCCTGGTAAATGCTGGCTGAGTGAGTCAGGGTGCTGACTCATGTGCTGCCTGCCACAGTGGCCAGGAGACAACCAGCTATTGATCAGATCAGGACCAGCTTGGCACAAAGCAAGAAAATGATGGACTCAACATGCACGCCTCCATTCTGCTGAGGAGCAGGCTTTCCTCCCCACGTGCTAAGATCTGTTTTACGTTGAGTAGTTGTACTATTTTTATTGAATAAACCAGAGGTCCTCAGTGAAACATCTTTCTTATAATTAAGACCTTCCTCACGGAAAAGGAACAGATGCATAATCTTTTCCTTCCTTTGCCTCCACAGAATCTAATTTTAGTCATCGGAAAGTGACCTTTCCCCTTAAAGGCTGTTTCTCTGACTTTAAACAACCCTGTAAAATAATCCCTATACACATGTGGTATTTATTAGTACAACTGCTACAGGGAATTCTATGGTACCCAGGCAAGGGGATATTAATTTTCCAATTGTTTTTGACAATCAACCTCAAAGTGGGGTGAGAGTACACCGGAGTTGAAAAGAGACATTTTTAGAAATTTGTATTTTAAAAATGTCCTTTAAAATATCTGTGTATATATTTTATAACATACAAATTTGTATAATGGTATATAAAAAAACTATAACCAAGCTCACTGCCGTGTATGAATAAAATATATGCACATTAGAGACATGAGTTCAAAAACATTTTAGTGATGGGATACAAGGTCAAATAGCCTGGAGACCACTGCTTTATGATGTCTAATTTTATCTTCTACTTAGCTAACCAAACAGTGGAAACATTAGAGAGGGGAGAAAAATGTAGAAAAGGAAGATACTAATTAGGAAAAGTGATTTTATATAATTGTTTTCCTATTCTTTATACTTGGAAAAAAAAAAAAAAAAACCCTACATTGCCCTGTTTGATGAGGAGCTCTTAATAAAACTGTCAATAGTAGTGGGTTTTTAATTTTAATATTTATATTTTTAGCACACTGAAATTTTCATAAGTGACCATAATAAGCATAAACTTTAAGAGCACGTTGCCTGTGAAATACAATTAAAAAGTTGAAATGACAAAAGAACAACTCCCATGTTTAGGGTTCAGAACATTATGTGGTGGCTTCTAACCATCTCACACATCGAGAACTTTGAAGTGGTCTTTTGTACTAACCTATCAGTACTAGTCCTCCTAACATCACAGGTGGTGTTCTACTGCCTTCATTAGATAGTGGCATGCACAATGCAACTCTGTTTTGTTGTTGTTGATGTTTTAAAGCAACTTTAGCTTTACGTGTTTGTAGCCTTAGTCAGCTCAGTCTCAGGTTGCCGGCGTATCATTGCTCACTTATGCCAGGCATCAGGACTCTCTCAGTTTCCAAGTAAGAATAAAACTGCAGTGGTCATGGCTTTATTGTTATTGCATTAGCAATGGTATGCTTTCATTTTTCCTAAGTGCAAAGCAATCTACACATTTCTATTTGGGAAGCAGTTTGACAAAGAAAACTGTGACCGGGCCTTTGGCACTGAAAACAGAGGCGGTCTGAGACAGGAGCACTTGTTCGGCAGGTTTGATAAGTGATCTGACTGATGGCAAAATGTCCAAGCATCTTTTGCATGCCCGCTTCCAGCAGAGGGGACAGCTGAGAAGTGTTAGGATTTCATGACTGCACACTTATCACCTGGGACATGGCATTCCCTTCTGGGGGATGGCAGGGGTCGAAAAGCACACAGGGCAACATGGCAGGTCATTCAAACCTCTTTTACATATTTAAGTTTCAGCTTCTGGAGAAAGAACATAACCCATAGGACACTGCTCTACAAATAAAGTATAAACTTAAGATAACCTCCATACTCACGTACAATTATTTTTATAACATATAAACTGCTGTATTTTACATTATTATACTTAAGGATCTATCATGATAGAAGCTTCATTCTGGATCTCACTCTGGGGAAAATGTTAATGACATATGATCAAATTAAAGACCGAGCAGCAAGTTTTCGTGTTCTAGGAGGCTATATTACCTGATATTTGCCTCCAAGGGAAAAGAGGTCTCTATTTCCAGGTTCATATGGGAGGGCCCTTGTTCTTCATACTGTGCTGTGTTGTGAACTGCACATGACTTATGGAAAATAATAAGGGGGAAGGACACCATGTGTGTTTAGCCCTCTGTGGACAGGCAAGCTTATACTTGTAGTTTAATTACATGACCTCACCCATATAACTAAGGCTATTTTTACTTGACTCTGTTATTACCAGACAATTATCCTATAAAACATTCCAAAAATATATTTACTGACCTCTAAAAGAAAAGGCAAGCAAAGAATTAGCAGATTCTGTGTCAATTTAAAAAAATGTCAAATCCTTAGTAAGATTTTATATTTTTAATTCTTAAAAAAAGTCAGACTTACACAGATAGGTTACATGGGATAGTAATTACTTATTGAAGGTGAATGGTCAACGTATGTCAATAATTTATCAAAGTATCCTTTACATAAAAAGCTTGTCTAGCAATTAAATTCATATTAGAACTTTTTCAACTTCAGACTAACATCATGTGTGTTTCAGTGGCTGCTATATTATATTAATGAATACAAGCTGGGAAAGGCAGAAAGAAGAACTCCCTAGCTTAATCCATTTGATTCTGTGCATTTAGTTTCTGGAATATATTATGCAATGGCTACTGAATGGGGAATTTGGCCACTACTCAAGGGTGATTAGAAAAAATGGTCCATTTGTTAACAAAGGCATTCTTCCCCCCCTTACCTTTTTATAATTCCCCTCCACATCCAATGGGGATTCTTGCCTGATGATGTCATCCATTCCATCACTGTCCAAATTCATCCTTTAACACTTTATAATCTCACTTAAGAAACAGCCTCTCATGAATTCTGATAGGTTGATGTGCCAATTGCCCAGGAACCTGGAGATTACTCATGCTGACATGGAGAGGCAATGAAGAGTCTGTGTCTGGCTAGTTGTGTCCTTGTCCCCCTCTGTCCCAGAGACACAGCCCCGCCCAGTCTCCCTGGTCTGTCCCACACGGTGGCACAGGGCAGCTGCCGCTCGCTCTCCCGGCTCACTCTGCTCCTGACACACAGTGTGTGGTGAGTCCGTTCCCCACCATCTGCTGTCACCTTCTCCTGAATGACCCCGCCCAGATTCCTCTCCAAGCACCTTTCCTACTCCCAATAAAGGAAAAGAGAGACACTGAGCACCAGCCAGCTGATCCAACTCTCCAGTTCAGGCTGAGTGTGGCAGAGCTCTGCAAGGAAATCAGCAACCTTACTCTGAACTAGGGATAGAGTATGTGGGACAAAAATAGATGCGAACACTTCCAGCCTTGCAGACATCACCAGTGAGCTAAAAGCCGGGTATCCCATGACAAAACAAAAGCAGTATAATTTCCAACCTGTGAGACAGATGGTTTGCTTTCTCCCCCCACCTCAAACCAATCATTTTTTAAAATCAGAAGAAAAAGTCTCATCTTCTGGAAGAAGGCAAGTAAAATACTGAAATTTATTTCCAACACAGACAGGGATCCCTTGGCCTTAGGATCGGTGCTTTGTTCTATTAATATAACAAGAGCAAAAGATCCATCAACTTTTCTTTAAAATGCAGCCAGTGACTGGCTTTTTCACAAAAGAGAACGTTCCTTTCTGCTGCTCTCTTTACCCTTTTCCCATGGCTTCTCGTTTTTGTTTACTGGCTTTATATACAAAGGAGGAAAGGCCCACAGCTGGAGGATGTTTTGGGTGCAAGAAGCAGAAAAACAGAAGTGCACAAACACACACACATACTTATTATCAAATTACTACTGCCACAAACTAAAAGACCCATTATTTATTTTTTAAAAAATAAAGTTACTGTTTGCAGGAGACATGGGCCAAAGAGGAACCCAAAAGCCAAGCCTTCATTTAGTGACATCATCTATTTTGATGTGCTTCAATAGAAAGCAGCAAATATAATCAACACATTTTTCAATATGGATTCTTTACCAGTCTCAACTCTGTTACCAACAGAGTCAAAAGCAAAAAATGTCATTCACAAAAAAAAAAAAAAAAAAAAGAAGGTGGGGACCAGGTTTGCTGGTCCAATAGAGCCTGGTGGAACCACTGAGACTATGGCCCCTAGCTGCCCTTCAGGTCTGGACTTGAACCCACACCTGTGGTTTCCAGCCAAACAAAGTACAGGCATGTGAGTTAAACATTTACCTCAAGTAGACATACGCCCTGGAGAGAACAATCATGGGAGAAGTAAGGGCTGCTTATGCACAGGGAGACAGCTCAGGGGGCAGGAGAGTATGGAGGGATGGACACTGGGAAGAGGTAACTATGGGGAGGAAGTGGGAGGGGAGCTGTTGCATTGTGGTAAATTTTGGTCAATGACATGAGACAAAGTATATGTGAATTGCTGTATGAAAAGTGAATTTACTCTGTAAATCTTCACCCAAATCAAAATAAAATTAAAAAAAAAAAATGCCATTCAGATAGGCTTTTGGTATCTGAACCTCTACTGACATGCTCACATGCAATTGTCTACTTATTTGTTTTCATGAGATTTCTTAAAAATTAAATCTGTGGAAAAATTGTGGCATAATGTGTCTCAATATAGTTTATTTTATAGCCCTATTTCTATAAGTAAATTGTCTCTTCTGAAGCTCTTGACCCAAATCTTCCCTGTAGTCTACCCTCATCCCCAATTCCAGTTTTCCCAAGAGAGTAAGTTGCATGTTTGGTGGACACTATGACAAGTTTTATCTCATGAGCCATACATGCATTTAGGTTGGGCCTCTCCCTCTTGGAGATCTCTCTTGTCTAAGACTCCTCTGGATCACAGGCCTGTCACTCTAGATGGGGGTCCCACTGTCTGCATGTACAAAGCTCAGAATGTTTTCCAGGGCTACTGGTGAGGCTGGTCACTGGGTGCTGCCCCAAGGGGGCTGTTTGTAATGACGGGGATTCTCCAAGTCTAATTAATGCTTTGGGAGCTGTGGTGGTGTAGTAGTTAAAGCATTTGGCTGCTTACCAAAAGGTGGGAAGTTTGCACCCACCAGTCACTCTACAGGACAAAGATGAGGCCGTCTGCTTCCCTAAAGGTTATTTAGCCTGGGAGATGCTATGGGGCAGTTCTGCTCTGTCCTATAGGGTTGCCGTAAGTAGGAATCCACTCGATGGCAGTGATTTTTGAAATGTTCTACTTTGAAGGACTCTATGTATATTAAATCTTGCCAAAGGAGGTTAATTAAATGAAGGAAACATGTATCTTACTACATGGCACACATTAACATAATAATCATAAACGTGTCACTCCACTGAGTCAA
Source organism: Orycteropus afer afer (assembly GCF_000298275.1). Taxonomy (NCBI): domain Eukaryota; kingdom Metazoa; phylum Chordata; class Mammalia; order Tubulidentata; family Orycteropodidae; genus Orycteropus; species Orycteropus afer. The sequence continues at coordinate 809,379 of NW_006921810.1, read as the reverse complement.
CTCTGACTCATGATGACCCCATGTGTCACAGAGTAGAAATGTGCTCCATAGGGTGTTCTATGAGTCAAAATTGATATGACGGCCGTGGGTTTGGGTTTGGTTAATCTTCATGGAAGCAGCTCACCAGGGCTTTATCCAGGAACCTGCTGGGTGGGTTTGAACCACCAACTTTTAGGTTAGCAGCTGACTGCAAACCACTTGTACCACCCAGGCTTAGCTCCCCTTTATTGCCACCATCCATCCGTCAGTTAGTTGTCCTGTGGTGGCTTGCATGTTGCTATGATGCTACAAGCTGTGCTTTTGGTATTTCAAATACCAGCAGAGTCTCTATGGTGGAGAGGTTTCAGTGGAGCTTAGTCTTCAGACTAAGACTGACTAGAAAAAAAGGTCTTGTGACCAACTTCCCAAAATTAGTCAATGAAAACCTTATGGAACAAAACACAATATTGTAAAGGGTACTAGAAGATAAGCCCTCTACATTGGCAGGCAAAACACAGTATCTACAACAATGGACTCAAACATACCAAGGATTGTGGAGAAAGTGCAAGACAAGGCAATGTTTCATTCTGTTATATGTAAGGTCGCCATGAGTCAGGGCCAACTTGATGGCAACTAAGAACAGTAACAACCCTTTATTGAGGGTTTGCTATGTGCTAGGCTCTTTACATGTGCCTGTTACATACCTCTTTAATCCTCACCATAAGCCTTTGGAGTAGCCATTGCATTTTACAGAGAAGCAAGAGGGCTCGGTGAAGATAAGGAACTAGTCCAAGACACAGCAGCTAATAAATGGTCAGGTCAAAATTTGAACCTTGGGCCCTCTGCTTCTGTTGCTCACACCCTAAATGAGTATGCTACAGAACCCCCTCTCCCCCCACACACACATACTGTTTGCATCAGCAAGAAGCAAATACATGCAAGAAAGTAAATAATCAAGCATAGCTGTTTTAAAATTAGGGCTCAATACAGGGAGAAACTGGGAGCACTCCTCATACAATAATATAAGGGACTGAAATGTTTAATAAGCTGTATACATCTGGAACAACTAGTATATATAGACAGATGTCCCCTTGTGATTCAACATCAAAAATTTCTATGAAAGCCCTTCTTTGATGGCCATGCCTGACATGCTGTATGGTGAACTTTTCTTTCTCGTTTACCACAGTTTTGTGGAGCCACTATGGCTTTTTTCCCAATAGCCAGTATGGTTTCAAGCCTTTTGCCTTCTCTAAGAGGACAGGGATTTGTGTTTATTCATCTCGTTTTCCATATGGCATCTAGAACACTGCCTGGCAAGGGATAAAGCAACAACAAAGGGCTGTTGAAGAAATACATGAACAGAGGGAACATGTACATATTGCCTAAAATGCTTCCTCTAAATGCTGCCCAGTAGGAAATATTAAGTTTTGTATCGGTGTTTTTCAATCAAAATCTTCTCTGGAAACCATACATGTTCAAAAGTAAAAAATGAGTCTGCTAGGGTTGAAGGAGAGGGGCTACTATGCTCACTGGTGGCCCCTACCTACTTGTTCTCCCAGGCCCGTGACACCTCTTAGGAATACTCTGTGGACAGATGCCCCAGGGCTTTGCAGAGCTTGAAAACTTCTAAGGATGTGAAGAACAGTTCATCCACACCAGGAGCAAAGCAACATTCTGCTCCTGGCAGTGGCTGTGCCGATTTCCAAACCCTGGTTCATTCTGCACAGGGTCAGCCAGTTACATCAATTTCAGTCTCTGAAATCAGCATCCTGGTCCACGGTTAGAAACCTATATGGTCAATCGCTAACATGAATTAAATTACAAATATTTCAAGATTACAAGACTAAGTAAGGTATATCAAACTGTAAGCATAAGTAGTAGTAGTATTTTTTACTTTAATCTTAACAGGGCAGGCTTAAGTACAGAGTTAAAATGAGAAAAAAACAAACCCTTGGTATGTATATACATATGTAAACCAAACATATTACCATCAAGTCAATTCTAACTCATAGAACTGCCTCACATGGTTTCCAAGGCTGTAAGCTTTACGGAAGCAGACTGCCGAATCTTTCTCCCCAGGAGTGGCTGGTGGGTTCAAACTGTCAATCTTTTGGTGAGCAGCTGAACACTTTACCACTGTGCCACAAAGGCTCCTATATATATATGTATAAATATACAAAAATTAATATATATGCATGAATAGTATATTAACTATTTTACATACACACACACACACACATATTAATAATAAATCACATGTACATGTATTCTCTTTTAGAAGAGCACCACAAAACTGTGGTTGTTATGTGCCGTCGAGTCGGCCCTGACTCACAGCAACCTCTCCTTGGGTTTCTGAGGCAGTATCACTACAGAAGTAGGATTGCCCAACCTTCCTTCTGAGGAGTGGCTGGTGGGTTTGAACCGCCAGCCTTCTGGTTAGCAGTCAAATGCCTTAGGCACTATGCTACCAGACGGAAATTTCCCAGCCTCACAGCAACAAGGAGTAGTATTAAGAGTTTGAAAAAGACCATTCTGTCTCTTTCCCCTTTTCTTGTCACAGTGATCATCTGTATAGAGACAAGTGACAGAATGTCTCCTGCTGAAACAGGGATGCCAGAGATGGCAGGCAGTTTCCAGCAGCGGTGAAGTTACTCTGCTCCCTTCTTAAAGAAGCTCTCAGCACACAGACAGGCTCATTGCCTAGCCATTTCCAAAAGGTCTATCTCTGTCAGGACAACTTGCACCAGTTTAAAATATCTGACACTTTCCCATCATGTGGACTGAGCTTATTCACAAGCAATGTGCTTCGATATTCTCTAGAGGTCTGCTACTCAAGGGGGTCTTCCATCAGAGCATCTGCACCACCTGGGGGCTTATTTAGAAATGCAATAGCTCAGGTCCCACCCCAGACCTACTGAATTAGAAACTGCATTTTTAAAAGATCCTCAAGATTTTCTAATGCCTATTACATTTTGAGAAGCAATGTTCCAGAAGACTTGGGGGGGAAAAAGTCATTATTAGCCATTACCCTTCTTTTTCAGACTGTATTTCCAGGTATGGTGGCAAGAGTGTGGCTCAGGATGCTTGGGATTAATTCTGTAACTAATGTCACTTCCAAGAGGTCCACATGAATACACAAAAGGAAAAAAATAAAAGAAAATTCCCCCTTAGAAGAGACTAGGATTGAATGTAACGTTGTAGAGTTTTGCAGCAGTAAAACCCAACCAGCAGGAGAAAGCGCTGGTGACCTGCTTCCATAAAGATGATCAGAATTGACTCAATGGCATGAAACAATAGGTTAACAAGGAGGCAGCACCCAGCCTTGTCTTTCCCACAGAATATTTTCTGTGGTTCCCTCCCTCTCTTTAAAATGAACTGTCCTGGTGTAAGATAGGTGCAGATACTAATGCTTGCCCTTAAAAAATGCACACACAGCCACTTAGAATCCATGAAGTAGAAACGGCCTCTTCCCAGCCTCCTGCCCTAAAAACCAAGGACTAGCATGGAGAGCTTCAGTTTTCTGTCAACCCATAATCTGAATTAAAAGGAGACACTGGTCATGTGAACGAAAAGCTTTTAAATGATCATTATCGGCCACTGGTAGAAATTATTGACTCTGAGAACACTGACCACATTACTGGGAAATCACTTACACATTGTCAAAAGATTTTCCAATTCATGGATGGAAACTCTCTTCCATCCTGATTAACCCTTCGGTCTCCCACTGCCTTCTTTGTAACATTAGCATCCAAATCCCGTGTACTGTACATCTGATTTACAATCTCTCTTCTAACAAACTATTACTGTTTCCTTTGTGCCAAGATCACCTAAATTTGGTCTGCTTTTCAACTGAGGTATTCTGATAGCTTGATAAGCCATGAAAATATGCAAGTGACTTTTAAGTTCACTTTTCAGTGTAGGTTAAAAATGTAAAATAATGGCATTAGGAGTGGGGCGGAGGAGGAAGAAATGTTAGGAGTGGACGGAGTGCCATATATTATTCCATACCAAAAAGATTGAGGATCACGGTTGCAAATGCTTCTGCCCAACTAAAAACCCAAGTACAGGAAATTGTGGTCAGTTCTTAAGGCCATGACACAGAGTCCACATGGGACCAATCTTAATGTCCTCATTATGTTTCTCTGTGTTCTGATTGTTCTCTCCCTACTAATGGCTCTTCTGCAGTTTGCCACCAGGCCTCTCTGCTGGTTGTTTTCTTCTGAAGCCAAGTAGTTTTGTCAAATTACTTTCTTTTTCAGGAACCCTCATTTTTCTATCCAGTGTATAGGCAAACACTAAGTATACCAAAATTTCAAATTATTCTTTGGTATAGAGAATACATATAAATAATGGGATATGGTGCTGTTGCTGCTGACCGACATTCATTTATATATGAATGTTGGGTCTCTACTCTGCAAAACGCATTGATTCAGGGATATGTATCCATACAGCTGTTCCCATTTCCTTCCCATCAGAAAGCCATTTTCCAGCAGAAAATACTAAACCATTGGTGTTGCATATTTCTTTTTAAAAAACACTTAAAGTCTGAATCATGATGTTTGATGCCCCAAGTGCTATTTTAAGTAGGAATGATATGCTTGTACAAGATTTCTATTTTGATTGGGGGCATTTAACACTGTATTATAAAATACTTACGCTTTTGTAGTAAAGCATATAAAGTATATTTTCAGATATCTTGGCTAAAATAAAAATGTAGTTAAATTTATAGCTAGAAATATTTTCTTAATTTTTAAGGTCATAGGTGTGTTACTACCTTCTCAAAAAACATTATCATCAAAAAACTGAACCTGTATTTCAAGGCAAAACACAACTGTACTTTAACCAGGCAAACCAATGAAGACAAAATACTATTCAGCACTACAGACTATGGGAAAAAAATTTTCCCTATCCAAAAAAAAAAAAAAAGTCTATCAAAGAAAACTTTTATTGAATTTATATTTAAAAGCCTGCATCAAATAGTATACTAAAAAGCTTTTAAATTTCCTTTCCCATTATGTTAATACTTTTTTTCCTTGTAGATGAAGCCAGGCTTAAACTGGGCAGAATCTGAAATGAACTCAAATTTGATACCTTGTTTTCTCATTCACAGGAAGAAGGGATTGGGAAATGAGCGCTCACTTGGCCTTTTGTCAACAGGGATAGAATATACTTCCTTTCCTTTGTTAACCATTAAACAATGCATTAAAATCAGGGCACAAAGGGCTTGTTTACTACTTTCTCTAGCAAGAATTTAAGAATATCTTGATGTACTACTTAAATTGAAATACTCCCTAGTTTTATAATTTGAGACCAATAAAGTGCATCTTTAATTTACATGCTGGGTATGGCACTTCACTTGGTCTGAAACATTCTACCCCAGCAAAATTTGGTAGTTCAAGTGGGTAGTAAAGTTACCCCTTTATATGGCAAAGATTTAGGAAAACTCTGCAAAATTCAATATACTAAGATAAAGGCAGATTTGGGATGAGCATTTGCTTCACCGGGCCACAGGTATTTTTGAAAAGCTCTTGGGGATAGATCTTGAGGTTTACCTTGGGAAAATTCTCTGGGTAAAGAAGCAGACACAGAGGTACTTTTTCCTTAAGGCAATATTTCTGAGATACAGTCTCATTCACTTCATGCCTTGCAGGAGTCTCTCCATTCTAGCACTGGGAAGCTTGTGAAACGTATCTTACAAGCCAGGTAAATGGACTTCCAGGGTCAGCTTCCCTGTCTCCTTTTGCAATATCTAGATCTGAGCTTCACTCTAGAATTATAATGAGAAATCCTCATCCTGGGGGCTCAGGACAGCACCAATTACAGAAAATGCAGATCAGTTCAACAAACATTTATTGAACACATACTGTGTGTGCAGGGCAGGGGCCTGTGGAAATTAAAATAAAGTCTTTGTCTTCTGGAAGCCTGTTGTCTAATGGGGCAGAATGACCTGTGTGTAACTAGCTGGAAATGGGTTCTAAGGAAAGTAAAAAAACCAAGTACAATGAGAAGGAGAAATTGTGACTGGGGTAAGTGAGAGTGGGGGTGGGGTATGAGAGGGAAAGTTTCCCAGAGGAGATGGCATTTGAGCACTGAAAGGCTGGCTCAGCCTGCAACAGGCGGAAGTGGGTGGTTGTGGGTAGGAGGCATTCCAGACTGAGGCATCTCAGCAAAGAAAAAGAACTGATGGCATCGTGGGGGCAGGAGTGCAGTCTGGGGGAGGAGTGTTTTCATCAGGGTTCAGATCACAGTTGGGCCTTGATTGCCATGGGGAGGGGTCTGGGACTTTTCCTAAAAAAAATGGGGAAGCATTAAAGATTTCTGACCATGTTTCCTCATGACAAGGGGTGTGTTTGAAGAAGAGACTCACCATACTTCTGAGGGAGGAAAAAGATGTGGGTCATTTGCACACCGTTTTACTTTTTCTCTTCCAAGTTTCAATTCCCACAGCAACTAAGAATGTGAGAGTGTGATCTATATCTGTGATGGTCATGAGGGAATTTAAGAGATGGTAAGAAAGGGATGAAAGTATGTCATTTTTATACACACACACACACACACACACACACAAAAGTAACTGCAGGAAAAGGGGTGGGGAAATATTTGGAAACTTTTAAGTAAAATGGACCCTTTGGCTTAAACTTGTGCTTTCCAGTTACCAATATTTCTCAGCTTTCTATCAGAGACCATTTAGAAGAATTTGGCCTTTTGAAAGCTGCCAGGCCTGAATCTGTGGGCAAGGTTCTTTCCTGAAGAGATTGGCTCTCTTCCAAGACTGGAAAATGGAGGTCGATAGCTCTGTCTTTTAATGCAGCAACAACTGAAAATGACAACACATGCCTCAGTAACCTCTTCGTTAATGTAAATTTGGGAAGGACAAAAGTATACAAGGATACTGACAATGTGAGAGCCTTTAACAACAAAACAACAATAAAAAATTAAGCATGAGAATTCTTCTCTGATCACTCTTTTTCAGCTTAAGCTTTTCAAACCACAGTGCATCCAAACAGCACAAGCAGGTGTTTTCAAACTCTTAGCAGCAGTGAAACTCTCCTTTTCAACATAATCTTCTATTTGGAAAAGTAATATATAAAAAAATACATTTGTATCTCTACATGGTAACAACAAACAACTGAGAGATGAAGCCACGCAAGGTTTTCCTCAAACGCTTCCTAAACTTCACTGATCTCTGAGGCGCAGAGGGAGGAATGATGGCGGCAGTGATGATGGTAGGGAGAGCAGCTGCTGTTGAGTCAATTCTGACTCATGAGGGCCCCATGTGTGTCGGAGTAGAACCATGCTCCACAAGGTGGTCAGTGGTTTATTTTCCACAGTCGACTATCAGGCTTTTCTTCTAAGGATCCTCTGGTGGACTTGAACCTGCAATCTTTTGGTTAACGGGTGAGTATGTTAACCATTTGTCCCACTCCTGGCAGTGGAGGAAGGTGGCTTTTACTCCACAGATAGCTGACTTCTTTACACAGAAAAGTGGCCTCTGGCAGGGGACCTGCCAACTCTCATGCCAGACTGTTAATGGGGAAGAAACGAATTGTACACATGAAAAAAACTAATGAGGAATAAGGGGTTAAGCTGACCAACAGATGATAACAGTTCAGGTTAATGACAGGAGGGTTAAGGGAGAGAGTGGGACTGAAAGCCATTGAAGTGGCTATCAACATACAAAAAAAAAAAAAAAATCCCCTAAATTCAAGCTAATATAGTATGATTATGCTTCTTTTTCTTAGTCTATTTTATATATAATACGCATATCCACCTTACTTGAGGGCCTGTTCTAAGCACTGGGAAAGCAGAGTAAACAAAGATAAAAATCTCTTATTTACAGACAGGGAGATAGAAGACAGATTAAATAAGAAAAATATGTACTATGGTTTGTTGTTGTTAGTGGCTATCAAGTTGATTCCAATTCATGGTGACTTTGTATGCACTTGACTGTTAACCAGAAGATTGGCGGTTCAAACCTACCAGTCACTCCTCAGAAGGAAGATGGGGCAATCTACTTCTGTAGTGATACTGCCTCGGAAACCCAAGGAAGGGTTGCTATGAGTCACGTCCGACCCGACGGCACATAACAACAACAACTGTATGTGCCGAGTAGAACTGCTCCATAGGATTTTTCAGAAGCAGACTGCCATGTCTGTCTTCCAAGGTTTGAACCACCAACCTTTCAGCTAGTAGTTGAACACTTAACAGTTTGTACCACTTAGAGACTCATAGCTGTGATAGATAGTGTGATAAATGCTAAGTATAAAAAAATATATTAGGAAGCATAACAGAAATATTGGTGTACAATTGGGGAGTTGGAAGTTTACATAGTAAGTCCAGGGAATGCCTCCCCAAGGTGAGCAAAGACCAGAACGAAGAGAGTGAGAGATGCAGGCAGGGTTGCCAGATAAAATATAGGATAATCAGTTGTGTTTGAATTTCAGAAAAACAATGAATGGCTTTTAGTATGTCTCAAACAATGCAAATTATTTGCTAAAACCAGCATCCCTACATGCAGGTATCTGGGGAAAGTGCACACCAGGCTGCAGGAATGAAAGTGCAGGGCCAGCCAGCATGGCGGGAGGCAGTGAAGGGAAGGGGCTGTGGAGAAAGAGGAGTCAGAGGGGAAACGGTCAGATGACATAAGGTCCTGTGGGGCTTGTAAAGACCTGGGCTTTTACTCTGAGCAAGATGATAAACTGAAAATATTTAAGATGTGTGACATGATCTGATTTACTAGATTTAAAGGATCACTCTGGATACTGGATACTATTCTCAAATAGAAAGGCAAGGACAAGAGCAGGGAGATCAGTTAGGAGGCCATTACTGCTATAATGATAATAATAATAAACATAGTCATAGTAATATATATACATCTATATATATACACCAAAATGTGCATATACTTTTTTTGGGGGGTGGGGGTAGGGTTGGCCCGTGAATCCTCATCCATGGACTCTCAACTAAAAACCCTGGTTATATCATTTATGGTAGGAAAGGAATCAGCTTTTCCTAATAAACTCTATATACTCATTAAAAATGGGAATCTAAGGGATTTGGTTTAACCACTGCTATTATTATCCATAAAAATCTTCATCAAAAGAAGAAGTTTCTGAAAAAACATTCAACTGTTGATATCCCCAGGGACTGAGACAACTCCAAATGAAGGGCTTTGAGAAACCATCCTTCCTAAATCCAGTGGTCTGTGGCTGCTGACCGTGTTCTAAAAGTAAGGTTTCTAAATGGGAGCAAGATTTGACTTCAAGGTTAATGTTTTTGTTCTTGCTGAGCTAGGCATAAAGGCAGAGAGTTTCAAAAGAACACGCACAGGAAAGCAGCTCTGCTATAAAACACATGGAGATGCAGAATCTCCTGACTATTGTTATCTGCCTACTACACTCAATTTTATTGTGAAAATAAACAATAAGTACTACCTTAAACACATAATGGCAGTGTTCATATAAAATAAAATCAATTTGTCTTCCTTTGGAAGTAGCAGTAGGCTAACGTTTCCTCTCCAGATGAAACTGTTGATACCTGATAATTTTTTGACCTACAAAAAAAGTGATTTCATGTTCAACCTAATGAAAAAATATAGCGAACAACCTTACAGTAGTTTGTCTCAAAAAATAAATTATATATCTCTTCTGAAAAGGGAGAAGAAAAAATTATTTTAATTATCATAGTAATTTAATCCCCTGGAACCGTGCCAGACATGGATTAGCCTCTCCATAGATGTCTGACGTTCTCCACCCCCAAGCTCTGTATCATGTGTAAGTGAAGTCGCGGTTGTGTCCTCGGCATCTCGACCACTTTCTCATGTAAAGCATTCCTGTGAAGCATAGATCTTGATCTGTAGGGCCCACAGATTTAAATATACTATAAAACGAAAGTACTATAAAATCAGCCCACAGTTACAAATTCCAATTAGAGAAAAACCGTACATTTCATGGGCACATTCTACTTTAACTGAGATATGACCACCTTGAGTCTTGTGAAATGAACTATTCAACCACTATGAAATCTGACCTTATGAGAAACACCTGCTTGTCTCAAGCGACCCACCTCACACAAGGAAGAGGTATTGTTAAATCAGAGAACTGGTTTCTTGGAGCTCTGAAACTCCGTCAATTGAGGAACACCCCAATATTAACTACCCAGGTCTTGGAATAGCCCTGCTGTGCCACTGCAAAGAGCAATTTCTCTGAGAACACTCTTGTAGTCTGTTTACAATGACGATACTTACAATGTTGTCTCAACAGTCCAAGTCCAGGAAGGAGTTATTAACACTCTGGAACTCATCTTTTGAAAGGGTCTAAGTGTTTAATTCAGAACTCCAGACACCAAATTAGCACATACATCGATACATACTATTAAAAAATTTCCATTTGGATTCTTTCATGCAAAATAATTCTTATATACCTCACCATTTAAAACAACATACTAGTAAAATTAAGTTCAGAAAGACACACGTTAAGTGCAACTTTAAATGTCAAGTGCATGCTGACTGATTTTTGAAAATTTCTAAAATCATCAATTATTGCTGCCTTTTTACACAGTTTCCTTAAAGGCAGCCCTAAAAACTGGATGTGAAGCAACTCACACGATATGCAATGAGCAAATATCATGCTTTTCAATGTTATTGACCTGAAATTCCGACCAGATTTCTCTCCTTTGAATCCCCTTAAATTCAATTATAGTTCAAAACAGTTCCTCTTATCTGTACAGGCATACAAAATGTGCTAAAACCAGATCACCTCTGTGGATTTCACAAACGCTTTAAAGGCCAAGAAAGCAGTGTTTTCTGCCCCATTACTCCCCAGAAAACCTAATTACAATTCAAATACTGCATGCGTTAAGGGCCAGGAGCGGCGGATGCAAGATCCCTTGAAAATTCGGAGAGAGGCAACCTGCTGCTTTGGAAGAGGAAGGCCTCCTCTCCACAAGGATGCCGGCCTAAAATCAGGTTTTAAATCTTACCTGGTACGAACAGTTCTCCTGATGTACCATCTCAGTGCATCCTAGGGCGCAGACCCCTAAGCAAGACTGCTCACCGATGCTGCTAAGGGAAAGCGCCGAGCATCCACAGGCGCAGAGAACGCCCTGGTAAGGCAGGGGCTCCCCGCAGATTAAAATGGATGCTGTTTCGCTGATCAACCTGCGCAGTTGCACTGCCTGTGCTGGGAAGAGCGCAGCCCAGGCAAGCTGCTCTCTCGGAAACCAACAGCTAAGCTTGCTAACATGGAGCTAGGACCGGGCTGGGGGAGGGGGCGCGCTCATCACTGGCACAATCAGCCAATTATATTATAGGCACAAAGAAAAGGATCAGTCTGGGGCTGGTGTGACCTTCTGGTGCTTTATGAAGGCAGTTAACTGATGTGGAAACATTCTAGTCCTCATTAAAGGGAAAAAAGCCAGCGAGGGAGAGAGAGTGAGCGACAAGTACAAATCAATGCTGCAGTTGAACATTTCTAATCTCCAGCATCATCCTTCCTGCCCACAAATGCTTAGATGATGTTTAATTTAAAAAAAAAAAAAAGAAGGCCTTAAAGATCATTTTAGAACTTTGAACATGCTAAAAGGGAAAACAATCCATTCTGAATATTGACATTAAAAAGATGCTTTCTGGGTACTTTTTGAAGTGTTTGGCAACTTTGTAACTAAAGGGAGTGTCTTAGTTCTTAAATAAAGCATTATTTTGTAACTTTTTAGATTCCTCAAGTTTTGGCCCTTACCTTTTTTAGGGCAATGAGAAATAGAATGGGTGGAATAATTATTCCTATAAATTTTTTTAGAGAGAGTTTATTGAAGTTTTAAAGTCAATGTGGGAGCTCTGGTAGCATAGTGCCTAAGGTACTTGACTGCTAACCAGAAGGCTGGTGGTTCAAACCCACCAGCCACTCCTCGGAAGGAAGATGGGGCAATCTACTTCCGTAGTGACACTGCCTCGGAAACCCAAGGAGGGGTCACTATGAGTACATAACAACAACAACAAAGTCAATGTACTTCATTCAGTTCATGAAAACCCAATTCCAAATTGCAAGTTTTTTGACAGCACAAGTTTGTACGTACATATTACCCAATGCTCTGACTTCACATCCCTTATTATCCCCAATATAGCACATCTAGTAAATCCATTTCTTAGTAGATTCTACACGGCAAACCTATGTGTGTCAGAGTAGAACTGGGCTCTATAGGGTTTATTGTTATTATTATTATTTTGAAGTAGATAACCAAGCCCTTCTTTTGAGGTACCTCTGGGTAGACTTGAACTGCCAACCATTCTGTGATCAGACAACTGCCTTAACCATTTGCACCACCCAGGAACTCCAGTATAGCTCATATGGCGCTTGGAATGGACCATCTACCAAAGAGAGTAATGGAAAGAATTCTGGACTTGCAGACAACAATCTAAGGAAATACAAATTTGAGGAGGATGATCCACCATGCCAGATTAGGCAGATACACTATCTGGATCCTATGCAACAAAGACTGAAAAAACAAGGGAAACGGCTACAGATGACAACCCTGGATCCCAGAGCTTCAAAGGAAAGGATAAAAAAGTAGATCAAATACTGATGACAGGAAGAGACTGAACCAAAACAGTGAACAAGGAGTGGTAAACTGCCAACTGGCACAGTGTGGCCATTTCGAATTATTTCAAGTAGCAAACTGATTGGAGTAGGAGCTAGATAACAGACTCAACTTCTCCAAGACTGCACCAGCTCCCACACCGGTGATCAGGAGACCAAAGCATTGTGTCCTCCGCCTACATCTTGCGCAATCTTCCAGTGACAAGAGGTGTGGCCTTCCCCACTCCTATCCAACTGGCAGCCAGTCAGACTCCCCCCACTGCCAGGGTTGTGCTGTTTTTCTTTTTCTTTTCTGCTTAGTTCTTCTGTCTCTCAATGCCCCACTTTTCTGTTTTTTCTTTCCTCTTCTCCTGTCCTTTTTTATTTGGATCCCAAAGAGTGGGAGCCCCTCCCCTGCTGCCCACACGGTTAGCAGTGCCTGCCTCCACCTCTCCCTGGTTGGAGGTGCATGCTCCCTGCAGCACGCACTGCATTCCTGTGCAGTCATGTTTGGTGGCTGGCAGTTTTGCCAGTACTGTGCTGCTTTCTTTCTTCTTTTCCTTCTTACATCTTCTCTCTTCTCCCCCTTATTTTCCTCTTCTTTCTTTTCTTGTTTCTTCTTCTTTACTCCACCTTTTCTTTCTTTTTGCCTCCCCCACCGCACCCTGTGGTCAGCAGCACCCAACCACACCCTTCCACGGATGATGGTGTGCACTCCCCCAGAGTGAGCTCCACATTCCTGCCATACCTGTGTTTGGCAGCTAATACATACATCAGTTTTTTTAATTCTCTTTTTCTTTCTTCCCTTCTTCTCAGTCCTTCCCTCTCTCCCCTCCTTTTTTTTTCTTTTTCTTCCATTTTCCTCCACTTTTATTTTCTTCTTTAATCTGGCTGAACAGTACCTCCCTACTCCCCCCACCTCCTTGTTCAGTAGTGCCACCCCAACCATCCATATTTGGCAGTGCATGCACCTGTGGAATGAGTGTGCCACATTTCCATTGCAGCCATGTTTGGTGGCTACCACTTGTGCCAGTTGTATGCTGCATTTTTTTCTTCTTTTCCTTTTTTCTCTTTTTCTTTCTTCTTAGGTCTCCTTAGGTCTCTATTCCCTTTCCTTATTTTTTTTTTCCTTTCCCCCTTTTTGCCTTTTATCATCTCCCGACTCTCCTTTTTTCTCCCTTGTATCTTTCCCCAGAAGTAGAGGGCCAGCAACCCTACTCAGCCATAATGATCCACACCTGCTGTCCCACTCACTGGTGAGTGTCACCACCCACTCCAGCATCACTGGAATAATGACAGATGGTGAACAACACCCACCCACTCTGCCCTCAGCTGCTCTGCACAATCAGTGATCAGAAACTCGTGCTTATGCACCTATCTGCTATCAAATCCACTTGGAGACAGGTGTGAGTGCCCCCATGCTACCAAACTAGTGACCAAAGTAACAGACCTGCCGTGTTGCCTGGATATACTAAATCAGGAAAAAAAACAAAAAAACAAAAAACCAAGAAAATCAGGGTGAAGCAATCAACAAATTAAAACAATAACACTACAATGTCTCAGAGACAACAAACAAGTCCAAATCACACACAGACACACACAAAAGAACAGGGAAAGATGGCTCAATCAAGTGACCAACATACAAGGCCAGAAAATCTGCTGGAGAAAGAGATACTATTGGAATTATCTGAGAAGGAATTCCAAAGAGTTACATTTAGATACCTTCAATGGATTGAGAGAAAGTCTGAGGAAACCACAGATAAAATCAAGGAAAACACAGACAAAACTCTAGAAGAATTAAAAAAAAAAAAAAACAGAAAAGAAAAAAAACAAGAACAAATGGACAAAATAAATGGAAAATTAGAAACCACACAAGAACAGCAACTAGAAACCCAGAAGTTTAATACTAAAATTTCAGACATAGATAACACATTCAAAGAACAAAGGAGTAGAATTTTATCAATGAAACACAGAATTAGCAAGATGGAAGACAAATCCCAACACTAATCTACGAGAAGAACAATCAGTAAGAGTAACAAAAGCAAATGAAGAAAGCCTAAGAATCATGTGAGACACTATCAAGAGAAATAACTTACATGTGATCAGAATTTTTGTCTCTTCCAGGAAGAGACAAAAAAAGCACCAAGAAAATTGTCAAAGATTTGCTGGAAGAAAATTTCCTTAATATCGTGAAAGATGAGAAGATATACATTCAAGAAGCTCAATGAACCCCAGATATGATAGCCCCCCAAAAGAAAATCACCAAGACATATCATAATCAAACTTTCCAAAACCAAAGACAAAGAATCCTGAAAGTAGCTTGGGAAAAATTAAAAGTCACTTATGAAGGAGAACCAATAAGATTAATCTCCAATTTCTTGGCAGAAACTATGCAGGCAAGAAGGCAATGGGATGACATATCTAAAACCCTGACAGAAAAAGAATTTACCAACCAAGAATTATACTTCCAGTAAAACTGCCTATCAAATATGATGGCAAAATTAGGACATTCCCAGATAAACAGAAATTAAGTAAATTTCAAAAACCAGAACAATATTACAAGAAATGCTAAAAGGAGTCCTTTAGAAACAGAACCAACAACAGCAGATAGCAAACAGAAATTAAGACACATGATGGCATCACATGGGAATCAACCCAGATAAATAAGTATCAAAAATAAAATAAACCTACAAGACTGAAAATAGGGAACCAGAGATATCAATTAGTAAACAATGATACCTACACAGCAAAAAAAAAAAAAAGGGAATAGATGATGTAGTTAAGCATTTCTAAATGGAGAGGAAGTTGAGACAATATAAAGATAGAAATGACTGCTTTAAATTTGCTAAGATAATAAAAAATTATAGGTAACCTCAAAGAAAATTAATAAACCTTCTTACCAGAATAAAAAATAAGAAAATTATAAAATCTCAGTAAACATGTCTCAGTAAACATGAAAACAATAGCAATGAAGGAAATGATAAAATCCATAAACAAAATGAACTTAGCACAGAAGAATATACTAAACAAAGAAACCATCAACACCACACACACACACACACACACACAATACACATAGAAAATGGAAGCAGTAAATTCATACCTAGTGATAATTACACCAAATGTAAATGGATTAAATGCACCAGTCAAGACAGCGAGTAGCAGAATGGATAAAAAACAAAACAAAACAAAACAAAAAAAAAACACGACCCATCAATATGCTATGTTAAGAGACACATTTTAGTTACTAGGACAAAAATAGGCGAAAAATCAAAGGATGGAAAAATATATATCAAGCAAATGGCAACCAGAAAACAGCAGAAGTGGCAATATTAATTTCTGATAAAACAGACTTTAAGGAAATACAAATTTGAACATATATGTTTCTGGGAGAAATGTGGGCCAATTTCTTAAATGGTTCAGGCCACTAGAACCTTAGGATACATAAAAAGGAACGACTAGGCATAAAAAAATTTTGTGCTAATTTAATGACAGAAAATTAAACAACAATAAAATTTCCTTACTCATATTCTTCAGTTGCCATAGGCACTTGTTTTGTTGTTCCTTCATAAAACAATCTGGAACACATAAATAGTACTTAATAAAAACCTGCCTGAACTTAAACCACCAAATTAAAAAAAAAATCAAGTGATATTATTTTAAGCCATACATATACCCTTCATCTTGCTAACAAATAACCACACAATGTTCATGATGCTACTGCTGGATAAAAATAAGTACTTTTTGCCTGAGGAATAAAATTAATGTGTCTGACAAGTTTTCATATCAAGTAATATCTTAAGGATCTGTGATATTTTGTGCTAGTAATATTTGGTAACATATTTTTATTACAGTTTATCTGGTTTTTGGAAAGAAGTAAAAAACCTATTTTTACAGATTTTCACTATATTTTAAAGATTCAAATAGGAAAAATATTTGCTACCTGAGTTCAACTCCACTGGCACACATGTGGCTTCAGACTTCCTAATGGGGTGACTGAAAAGGTGGCAGAGAAGGCCCAACTCCTCACAGGCTTGCATTGCAGTACCAGGTTCAAGTGAAAAGTACTCTGGAGATGTGGCCTACAGAAGCTCAGGCCCTTCTCCCTTGGGTAAAGGAGAGACGTTGGTCACATAACATTGTAGGATTTTCTATGTCTGCTTGCTGGCAGAGGGTGAATGAAAGTTTGATGAATGAAGCTGAAGCCTAGGTAGATAATTGTTGTTGCTGGGTGCCCTTTGAGCCAGCTCCAACTCATAGTGACCCTACGTAAAACAGAAATAAACACTGCCCGGTCATGCACCATCCTCACAATCCTTCCTATAACTGGGCCCATCGTTGCAGCCACTGGGTCAATCCATCTTGTTGGGGGTCTTTCCCTTTTTCGTTGACCCTCTACTTTACCAAGCATGATATCCTTCTCTAGGGAATAGTCCCTTCTGACATGACCAAAATAGGTGAGAAGAAGCCTGCCCATTCCTGCTTCCAAGAGCATTCTGGCTGCACTTCTTCCAGGACAGATTTGTGCATTCTTCTGGCAGTCCATGGTATTTTCATTACACTTTGCCAACACTGTAATTCAAGTGCATCAACTCTTCAGTCTTCCTTATCCATTGTCCTGCTTTCACATGCATATGAGGTGACTGACTGGAAATACCATGAGTTGGGTTAGGTGCACCTTACTTTTCAAAGTGACATCTTTGCTCTTTAACAGTTTAAAGAGGTCTTCTGCAGATTTGCTTAGTGCAACATGGCTGCTGCTTCCATAGGTGTTTATTGTGGATCCTAGTAAAATGAAATCCCTGACAACTTCAATCTTTTCTCCATTTACCATGATGTTGCTTATTGGTCCAGTTGTGAGGATTTTTGTTTTCTTTATATTGAGGTATAATTCATACCAAAGACTGTAGTCTTTGATCTTTATCAGTAAGTGCTTCAAGTCATCTTCACTTTCAGCAAGCAAAGTTGTGTCATCTACATATGGCAGGTTCCCCCAATCCTGACACCACGTTCTTCTTTATACAGTCTAGCTTCTCAGATTATTTGTTCAGCATACAGATTGAATAAGTGTAATGAAAGGATACAGCCCTAAAGTTTTCACTGGCCAATTTTTTTTTTTTTTTTTTTTTTTTAGAAGTAGATGACCTCGTCCTTCTTTCCAATCTGCTTTAGTCTGGAAGCTCTGCTGAAAGCTATCTGCCATGGGAGACCCTGCTGGAATTAAACACCAGTGGCATAGCCTTCAGCCTCACAGCAACACACAAGCCACCAGAGTACAACAAACTGACAGATGAGTGGTGGTAAGTAGATAATTAGTCCTCTTAAATGAACACTGTCGTTGTTGGTAAGTGCCAAGGAGTTGATTTTTGACTCATTGCGACTCCATATGACAGAGTAGACTTGGTGCCATAAGGTTTTCTAGGCAGTAATCTTTACAGGAGCAAATTGCCAGGTCTTTTCTACCACTGGTGGGTTCAAACTGCTGACCTTCTGGTTAATAGCTAAGTGCTTAACCAAGGTTCTCATCTCTTAAAAGATGGAGAAAAGAAAATACACACTTTTCAGAGAGGGGAAACCATATGAAGCACATTCTCATCCCAAACTCTATCCTTCCCTATTAAGTAATCCACTAGGATAGCAACAGTAGATGAAGGTCCTACAATCCTAAGTATGCTCAAGAAGTAGGCCAATGTAAAAATTCCTTTTGCAGGGTAACAAAGAAGATGAAATAGAAACCTTATGCCTAATATACAGTGCACGATTACAACTTACCAAGAATGCTTCAACTTCAAAGGCTGTTAAAACTGCTCAAGTTACTACTTTGACAATCTATGACCCTAAGACTCAGGAACACACTTCCAAGCTGTACAAAGCCTAAGAAGCTACTTTCTGGATTCTGTTCTCTTCTGAAACTGAAGGCTCTGGGATACAGTACATAAATTTCTGAAGACATTTATCATTTTTTTTTTTTTTAAATAAAAGGCCTAAGCATGATCCCACTCTTCACAGTTGCTGTTCCATAAATAGTGGAAGTGACTCAGAGGTGCCTCTGGGGAAAACATATTTCTGACTATTGTATCCCAGATCCTGTCCAAAAAAAAAAAAAAAAAAAGCCCTCCCAAGAGGTATAAACAAGATAAAAAAGAATATATCAAGCAGGCTTCCATTTATAGTCATTCATCAGAAAGTTAAATATGATTTGTTAATGCAAAAAACTTTGAACAGAAAGCAGCTGTTCCAAGAACATTTAAGTTAAAGTGATTTACTAAACTATAGTAACGTCTTATTTTTGACTAAAAATATTGATGAGTTTATTATTTTAAGCATAGTGGCATAGAGATTCTTTTGTCTTTTTATGTGTTCATAACTTCCATCCTCATAAAAAGTATCAGGTTTTGGATTTAGATGGGCCCTCAAGGGAGCATTCAATCTAACACTGTTAATAGCCAGATATGGAAACCAAGTCTAAGAAAGTTGTGACATGCCCAAGCACATAGATCCTCCAACTTCAAAAAAAAAAATCTGAGTAAGAAAAAAAAGAAAAAAGGAATATTTCCTGATTAAATATTGTTCCTATTCCTGTCACCATGCAAGTTAAGACATCTTTAAATCAAAACAGCATTTTTTCAGCTGTGGCAATCAGTAGAAATAGAAGTTTTTTTATTGGACAGTAGTACAGTGGTAAAAACCACATCTGCAGTCACTTGAGCATACAGTTTCAAAAGTAAATTATTGTGATTGACCTGGAAAGGCCATAGGGAACTTTCTGGTGCAATGATAATGTATGACTTGATAGGGGTTTGGCTTATGCAGCTATATATTTGTCAAAACTTACCAAATGGTTCCTTTAAATTTTGTGTACTCATCGTATGTAAAATTTCCCTCAAGAATTTTCTTGATCCAGTGAACAAATTTTCAACTGTAGTTAATGACATATAGGCTGAAGTATGTAGGGAGAAAGTGTACTGATGTCTGCAACTTACTTTGCATTGCATCAAAAAAATAAGATGGATTGATAAATGGATAGAGGGATGGATCAATGGATAGCTATGACAAAGAAAGTTTATTAAAATGAAAATTGTCAAATCTATGTGATACATAAGTAAGTATTCACTTAAAATTTGTTTAAATAGCTTTAAGTTCTGCTTCTTTAAAAGACAGTGAACAAAAGAGAACTGTGTGGAAAATTAATCCTGGTCTGTGTCAGGGAAACAAGGTCCTTGAATTCTCTACTGAAAGAAGAGCTGGTAGTTATCACTACTGTTCCCTATCACTTCCCACCAGCCACTCCTTGTTAATATGCCCAGCTGCTAACCCAAAGGCTGGAGTTTCAAGTCTACCCAGAAGCACCTGGAAAGGAAGTCCTGGTGATCTACTTCCATTAACTAACTAACTAACTAACTAACTAAACTAACTAAATAAATAAAATCAGCCATTGAAAACCTATCATGCACAGTACTATTCTGATACACATGGTGTCTCCATGAGTTGGAATTGACTCAGTGGCAATTTTCTATTTTTTTTTTCTTACTTTTGTCACCAAAACAATTGACAATATCTATTACAAGAAAACTTTGAAAATGACTTCACAGTTCACAAAGTTCTTTCCCAAACAACTCCTTTGATTCATACAACCTTGTAGTTGAAACAAATTTCAATTATGTGCAATGTGAAGAAGTGGTTTCTTCCCTCAAGGAAGTAAGGCAGTGCACAGATGATTGAATATAAGGAAGAATGAGTTAAGTGTCTCAAATAGATCTTATTTGTTCACTAGAATTCAGGAAAGTAAGGTAACTCTTACCTATTGAGTTTATTCAGACTCACAGTGACCCTATGGGACACAGTAAAACTGCTCCACAGAATTTCTAAGGCTATCAGTCTTTACAGAAATAGAATGACCCATTTTTTTCCTGGGAGTGGCTGGTGGGTTCGAACTGCCGACCTTTTGGTTAGCAGCCAAATGTTTTAAGGAGACTATCCACCAGCCACTCCTCGGAAGGAAGGTTGGGCAATCTACTTCTGTAGTGATACTACCTTGTCAACCCAGGGAGGGGTCGCTATGAGTCAGGTCCGACTTGACGGCACATAACAACAACAATAATTTTGGCTGTTCATGTCTTAATGTCTGTGTTTTCTAGATTAATGTAAGTTTCCTTAGAACTTCAGTCTTGGTTGATTTATTCAATGCTATAGGGGGCCCTGGTGGCATAGTGCCTAAGTCATGTGACTGCTAACCAGAAGGCTGTGGGTTCAAACCCACAAGCCACTCCTCAGAAGGAAGGTTGAGCAATCTACTTCCATAGATACTGCCTCAGAAACCCAAGGAGGGGTCACTATGAGTCAGATCTGACTCAATGGCAGTAAGTTTGGTTTGTTGTTGTTGTTGTTATGTGCCATTGAGTTGAACCTGACTCATAGTGACCCCTCTTTGGGTTTCTGAGGCAGTATCACTACAGAAGTAGATTGCCCCATCTTCCTTCTGAGGAGCGGCTGGTGGGTTTGAACCACCAGCCTTCTGGTTAGCAGTCAAGTGCCTTAGGCACTTCGCTACCAGAGCTCCCAGTTTGGTTTGTTAGATATTCCCAATATCTGAAATAGCATTTGACATATAATAGGGTCTCAATAAATATTCTTATAATGAATGCATGCATACATGGATGAATAAATATCACCTTCTTAGTATTACCACAATTCTTTTAGCCTCAGTTTTTTCATCTATAAATAAAGAATGTTAATTCTTTGTTCATAGAGTTGTGGACAGGAAGAAATGAAAATAACATGTAAGACAGCTCTTAGGTGCTCAGAAAAATACAGAAATGGATTTTTTTTTTCCTATCATAATTAAAGGCAGCATTTAACAGGTCCAAGGAATAAAAAAGAAGCCTGAAGGATGCAGGTGATAGTGGGAATGGAAAGGAAAAGACAGGGGGACACATTCCATGACACCATGTGAAAAAAGAGATGGCATTTAGTAACTGACTAGGCATGGGCTGCTAACAAGAATAAGGAGTCGTGAGGTTCTTGAGCCCATTGCTGAAGTACAGCTGAAGTTGTGAAAAGAAACAGGGAGGAACTGATTCTGAAGAATTGAGGTGCTGTAGTAGGTTAATTTTTTTTTTTTTTTTAAAACCATAAACTTTTGAGTTGAAGGTACAGGAAACAACTGGGGCTCAAGAGAGAAATCAGGCAGACAAGACAATCTGGGGTCCTTTGCAAGGAAACAATTGTTGAAGTTGTAGAAATGGATTAGATTAAGGGAGAGACTGTAGAGAAAGAACTGAAAAGAAGCAAAATTATCACTGTGGTAGGCAGAATAATGTCTCTCCTCTTCCCAAGATATCTATATCCTAATCCCCATAACCTTTGAAAATGTCAGGGGACATTTTGTAAATGGCAAAGGGGAATTAAATTTGTTAATCAGCTGACCTTTAGATGGGGAGCTTATTTTATGTCACCCAGGTGGGCCTGATGTAATCACAAATCCCTTATAAGGTGAAAGAGGGAGGCAGGCAAGGAAAAGCCTGAGAGATGGCAGCATGAGAAGACTTAGACCAATGTTGCTGGCCTTGAAGATGGAGGAAGGTGTCACAAGCCAAGGAATGCAGGCAACCTCCAGATGCTAGAAAAGAAAAGCAAGGGAAGGAATTCTCTCCAAGAGCTTCTAGGATGGAGGCAGCCTTGCTGACACCTTGATTTTAGCCCAGAGAGACCCATTTTGAACTTTTGATCTCAAGAACAACAAGATAATACATTTGCATGGATCTCTGTCACTAAGTTTGTGGTAATTTGTCACAGCAAACAGAGAAAACAAATACAGTCACCTGGGGTGAAAGCCCACATTTAAAGGGAGCCAGTGAAAGAGGTATAGTCATTGAAGGGAGAGGAAGATGAAAACCAACATACTGTGGGGCAAGAAGAGGGAAAAGAGGCTGACAGGAATCAACTGCTTCACATACTGTATGAAGCAGAGGACACTATGAGGCTGAAGAAGAAAAACAACCAAGAGCCATTAGTTTTGACTATTTGGAAGTCATTAGTTACTCGCAAGTGAATAATTTCAGTAGCAGCATGTTAGGGGAGGTAGCCAGGTTATAAGAAGTTGGGGGACTGAGTTGAAAGCAGTTTGTAAAGAAGTTTGTTGAAGAATCAGAGCATCAGGATGGTAGCTTGCTTGTACAATATAATCAATCAGGGAGGCTGTTTAAGATAGAGGAGACCCAAATGCGTATTTTGTTTTCAACGAAGGAGTCAGCCAGAAAGGAGAAAGTGATGATGATGGGTGGGAAATAACTGAAATGGCCAGGCCCTGAAGAGTTGGATGAAGAGCATCCTGTGTTTATTCAGGCTGGAAACTGAAGATGAGGTGAGTGAGGTTACAAAGCAATGTCCTGAACGGAGGAGGTTACAGTGGAGCTAGGGAAAGATGGAGGAACACAGATGGATGGGTATCCTTGTTGCGTGCTTAAAGGAGGAGATGGAAGATTAAGGTCCCTCCAAGGGCAAGGAGGCTGGCTGGAGTGGGATTAGAGGTGGGACCAGTGTGGGGCAGCTTTTCCAAGAGATTTTGTATTGGGTGTTTCTATCTTACTTGAGCATATTCAATTCTGCTATAGAAGATTAAGAAACATAAACAGGATTGATGAAACTCATACGATAGGTTAGGTGTAGATAATGAATATGTAGTAGTTTCTTATGAGACATAGCTGAGATGCATAAGATGTGTCAGATTTAGATAATGAGTAAGCGAGTAGACATAGGCAGAATTCATGAGATGTGTTAAGTATAGAAAAGTTAGTAACCTAGGAGATACATCAGACAGATTTAGTATGTTGAGCATGTATGTGTTGACCATAGAGAGTAATGGAAAGACCAGGAAGTACCCAATATTCATGACATACTAACTAATGAGGCGTAAGAGTCCCACACGATCCATTAGATGGTTAAACTGGCTGCTCACTGGTGACATCTATGGCAAATACAAGCCACAGTGCTCATCAGCTAAGTAGCAGGAGGGCTCCAGAGGAAGCCAGTAGGAACTTACCCCTATGTTTTTCTGATAAAGCAAGTTATGCGTCATTGGCAGGTCTCTCTTGTCTAATTGGGCCTTGTTTCTCAAACCTCTACTCTGGTTCATAACCATATCAGACCTTTCCCTAAAGGTCTTGTGCCAGAGAAACTGGACATATACTAGAAAAAAGTAAATCTGTTTTTGCTTTCTTTTTTGTAAAGTATTGTTGTTGTTGTTGTTATGTGCCTTTGAGTTGGACCTGACTCATAGCAACCCCTCTTTGGGTTTCTGAGGTGGTATCACTATGGAAGTGATTGCCCAACCTTCCTTCCGAGGAGTGGCTGGTGGGTTTGAACCGTCAGCCTTCTGGTTAGCAGTCAAGTGCCTTAAGCACTATGCTCCAAGAGTGAACACGATATGAAAAACTATCAAAGGTGTTTTTATCAAGATAAAATGATGAGTTCAAATTTCTACTAACTTATTATATCCTCAATGAGAACATGAGACTGTTTTGTTACATACATTGAAATAAAATTTACAGAAGTCAATTATGGTGTTATTCCAAGTTTTATTTATAGTTGTAAACGGTTACAGTTTTTTAAAATAGATTATGCTACAATCTTTTCATAGTCTTCCTTAGAAACTTGAAACCAAGTAGTAAGACATTTATTTCAAAATTGATTTAGTAGCAATATATAGCAATTGCTTCCATTTCTTATTATATACAAGGTAAGAAAAGACAGAGTACCCAAACTAAAAATAGATAATCAGTCTATAAAACCTTATCATTTGATATAGTGGGCGTTCACTTGTCATTGCATAATCCACTATTAGCCTTCATGAGAGAATGTGCCAAACAGATGTACCCGACCCTGGCCTGACATAGCACTGAGCTGAGCCTACTGAGTAACTCAGATAATTTTTTCTGCTTGGTTACACACAGGCATGAATTAAAAAAAAAAAAAAGAACCCGTAAAGAGCTACCACTTTCAAAACCAATGGCACATTTACAAGTTCAACTACTTATTGAAGTAAATTTATAAAAAGATTTCTTAACCTGGCAAGATAAAGTAACACATGGATATAAAAACAAGGGGGAGGAGATAGTTTGCATAGATATGAGGGGATGAAATCACTACATTTTGGGCTGTGATGTTATATATACTCTTCTTAGAACAGCTTTACAGAATAACAGTCCCACTGCTAATTTCATTTGAAGATGTATTGTGAATTATCTTCACATCTCAGAACTTTCAAATTTCCAATTTGATTTTTTTTCTGGGGAGTGGAGATGAGGTGTTTAGCAGCTCATATAATAGGTGCAAATTAGCCTCTAAAAATACCTCCTGCAACCCTCGGTTTCTACAGACACAGTTTGAAACCTAATGCATTAGGCAGTGCTATAGACGGCTGTCTCCATCCCTCTCTAGAATAACGACATGGTTTATATTTCAATAGAATCTGCCCAAGTACTTGTTTATTGGACAGAGTCCTGTCCCTGCTCAAAGCTGACTGGAATTCACACGCTGTAGAAAAATAGTAATAGACACATAGGTAAATTTGAGTGAAGTCTACGTGGTTTTATCCCAAATTTACGTCAGTGTTTAAGGAGCACTTCTATTGGTATTCATTTTTTGGCCTTTGGAGTCTGAAAAGCCATGGCAGGAAAGTGAGAAGTGGTTTATACCACTTTACTTTCACTTGAAATGTCTGTCACACAAAGCATTCCAAATGAAAATAAGGTGGTGTGTGTGCCTTTAGGGTCTAAGCCAGAACCAAGTGTGTGGGGGGTTAATCGTGTATCCCCACCTCATCCCTCTAGTCTTTCAGTCATCCAGATAGCCATAGTTACTAATGCAAGAGCACTTAGCAAAAGCAATATGTGGAATCCCTGCAATGAAAAATGCTGTTCATTTTTCTGAGCTTGGCAATTGATTTGAAACCAGCTTAATAGAGTACTAAGGCATGAAGTTCATCTTGAAGAAAGATGACCTCTAGTGGACAATTGTATTTTTCAACCAGTTCAAGGGTTAAAAAACATTTATGTTAAAGGTACAATCCATTGTCATACTGTGATTTCAGTGATACTTTTAATAACCATTGTAATATAAATTTACAAATATTTAGTTGAATTAATAAAAAAATATATAAAGGTTACACTAATGTTAATCCATCCCAAGTAAAACTTTAGGCCATCTTCGATGGTGATAGAGCCTTGGACCAGGAGTCAAAGGCCTGAGCTCTCAGCTTGGCTGTGCATCTTACTAATGTATTTCCTTGGGCAACTGCTTCCTAGCTACTGCTCCATATCTCCCTGTCTCTATTTCCTAATCTATAAAATGGATTGATTCATAAAATATCTTCTCCCATCTCTTCCCCCCTTACCTTTACACCATCACGCTATCACACTCAAGTAGTCAGACTGCTGTGTTTTTGGATCAAGTCCACTTTATATCATGAGACTTCAAAATCAGCAATAAAAAATAACATCATGGTGTATATTAGCATTGAGTGAGTCAACAAAAAATAATTAAAAAAAGGTTTCAATTCATGGCACATGCAATGTCTTCCTCATATATAACAAAGGTAAAGGTGATGAGTTTTTTCTTTTCTTTTTACAATGATATAACAGGTACATACAATTGATCATGGAAAACATACTTCAAAAACTAAACACACTACATCATCCAGTTTATTATTAGTTTGGACATTCTAATAATGTATTCTAATAATTTTTCCATTAATCACAAGAGTAGCAGGGGAACAAATAAAGAAATGTGTCTTTTTAGGAAGAGGATATTTTCAAGTGGCTTTAGGGGGTTTTTTGGGTCAATTTTTCATCTTTTGAAAGAACACTCATAATAAATATGAAAATTAGAGTTACTATTTTCAAAACCTTTATTTCATAAAATAAAATAATGATGAAAAGAAGAAAAACAATAATTTATGGAGTACATCTTTTCTGAAAACTATCTGCTCATCAACTGATGATGTATTTTCTAGTTTGTCACTGAACACAGAACAGAAATATAATAATGTGTGATTAAACTCTATTGACATAATCTCTAAGGAACTATTAAAATTCCTTAGTGGCTCTTAACTTTTTTTAGGGGTGTGTGTAGGGGTATATGGTAATAGTTTTGAAATAGTATTAATTATAATGCTATTTAGCACATAAGAGTTTCCTCCTTCTCTAATCAGTTTTGCAGGGGATATAAGCAGCAAGACTGATTTCTACAATCTTCTCACTCCTATCCCCTCAGAAGGGGTGTTCCAAAGGTTTTACTTGCTGAAGAACAGGAGAACAAACACAGGTCTAAAACATTTCCTGCAATATAATAAGAATTTCTGAATGACATTAATAGTCTCATTAACTTTTTAAATCTTAAGACACATAAGCTGGGCCAACAAATATTCTCTTACTGTAAGTGCTCGGACTTTTTCTCTAGTTACTAAGAATGACAAAGTAGAAATCAGCAGTCTTCTGAGGTCCAGCACTTTGTAAATGTACCTCTCTACCTCACTCTGATCTCTCATCTGTGATGACACAGGGCTGGCTTGTTTTCATTCTTGACACTCAATCAAAACAAACAAACAAACAAATAGTAATAATAAAATAAAATAAACACAACTCATATGCCCGAACATGGAGTCCTCCGCTCTGACTCTCATTGCCTCTGATGTTCAGTGTAGTGGTGAGGAATAGCCAGCTACCAGATGAAAAGGCGAACATCTGTTTTGCAGACATTGGTAGAAACTTACACTGATGGTTTAAGCTACTTGTTTTGTTTTGAGGTTTTTAAAATCAAATACATATTCCAAAAGACAGAAAGGATTTCTTTAGTGGAGCTGTTACTATAACTGAAGCAATTAGACCTTTAACCCTAATTTTAGATGGTGCAAAATTATAAAATATCACTTTAAAAGAAATTTAGCCCCAGTGGCTCACCCTGCTGCCCCTGATTTGATAGTTTCATGCTTTTTGATTTAATGCCCAAATTGTTATTAAAAATTAAGGGCTTGCAGACTTACCCTGTATGAATTTAAAATCCCTCTAAAAACATAAATCACATTATGTCATGCCTTGGTTTAAAACTCTTTGGTGGTTTCCCACAGCATTTAGAAAGAAATAACAAATCCCTAATGCTGCTATAAGGAGCTCTGGTGGTGTGGTGGTTAAAGCATTAGGCTGCTAACCAAAAGGTCAGTGGTTCAAACCCACCAGCCTCTCCTTGGGAGAAAGATGAAGCAATTTGCTTTCATGAAGGTTCAGCCTTGGAAATCCTACTATGGGGCTGTTCTACTCTGTCCTCTAGGGTTGCTGTGAGTCAGAATCGACTTGATGGCAGTGGGTTTAACGCTGCTATAGGCCCCAGTCTATCCCTCAGACTGCCTTTGCACCCCTTGCAGTCTTGCTTACTTAGCTAAAAGCCAAGCTCCTCCTGCCTTAGATCCTGGTTCTCAGGATCGCCTTCTCAACCTGGACAATCTTCCTTCTTTATCTGAGTAACTTCTCCCCTTGCTTACAGTTAGCAGCCATTCCTTAGCTCTCAATCTAAATAAGGTCCCTCCGTAAATTCACTTGGCATGCTATATTTTCTTAGCATTTATCACAATATATAACAATTAATTACCTTGTGGGATTTGTAGTGTTGGTTGGCTACACTAAATTTTATATTCTGTGAGAGAGGAAGGACCGTATCTATCATGGCGTTCAACAAATATTTGCATGAAGGAATCAATGAAATCAATGAGAAGTTCTCTCACTTCAGGGACTTGGGATCCAGGACAGAAGCATACCTGTGATCAGCTGTCATTAACTAATTCAGTACTGTGGCAAAGCTGGTCAAGTGTCACTTGATCATCTCAAGACAGCAGGTAAAGCCTTATCTGGGGGCTAAGTGGCTGACTGCTAAGGCCTTTTGGCTGCATTTCCGTCCTCACTGTGAACTGTGGCTGTCGTAACATCAAAGGGGGCTCCCTTACCATGCATATTTGCCTGAGGGACAGGACTCTATCAGCTGCACCCAGGGGCAAAATCATCACTTAGGGCTACCCATGAAAGGTTAACACTAAACTGCCTTAACTTAGATGAGTACCCTCAATCTAATTTAAATAAAACTTAGTGCCATCGAGTTGATTTTGACTCATAGCAGCCCTTCCTTGGGTTTCTGAGGTTGGCGGTTCAAACCCACCAGGCACTCCTTGGAAGGAAGGTTGGGGAATCTACTTCCATAGTTATATTGCCTCAGAAAATATGAAAGAAAGACAAGTGTAAAGTTAGGATTCTAATTTTGAAAGAATGATAAAATGTTCCAGGTTGTTTTCTAATCAAAAGAACAGTGTGCAAAACAGGTAAGTTTGTGAAAAACATATTTTTAAATTTGCCTGACTGTAGAAAAAGGTAAAAAAAAAAAAAAAAGAAAGAAAGAAAAGAAAAATTAAGCATGTTTGCTTTCTTTGGCAGAGGAAAGCAAACAGGCATACAGACAGACATGACAACTGAAAACAATAAATAACCTGCAATTTAGGTTATGGCTTTCCATAAAGTATTTTCCAGAAAAAGAAATGCTGGGTGTCATGAGTTTCTCTTTTTAATCCAAACGTTCTTTCTCTGTAGAAAATATTTACTATGTTCTGTGTTACAGTATCTACACTGACTGTGATTTCCACAATGAAAGAACTTCAGAAGTTTCAGTCCTCGAGGTCCTTGCTTGCCCTTTCTCAGTGATGAACTAATCCTGAATCCAGATCAAGAGCATCCAGTACTGGCCTGGCGCTGCTGAATCTAGAAAGCGTATGGACCATTCATTTGCATTACTCATCGTGATCTTGGTTTGCTGGCCATATCTCTGTAGGGACTTGACTT
The DNA here is from genome assembly GCF_000298275.1 of Orycteropus afer afer. Taxonomy (NCBI): domain Eukaryota; kingdom Metazoa; phylum Chordata; class Mammalia; order Tubulidentata; family Orycteropodidae; genus Orycteropus; species Orycteropus afer. The sequence goes on along the minus strand of NW_006921810.1, from coordinate 779,951 downwards.
TTCTCAGCCTCTAGAGGAGACAGTGAGTGGAATGAGGCAGGTCTGCAGTCTGTCCTGAGATAGATGACAAGTTCATTTTGGCATCCATGCCCTGCCCTGCCTGTGTTATCTCTTTCTTGGCCCCAAAGCTAGGTTCTCAGATGCATACACGAGAAGGTACCTCTCTTGAAAAAAACAGAGAGGGAGAGCTCCTACACAGGTAAGAAATGCTCTCAAGGAAGCATTCAATCTCTTTGGCATGAACGATAATAATTCAGTCACGCTTCATTTGGAGTTAAGAATAACTTTCACATTTTCAACGTATTAATACATGAAAAGAAATAAAGAATCTTTCTGAAATTGATGATAGTTTTTCATGCTGAAAAAACTGTGATTAAAAATTGGGGGTTCATAAGGTTTTAGATGCACTCAATTATTTTCTTATTTACAAATGACATGCTTAAGGTGTTTTTCATTATTTTCAAAATACCCTTCATCACTGAAATGTTGACACATGGATGGGATGATAAATCAAATTATTTGACTCCCTCACGGTCATGTCTCACCCATTATTTGTTTTTTTAGTGGTTGGAATGAGCACAAGGCTGGCTACATAATTTTAGGTCCCTGTGCAAAAGGGAATTCAAAAGTTAAGAATTTCATGACAGTGATCGAGTGTTAAACCAGGAGCGAGTCCTTTCTAAAGGCAGGCCCTGGGCACTGGCCACATGCTCATGAAGCTGACGTTGGGAAGAGTAGGGAACCAGACATAGAATCATTTAGTTTGAGAATTACATGGTCCTCAGTTTTGAAAGGAAAAAGATCTTTAACTTTTGGCAGACAAATACCAATGGAAAGACGTAACTTCCCTCAGTATGAACTCACTGCTGTTGAGTTAGTTCTAACTCATAGCAACCCTATAGGACAAAGTAGAACTGCCCTATAGGGTTTCCAAGGCTGCAAATCATTACAGAAGCAGACTGCCTCACCTTTCTCCCAGAAGCAGACTGCCACATCTTCTGCAAAATAGCTGGTGGGTTTGAACCCATGACTTTTCAGTCAGCAACCAAGTGCTTAACCACTGTGCCAGCAGGGATCCTCCCTCAATGAGAGGAAATTAAATTCAAGAGGGAGCTGAGGGAGAAGAGGGGAAAATTGACCTTTACCAAGTACCTAGGTGCTGGGCCCTGAGCTGGGACCAACATTAGCACCATTCTTCCTTGCTCCAACACTGGGCTCTAGCACAGGATTAACTCTACACTGCAGATGCAGAGATTGTGTTGCACTGGGCAAATCTGCTGCAAAAGACCTCTTTAAGGTGAGGAAGAGCAAAGATGTCTCTTTGAAGACTCAGGTGCTCCTAAACCAAGCCATGATATTTTCAATCACCTCATATGCATGTGAAAGCTGGACAATGAATAAGGAAGACTGAGGAAGAGTTGATGCTTTTGAGTTGTGGCATTGAAGAAGAATATTGAAAGTACCATGGGCTTCCAAAAGAACTAACAAATTCATCTTGGAAGAAGTGCACCCAGAATGCTCCTTGGAAGCAAGAATGGCCAGACTTCGTCTCACCTACTTTGGTCATGTTGTCAGAAGGGACCATTCCCTGGAGAAGGATGTCATGTCTGGTAAAGTGGAGGGTCAATGAAAAAGGAGAAGGCCCTTATTGGGTGGCTGCAGTGATGGGCTTAGGCATAGCAAGGATTGTGAGGCTGGCACAGGACTGGGCAATGTTTCATTCTGTCATACATAGGGCTGCTATGAGTCCGAGCTGACTTGATGGCACCTAACACAACAACAACAACAACACAGATACAGAAGCCAATTGAATTTCAGGGTGCTTAAGTTCTTCAGGCTTAGAGAGAGGTCAAGGGATGTAGACACAGCAAGACACCTGGGGGTATTCTGTCATTTTGGATGAAATTTCCTTGATGCTCCACATGTGTAAAATCACCCCCTGTCCTGTCCACTACTCTCAGCCCAAAGACCCCAGAGCTCTGTGTGCTCTGGGCCAGAACACTTCCTCACCATCAATGCTAGCAGCCTCACCAACACAATCTGTCTTAGAGACCATCCAGTCTTACCCCAAAGTGCTTTTTACTCCTATTTATACTCCCTTGATTCTAGATTCTAGATTGATCAGATTCTCGTCCCTATATGGCTTTGTATATCCTTTCTTCTGTCTTCATCTTCTACTCCTTCCCTGGCCCATATTCTTCCAGGGGATTCTCTTTCTGAACATTTCCTTTACCATCTTTCTCTAACATGGATGAGCTATTCCCTGAAATCACTGTCTCCCTTACAGCCTTTCAGGGAATGGCTTCTTTCTCTCCTACCACCCTCTTACCAAAGAGCCTGTTGGATGTGTACATGTCCTCTTTGCTATTCTCTGGCTTTCAAAAAATTCTCCTTCCTCCCTAACATCTAGCTCTGAATTTCCAATCACCAGAGCCTTGACACCACTCCTACTTATCCCTCTGAGTTACAGTCACTTCTCCCCAGGTCACTTTGCTTTATCCCTTGAAGAGTCACTTTCCAATGTTGGTTAGTTTCGTTACAATTCCTGAGAATTTCCATGTCTGCTACATGATCCTTCCAACATCACAGTCTCTAAATTTCTTGATTTCTTTCTCCATCCTATCTCAGTTACCTACTCCTAGGGTCATAGCCTATCCTTGCCATTATCAGCAATGATAATGCCTTCCATAATTTCAACTTTAAACCTCCCACTCTCCAACTATTTCATCTTGTCTTTCCAGTACCCTGATTTCAATAAATCTTCAACTGCACTAGGACTTGCATTCTATAATCTTTCCACTTTTTTGCCACCTCTCACTGCCATGATGGCCTCCCTTCCTTCTCTAAACATCTGGATTCCATGGTCCATCATAACCACCTACCTCTCTCACTTCATCTCATTTGCCACTTTCAATTCTACAGACCAGCTTTGTCAAATCCCAACTGTGGGTAAATCCAGCTATTTGCTACTATGCCAGCTCCCAAGCTGATCTATGTGGCTGGGGAAAAAAGTGCACAACCACACTAACTGATCTCACTTTAAATTCATGACCATTGGCCTAAAATGTGCCTTTGGCACTGCCTGGCATCCTCTGTATTTCACCAGTCTATTCACTCCTAGACAACCACAAAACTCCTAAAAGAGTTGTCCAGACTTGCTGTCTACAATTTCTCTCTCCCCTTTATTCTCTTTGAACACCCTTCACTCAATCTTTTGTCCCCACTATGCTAGTCCCCATTGTGCCACTGAAACAGCTCCATCTTCCTAAATCCCAAGATCAATTCCTAGCCTTCATCATTCTAGATCTACTAGCAATATTTATCATAGTTGGTTCTCTAGACAGCACATTCTCTTGGCTCTTTTCCTTTGTTAAACGCCATTCACTCCTCTATTAGTCCCTTCTCATTTTTCTCCTACTGCTACCCACTGGAGCTGTGTTGCCCAATATGGTGACCACATGTGGCTATTCAAATTAAGTTAAATTAAAAATTCAGTTCCTCAGTTTCGCCAGCCATTTTTCAAGAGCTTAATTGCTACATGTATCTAGTGACTTCCACATTGGACAGCAGACATATAGAACATTTCCAATTAAACAGAAAATGCTATTAGACAGCAAAGAACTGCAATATCCAAGGCTCAGCCTTGAATTTCTTCTCTATCTAAACTCATTTTCTTCAGTCTCTTGGTTGGTGACTTCAAAATTTATCTGTCTAGTCTAGACTTCTCCCTGCACTCTAGATTCCTTTATCCAACTGTCTACTCACCATCTCCACTTGCATGTTTAATAGATATCTTTAAATTTGCATGCCTAAAACTAGCTCCTGATCTCTCCCAACTTCCAATTTCCTCAAACTTTTCCATCCATCCCCCAAAACATCCACTGCTATCAAGCTGACTCTGACTCATAGAGATCCCCATTAGGTTTTCAAAGCTATAAATCTTTACAGAAGCAGATCACCTCATCTTCCTCCTGTGGAGCAGCTGGTGGGTTTGAACCACTGACCTTCTGGTTAGCAGCCAAATGCCTTACCCACTGCACCACCAGAGCTCCTTCTTTCCACCCACAGTCATCCCTATTTTAGTAAATGACAGCTTCATGCTTCCAGTTGACCAGGCCTAAAATCTAAAGGTCATCTTTGACTTTTTCCTGCCTCTCACATCCCACAATCCATCAGCAAGTGCTCTTTGGTTGAACCTTCAAATACGTATCCAGAATCTGTCTACTTCTTACTACCTCCACTGCTACCATTCTACTCTAAATTTGCCATCAGCTCTCACTGTATCATTGCAAAGGTCTTCTATAGAGACTTCCTACTTCTGCTCTTCCAACCTCCCCCACTTTGTTCTATTCTCATAATAAGTAATTCTTTTAAAAGAGAATCAGATCACATTACTTCCTAGGTCTGCTCAAAACCCTCCGATGGCCTCCATCCCACTCAGAAACACACATAAAACACACACTGCCATCGAGTCAGATCCAACTCATAGCGACCCCTTCTTGGGTTTCCGAGGTGATATCACAACAGAAGGGGATTGCCCAACCTTCCTTCGGAGGAGTGGCTGGTGGGTTTGAACCTCCAGCCTTTTGGTTACCAGTCAAATGCCTGAGGCACTATGCCACCAGAGCTCCTACTCAGAGTAGGGGCCAAAGCCCTGCTAGAGTCTACAGAGACCTCCTAGGAGCCCACCACCCACTAAGACCTGCTCTCTCCTTTATTCACTTGGTGCCTGTTACCAAGTCTTCTTTACTAGTCTTGTTGTTGTTAGGTGCCGTCAAGTCGGCTCTGACTCATAGCGACCCTATGTGCAACAGAACAAACACTGCCCAGTTCTGCACCATCCTCATAATCCTTGCTATGCTTCAGCTCATCGTTGTAGCCACTGTGTCAATCCATCTCGTTGAGGGTCTTCCCCCTTTTCACTGACCCTCTACTTTACTGAGCATGACATCCTTCTCCAGGGGATGGCCCCTTCCAACAACATGACCAAAGTAGGTGGGACAAAGTCTGGCCATTCTCACTTCCAAGGAGCATTCCAGCTGCATTTGTTCCAGGACAGATTTGTTCGTTCTTCTGGCAGTCCACGGTATTGTCAGTATTCTTCCCCAACACCACAATTCAAAGTCATCAACACTTCTTCCATCTCCCTTATTCATTGTCTAGCTTTCACATGCAGATGAGGTGACTGAAAATACTATGGCTTAGGTCTGGCACATCTAATTCCTCAAGGTGATATTTTTGCTTTTTTTTTTTTTTTTTTTTTTAACATTTTAAAGGGGTCTTTTGTAGCCAATTTTCCCAACGTGATATGTCTGATTTCCTAGGGTGTTGATTGTGGAACAAAGTAAAATGAAATCACTGATAACTTTAATGTTTTCTCCATTTATTATAATGTTGCTTATTGGTCCACTTGTAAGGATTTTTGTTTTCTTTAAATTGAAATGCAATCCATACTAAAGACTGTAGTCATTGACCTTTATCAGTAAGTGCTTCAAGTCATCTTCACTCACAGCAAGCATGGTTGTGTCATCTACATATCACAGGTTGTTAATGATTCTTCCTCCAATCCTGATCCTATGTTCTTCTTCATATAGTCCAGCTTCTCAGATTATTTTCTCAGCACACAGACTGAAGAAGTATGGTGAAAGGATGTAACTTGGACACACTCCCTTCTTGATTTTAAACTATGCAGCATCCCCTTGTTCTGTTTGAATGACAGCCTCCTGGTCTATGTACAGGTTCCTCATGAACACAATGAAGTATTCTGAAATTCCCCTTCTTTGCAATATTATCCATAATTTGTTGTGATTCACACAGTCGAATACCTTTGCATAGTCAATATATAAAACACAAGTAAATATCTTTCTGGTATTCTTTTTTGAGCCAAGTTCCATCTGACATCAACAATGATATCCCTCATTCCATGTCCTCTTCTGAATCCAGCTCTCATTTCTGGAAGTTCCTTGTCAATATACTGCTTCAAGCATTTTTCAATTATCTTCAGCAAAATTTTACCTTGTGATATTTATGTTGTTGTTGTTGTTACGTGCTGTGGAGTCGGACCTGACTCATAGCGACCCCTCCTTGGGTTTCTGAGGTAGTATCACTATGGAAGTAGATTGCCCAACCTTCCTTCCAAGGAGTGGCTGGTGAGTTTGAACCACCAGCCTTCTGGTTAGCAG
>NW_006921810.1:767911-772089 GCF_000298275.1 Orycteropus afer afer | reverse complement strand
AAAGCTATACTCCATCCACATCACTGAGGTTAACTCTACTTTGAGGAGGCAGCTCTTCCACAGTTATGTTTTGAATGCTTTCTGACCTGAGGGGCTCATCTTCCAGCACTATCTATAATGTTTCATGGCTATCCATAAAGTTTTCCAGTAATATATCAGTGTTTCACTGCTATTCATAAAGTTTTCCCTGGGAATTTTTTTCAGAAGTGGATGGCCCCATTCTTCTTCCCAGTCTGTCTTAGTCTGGAAGCTCTGCTGAAACCTGTCCACTGTGGGTGCCCCTGCTGGTATTTGAAATATCAGTGGTATAGCTTCCAGTTTCACAGTAACACCCAAGCCACCACGGTATGACAAATTGACAAATGAGTAGTGGCAGTCTTAGGTGAAGCTAATGACTCTTCTACCTCGGGGCCTTTGCACTCACTGCTTCCACTGCTTGGTACTCTCTTGGCCCAGATATCCATATAATTCACTCGCACACTTTCTTCAGATCTCTCTTCAAAGGTCACCTTCACATTGAGGCCTTCCCTGACCACTGTGTATAAGTTTATAGTCTCTCCTCAATGCCTCTTCCTACTCCTCACCCTCCCCATCCTGTTTTAGTTTTCTCCATAGCAATCAAGTCATTTAAAATATTACATATGTACTTTTTGTTTATTGTTTAACTCTCCATTAGCATATAAGCTTTAGGATGGCAGGGACTTTGTTTTGTTCACAGCTGAATCTCCACCATCTAGCACAAATAATAGTCCCATAAAAAAAGCTTCTTGAATGACTGACTGAATAGTGATACATCTTCTCCTTCACTTCTTACTTTTCCTCAGACTTGTTACTTTGCTCTTGTAACCACACCACCCCTTTAGGGTAAAATTCATTTAATTTCATGAAGAATCAAAGTTGAAGATTTTAAAATATTCTATACTCTACTGATAAACACATTTGAAATATCCATCTATGTGTATACACGGAGGAGCTCTGGTGGCATAGTGCCTAATGCCTTAGTGCGAACTAGAAGTCTGGCACTAAGTTCAAACCCATCAGGCACTGCTTGGAAGGAAGACTGAGCAATCTACTTCTGTAGAGATACCACCTTGGAAACCCAAGGAGGAGTCGCTATGAGTCGGATCTGACTCGATGGCAGTGAGTTTAGTTTGGAGTTTAGTTTATCTGTACACACACACACACACACACACTTTCCTTTAAAAATTAACTTGCTTATAATTTTTTAAAATTTTAATCATTTCATTTCACAGGAAGAAATTTGCTCTCAGGTGTTTAATCTTGGTGTCTTATTAATCTTTGGTAGCAGAAGTTCCTAATACTTACTCTAATTAAGGTAGGTGCATGGAGGGAAAGGAAAAAACACCTTTATTCTAGAATTGGTTCTGCTGCCTTACCCTGAGAAAATCACTTTATGATACAGAATTAACCTTAGGGTTGCTATCCTGGGGCCATAATATTTATACAGAATGTCCACCTGCAGTCTAGTCAGAGAGCTGGAAATGGCCAGCAGTGGAGATCTTCAGTTTGCCAAGTGTGTGTCCCTGTTAACCAATACAATCTTAATTCAAACTTAGAGTGGTCCTCTTCCAAAAATAACTGACCAATCCCAACTGAGATGAACTTGCCCAAGAAGAAATGACTCCTGAAAATCTGATTTCTAAGCCATCTGCTGAGGTTAGGGGTATCAGACCAGGGAGGGGCTAACCCCCATGCTCTAAGGTCTAGGCCTCACTTAAGGGAGACACCTTTGGGAAGAAGCTGTAGAATTACCCCAGGCATGAGATCAGCCCCTTGGTGGCCTCCTATAGAACACCTATGGTACTAAGAGTGGGAGTCACATCCTAGATATATAGCCTGGTTTAAAGGCAGAGCTTAATCAAGAGCACGGGGTCTTTGTATTGCTACACTTTCTAGTCTCTGTGAATTCCACTGCAAAGTAAAGAACTCTCCGCCATGTAAGCAACTATTTCCTTTGAAAGCAGTTCAGAGGTGGAAAAAATGTTTTCTTAACCTGATGAAAAAATGTTCAGGAGATTTGTAAGTGATCAGAGGCTTTCTATATTATTTGCACCCTATTTTCCACTTTGGTTTTGAATTTCAGTGTGTTATTGTCTCCACTTAAAAGTACGGCCAGAGTTCCTGGTGGTACAAACAGTTAACATGCTTGACTGCTGACAGGTTGGAGGTTCAAGTCTATTTACAGGCATCTCAGAAGAAAGTCCTGGTAATTTACTTTTGAAAAATCAGATCTTAAAAACCCTATGAAGCAAAATTCTACTCTGAATGGAGTTGTCATGAGTTGGAATCAACTCAACAGCAATTGGTCTAAAAGAATACCCAGCTATTGTTGATAGTTTTTAGAATTCTTTGTATCCCCAATCTTGAGAATTAGTCCCAGCAGGCTAAGTGGAGGCTGCATGGCAACAGCATTAAAAGTATTACCTTGGTATAAAATGCTTTCTTCATTTAGCATTTGTAGTAGCTAAGGTTAAGTGTCAACTTGGCTCAGCCTGGTTTGGAGTGGCCGGGCAGCTGGTGGTAGTTACTGTGCATGATGAAACTGGCAATCAACTCCATGGCAGAATCTGCCATGAGCAGCCAGCTGAGTAGCTGCTTTAGGGTTGTGGTCTTCTTCCAGTAAATAAGGAGAAACTTTGGGAATGGTCTGCAGCTTTTTGGCACGCCTGAATCCTGCAAGTAGCTGAGTCATCGTTCAGCATCTGGCCATGTTGTCTGCCAATCTTTGTACTGTTAATAGACTTGAATTCGTGGCCTGCCATGTAGTTTAATAATTTTGGGACTGTGCCATTTTACTTGATGACTTTGGGTTTGTCAGCCTCGTCAGTCAGCAGCTGCCTGAATGAAGAGATGCCTCCAGCTCCAGTGGGCCAGGAGCAAGAGGCAGAGCTGAAGCCCAAGGTCGAAGGGCTTTCACCCAGCCCCTCTAGGGGCCTGGCACTTTGAACTCAGACTTCTAGCCTCCTAACTATAAGAATAAATCCCTGTTTGTTAAAGCCACTCATTAGTGGTATATTCCTTTTAGAGCAGCACTGAGGTAACCAAAACAGCATCATTTGAGAACTGCGGTGTAGTAAATTACCTGGTATGGCATTTCTAGCCATAAGTCTTTGTAAACTCTGTGGTTGAATTTTCTGTGAGCAACAGAAGAGCTCCTGATTGTAAAAGTTATCCACTTAGGGCTTCTCCTGTTCTCCTGGTGCTCCTTTTTTTTGGGCGTGGCACTGAAGCAATGGGAGGTTCTCTCTCTCTCAGGTGCTTAGAATTCTGACGTTATGATTGGCTAGTTTGGCCATTCTGCCAGGCTCAAAAGGAGGCCTCCTAGAGGCAGCGGGCTCTCTGACTGCTGGCAGAGAAGGGCATGCTGCTGAAAGAGACATGCACTCTTGAGAGACACAGAGCTGCTGGGAAAGAAATGCAAGAGACATGCATTGCTGAGTGAGACACCAAGGGACACAGTGTCGGGAAAGAGACTGTGAGAGACTGTTGGCTGAGAGACGGCGGGCTGAGAGAAGACTGGGCGTTTTTCCTGAATTTGAGTTGTAATCTGGTGCTTTCCTCATAAACCCCATAATCTGTGAGTTCTGTGTGGTCACTGCAGTGAATTATTGAACCCAGGAGAGAGGTGATGGGTGCTTTGGGAGGAACAGTTGGTGAAAGGGCTGGAGGGAGGCAGCATGTCTGGCTGTGTAGGAATAGGCCTTGGGTTACTGCTGTCTTCCTCTTGTGAGATTAGAGGAGGTCAGAAGATGTGGCCTCCTTGCCTTTTTAGCAAGAATGAATAAAATTTCCAAGCAACTGCAGCTGACCCCTTCATGAATATTATGTTCTACTTGAGTATAATGAACATGGGCTTTGTAAACGCTCCTTTGTTAATTACTTTAGCGTGGGTCATCTGACTTTAGGGTATATGTCTAGGCTTCAGATAACTAGAATTGCTGAAGGTCTATCAGATGAATGAGAGATGACTGCATACATAGTTAAATTAATAAAATTAATGTCCATTTATTCTTGGACTACAACACATTACGGGTGAATCTGTATAAAACCTACTGCCATCGAGTGACTGGGATCTTAAAAGTTTGCAAGCGGCCATCTAGATGCAATGACAGGTTTCTCCTCGTCCAGAGCAAAGAAGAACAAAAAAAACAAAGATT
>NW_006921810.1:765675-766707 GCF_000298275.1 Orycteropus afer afer | reverse complement strand
GGAAGTAGGATTGCCCAACCTTCCTTCCGAGGAGTGGCTGGGGTGGGTTTGAACCGCCAGCCTTCTGGTTAGCAGGCAAGTGCTTTAGCCACTATGCTACCAGAGCTTATCTACGTAAAAAGGAAAGTAAACACAATGAAGGCACTAGGAAGAGCCTGGGAGCTGGTATTCCAAGGCCATTCAAGATCAAGGCTTAAAACCTGTGCCTGGCAGGAAGTCCTGCACAGAGTAAAAATCCAGGGTCAAAAGTACAATAAGAATTTAACCAGAAGGTGACAGCTTACTCAATACTACTGTATTTTTATACAAATAATGTGCACATTATCAGTAGTTTTGTTTTGTTTTTCAAACCACGCAACCCCCTTAAGCTTTAGTTTCCTGTGCATGCTGTGTGTGTTATATTTATAGGCATGTTATATGCAAAACATATGGTATTAGATTGTCATGAAAAGCTTTATTTGAAAAGAAGTAGTAATCCAGTCAGTAATTCACCATAGGGTCACATAGGTTAACTTAAAATCTGATGTAATCAGTAGTAAGAAGGTGTTCTTTTTATAACCATCCATGAGGAAAAACAAGCCCAATAGTGGGCATTTTAAGTCAGCCTCAGAGATCCAGATATGGGCAAACACTCAGGTCAGCCATACACAAGGGGGGAAATTACTTTAAACCCAGCTAAGCAGTTTTTAAAAGTGATTTTCTTTCATGAAAACCTGACACAATTCATTGTCCATGTTGCTTTATTTTTATTTATTTATTTTTTATTGTGCTTTAGGTGCCCGTTTACAGAGCAGAGTTTGTTTTACATTCAACACTTTGTGTACATTTGGTTTCACTCCCCAAATACCATCCCCAACCCTAACCCACTCTCCTCCCCTCCCTACCTAGTAACCCCCCCATGCCCCACATAGTTATGCACTCCTGTTGTTGTTGTTGTTATGTGCCTTCGAGTCAAACCCGACTCACAGCGACCCCTCCTTGGGTTTCCGAGGCAGTATCACTATGGAAGTAGGATTGCCCAACCTTCCTTCC
>NW_006921810.1:761749-764738 GCF_000298275.1 Orycteropus afer afer | reverse complement strand
CATGGGATTGCGATGAATGAATGAAATTTTTTTCTTAATTACTTTAAAGTGGGTTATCTGACTCTTGGATATATGTTTAGGCCTCAGACAACTGGAATTGCTGAGGTTCTCTGTCAGAAGAATGTGAGATGATCGCAAATTTATTTTCAATTCAGGTTATTGGACTAGAGAACATTGTTGAGCGTATCCGTGTAAAAGAAAATAAAAAAAATGAGGTGCTCAATGGCACCTAATGACCACAACAAGGGTACCTACCCAAGTCTGGGGTGGTAGGGGTCAGATTTTCTGGAATCAGTGATGGCTGAGCTGAGTTTTAGAGATAAATAGGAGCTATCTGGATTCCCTGGGTGGTACAAACAGTTCATGGGCTCTGGTGCTAACTGAAATACTGGAGGTTCAAATCTACCCAGAGATGCCTCAGAAGACAGCTGTGGTGGTCTAATTCTGAAAGAGCAGCCATTGCAAACCTTTCATTTAAATTTTAATTTATTCACTTATTGTGCTTTGGGTGCAACTTTATAAAGCAAATTTGTTTTACATTCAACAGTTCATGCACAATTGATTTCATGCCCTGATTACCATCCTAGACCATAAAAACTTTCCTTCCCTTCCCTCTCTGTGACTGCCTCCTCCCTGTGCCCTTCTTAACTATACATTCCTCTCTGTCCAGCTTTCCCTCTACGTGAATGCTGCCCCTCTGGTGTCTCATGTCTGATTGCTCTAAGGGGTGCATCTCCTCAAAGTAGGTGGGTGCATCATCTTGGGGTAGGTGTTCTGCATGTAGGTCTTTCTACTGTTGGGCTAAGAGCAAATCCATGGAAGTGAGTCCATTTCTAGGCCTGAAGGGTAACCCGAGGCTTTAGTCTTGGGGGTTCGTTCCACCAGTCTCTATCTGACTAGAAATTCTGGTCATTTTTGTGTTTTTGAATTGTGTTCCACCTTTTTCCTCCCAATATATCCAGGATCTCCAGTTTTGATCCCTTTCTGAGTGGTTGGCATTGGTAGCCGGGCACCATGTAGTTTTTCTGGCAGCCATTGCAAATCTTATGGAGCACAGTTCTACTCTGACACACATGAGGTCACCATACGTCAAGAGTTCACTTGATAGCAATTGGTTTAGCAGTTAACTGGGCAGGAAAAACAAAACAAAACAAAACACCAGGTTGGGTGAATGGAGAAAACATTTTGGGTAGAGGGTCCAGCAAAAGCGAAGGCATGGAAGCTAGAGACAGAGTGAATGAGCATATTTGTTTTGCTAGAATATGAAAGAATGACAAGAAATGAGACCACACATAACTAGGATCCAGATAAGGGAGGCTCTAATGCCAGCTCTAGGAGTTTAGGCTTTACCCTGAGGAAGTCATTAAAGGATTTTGAATAGGGGACTCCCTGAACAGGTAGATAGGTAAGTAGATGACGACAGGAATGAAAGGGTATAGGACTGTAGGCAAGGAGACCAAGTGGAAGGAGAATCAATGGTCGAGGTGAGAGGTAATATTTCCAGAATTATGATGGCAGCTGTAGTGGAATGGAGTTGACTGGAGAAACATTGAGAAGGTAAAAGTGGCAGGACTTGGTGACTATTTATGGGAGATGAAAATGAGGGAGGAGTCATATGTATGTGGCCTGTACCCAAGGTCTTCATTATCAAAGATGGGGAGTTCTGGAATAGATGCAGGTTAGGAGAACATGTTGCACCTGAGATGTTATTTTCCCACTATCTTCAAAAGATAAAGGAATGCATAAGCTAAATTTAACAATGGTCTAGAATAAAGGTGGCAAATGCTACGTAAATGGACAGTGTCACTAATCCTTGCTGCAACATACCTTCAGAATCCCTTTCAACACACTCTGTCCCCGTAAGGCAGTCTCTATCAGTATCAACACAACATGGTGGCCACTACCAGGCCAATGGAGTACTGCATGCATTAGAAATCTATGTCTTCTCCTTGATTCAAAGTGTTAAGAGACTATCATTCATCAAAAGTATGTGTCAGAATGTGGAGGTGTCCTTGAGGTGAATTATATATTACCAAATTTAAAAGGTGCTTTGTTGTTTTAAAAAACAAGCAAGACCACATTGATCTTGGGTGTCAGGGTCACTGGTCAAGTCTTAGCATATTTCTGAAAGACTACTACTTTATAGTTTAAGGTCAAGGCAGGGCAGACTATGGTAATCAATAGAATATGACGTAACATTAATTAACTGCCCACTATGTTGATAGGCCAGGGTTTCTCAGTCTGACTTTGGCAGGACACAAGACCTAGTAGATGCTTCTTGGAAGGTGTGGGGGAAGGTCTTTCTGATGAGTTAAAGTATTTGTATTATATCTTCCTGCTTGAGATTCGCAAGGCACATATTACAGCAGCATATTAAAGATTGAGAATTCCTACTGTAAAGAAATCCATTTAGCTTAGTTTAGCCTGGTGTCACCCACAGTTATTTGGTCATGGAAGCCTCCCGTCACATAACACCAATGAACAGCCCCTGAAATTAGAATTATTTCAATAATCGAAACACACCTACTTTTCAAATGAGGAACAGAAGCTCTAAAGTCACACAGCCACAAAGCTGACAAGAGAGACCTTAAATTCTAATCTTTTTCCAGTTTTAGGGCCTGATTCATAGGATCACAGATGCAGGGGCCAGTAACTGTTAAAGGTCAGGGCTGGTATCTGGGCTACACATTCACTTTACAGAAGGAATGTCAGGATCAACTCCAGTATGCTCACAGCACATGGGTCAACAAATGCTCTTTGGGGTGTTCCCCATCAAGTCTGGCATTTCACCCTTTCTCCCTAAGTCCTCCACCATTGCTCCTCCCCTCTTTCAGCCTCCACAAAACATTCTCTTCTATTTATTCTCTGCTACACCCATAAGAGGGAGATCTGGTAGTGCAGTGCCTAAGGCACTTGACTGCTAACCAGAAGGCTGGTGGTTCAAACCCACCAGCCACTCCTCGGAAGGAAGATGGGGCAATCTACTTCC
>NW_006921810.1:757490-760274 GCF_000298275.1 Orycteropus afer afer | reverse complement strand
GTTGCATCTAGATGGCAGCTTGCTAGCTTTTAAGATCCCAGTCGCTACTCGCCAAAGTAGGAGGTGGAACAAGGTTTTGTATAGTATGTTATGCCAATTGAGCTTGATGTCCAGGACACACTTATTGTCTTAATACTTAACGGTTCCTTATTATCATCCAAATGAAAATGGAATCCATTAAATTTTCAGTAACATAATAAGGACTCCAGAAAAGATGTCTGTGGCTCTGATGAGAAACAGCAAGCTGACAAATGTTCATGTTCAAATTTTTATTTTTAAGGCAAAAAACTTCAAGGCTGAGCTGTCTGGTATAGTAGAAAGAAGAGGGGCTTTGAATTAGAAATGTCCACAGTCAAGTATCTTGGCCATACTCTTTAGTAACTATGCCTTGGGAAAATCCATAACTTTTAAACCCTCAATTTCCTCATCTGTACAAGGGGGATAATAAAATCTGTCTCAAGGGGTAATTGGAAGGATTAATAAGACAGTAGAAGTAAAACATGTGTCCATGCATTAGCTCCCTTCCTTCACAGATTACACTGCAGAATGGCACCTACCTCCTACATCCAACTCAAGGTCCTAATTTTTTTTCTTGCCAAAATTAAACAGCTGTCTTACAATTTTCCAGTTATGGTTTCTCCACATTTCCTAGGCTAAATTTTTTTCTCAAAAGAACTCCTGATTACACAACATCTCTTCAACACACAGACAAATGCAATGCAGAGGGGGAGGGGAAGCAGTAAAAGTAAAAAGAAAAAGACAAATCCAAAGAAGATTAAGATAAAACAAAATTATAAAAACAATTTTTTATGTGTACTCAAAGTGTTGCAACCTTAATAGTCAATTTTTTTTTTTTTTACAGAATCAGAGAGAGCATCACCCAATTTATGTACATGGCACATTAACAAAAGGTGAAGTGAGGCTTGTGGAAAGTGCTTGTGAAAGCTGGTGTGCAGGTGGATCAGCTGGCACAAGCCCCAGGTTGTCCATTACTTACCCATTATTCATACATCAGTTCACCTAAGCCAACACGAAGCCCCTTCTATCACATTCTCCCTGAAGCACAAATACAGCTGGAAATAGGAGAATATTCAAATTGGTTGATTTAGGTGGGTTTGCAACTTTTAAGTGGTGTGCAACTTTAATTCCTTTTTAAAAGTAAATGGCAAAACACTGACTGAATAAAACCCACATTTCTGCAAGAACACTATGAATCTCAAAGAGCAGGAATGAATCCAAAGCAAAATTGTGAAATTTGTTGATTGGAAGCTAGAACAAGTATTTAGTCTCTATCTTTATTCTGTCCCAAATACCAAACTTGTAAAAATAATAGTCTAGATAATAAATCTTAAATAAATACACTTAGTGTATTTAATTAAGAGACAACAACAAGCTAGCAAAACATATAGGATATTTTACAGCAAAATGTTACAGTTTGGTCTTTGATCTCACTTCCTATCAGTGATTGATATTTTTTTCTCCCCATTCCATGACCCATCTGATCACTCTGACACTAAACCTGCCCATCTTTCTCCCCCCCCCCCCAAAAGGGCAAGGAGAACAATGTTACATGACACTTTCCCTAGAGGAGACTCAGACTGCGATGCCAGGGGAGAGCCTTGGACAGGAGGCAACACAGCTCTGTTCTGTGAGCAGTAGCTCTGCCTGCCAAAAATGAACAGCTGTCAGGTTGCCTACAGCTGCTGCTGTCACAGTTTCCCAGGAACTCTCCCCTAGACCCCAGGATGAGAATCCTATCTGACCTTTGGTGCCCACAGCAGCTAACAGAAGTTAATTTCTACTCTGGGGTTTGTGCAAAATTTCTTCTACTTTCAGAGCTGCCACATTACACACTTGAATTAGAAGTCAATTAAATTCAAAACAAAACACAAACCTTATTCTCTCTTTTCTTGAGAGTCACACTGTATCATAATTACCATGTTCTTGCCTTTCCTTTCAATCTCTATCCCCAAATCACGGAACCCTAGAAAAGTCCTGCCCACAGAAGGACTCCATCTAATGCAGTTCTGCCTATCGTTCGTTCAGAGTAGGGCTCAGAGCAGCAATGTTTTGATTTTATTATAATAAAAAATCCTAGGCAATGAAGTGCTTCCTCTGTAATCTGTAGTGGCCATTTTATGTCACAAAAACAACCACTTACATGTATATTTTGGATTGTAGCAAGACTGTTATATGTGTATAACAGAGTTTCAAAACATAATTATTTTCTTAGTGTTTTGTTGTTTGTTATAGTGAGGGCAATTAGGGTGATATATTTGCTATTTACAAGTTAAAGTAGTGCCTAAGGAAAAGGAAAGGAAAGGCACACAACAGCATCATTTAGTCATTTAAGTCTTTTCTAAGTATCGAGATGCTCCATGCAAGGGGCTGTGGGTCCCTTACATGAGCTTGCCTTCAGAGAGCACACTCTCTTCTAAGGAAGAAGATCTGTTTGGATGATTGTTTAAAGGTGAAGCATGGGTTACAAGACTACTCTGAGGATGCTAATCCTCAAGATCAGGGAAGGCCCATCTATTGCCTCCCACAGGGCCTTTGGAAGGCTTCCATTTAAACTCACCTATTCATCAACACGCTTCTGTAAGTTTCACTTTGCTCACAACTTCCTTCTGTGTGAGGGGTGAGGGAGTAGCATGTTGCTGTTGTTGTTCTGTGCCGTCGAGTCGGATCCGACTCATAGCAACCCCTTCTTGGGTTTCTGAGGTGGTATCACTACGGAAGTAGATTGCCCAACCTTCCTTCTGAGGAGTGGCTGGTGAGTTTGAA
>NW_006921810.1:754956-756280 GCF_000298275.1 Orycteropus afer afer | reverse complement strand
TTTTTTTTTTACATCTGAAGGCACCCAAAGTGATATGCAGAGGAGACAAAGGCAGTAGCTGCAAGGAAGCTTTGGAAAAATATGGTAGCAACTGATCACAAGCTACTCCTTATTAAGTTATATGCCAGCTCATCCTACCCTGTAGACTCTGAAGTGCTTTAATAAATAAAAGGTTCATGCACACAGGTCATTTGACTTAGGAAGAACAACAGAGTGATGAGGTTATTGTATACACAGGCTTCCCTCTTTTTCTGTTGGCTGTGAAGCTCTTTTTATTAATGAGTTCTATTTCCTTATCATGTCCTTAGTAGTGGAGATATATATATATATATATATATATATATTCAAATGTATTTATCACAACTACATTCTCATATACTGGGAGGACCAGGAGGGCCCCTGGCATAGGTCTTTAAAAGCAATGAACTGGAAACAGAACAAGGGACTTCAGCCCTCTGGCTCTTTGCTACCAAACCCTCTCAACTGCTCAGTGGGAAGTAGTCGCTAAGTCCTCACATGGGGACATTCTGAAGGGATTTTAATTGTAACTCAGTTAAACAAACAAACAAACAAACAAAAACAGTGAGAGGGTTGAGACAGACCTAGCACAACTCAGGCACTGGGAGAAATTGGTTCTACCTCTCTATCTTTCCTTATTATACAAAAAAAAACCTTGAAGGGGGCATCGTGCCATCTTGCATTTTTTAAAGATAAGCAGCTGTAGTGGTTAAGGGCATGGGTTTTGAAGTCCGTCAGACTTAAGTTCAAATGTCAGCAACTCCCCTTCTTAGTTGTATGACTGTCTCTGAGCTTCTATGTCTGTACAAAAAGGAATGGACGAACTGACCTTGCAGGGTTGCTCTGAAGTTTAATTGAAATAATATATAATAATGCATTTAGGATTCATTAAATAGTTCTAGGATTATTATTTGAATATTCGTTGGAAGCAAAGAGCTTTGTGACTGAAGAAAGTGAGAAGCAGCCAGCTCTGCAGGCATTCTCAACATACGTATTTACCTCCCTGCCATGGGACAATTCCCCGGGTGGATGTTGCTGAGAGGGAGCCACACGCGCTTAGAGATCCCTGCCGCGGTGCAGAGTCTTCCTCAATGTTAGTAGGTCAGACTTTCAAATAGACGGAGAGTCACTTTTCAGTCACTAGCTCCTGAAAGTAATTGCAGGTTTGGAGTTAGTGATTCATTTATGATCCCATATGTCGGTTGCTGTTGTTGTTATGTGCCGTCGAGTCAAACCCGACTCATAGTGACCCCTCCTTGGGTTTCCAAGGCAGTATCACTACGGAAGTAGGATTGCCCAACCTTCC
>NW_006921810.1:738174-749028 GCF_000298275.1 Orycteropus afer afer | reverse complement strand
GTGAATTTACTCTGTAAATCTTCACCCAAATCCTATAAAAAAAAAAGTTTAGGACTTATATCTGCACATCTGTACCTGGACTCCTGCCCCAGGCCAAGGACACACAGGATATCCTGGAACAGAGGCAATCTTTTTAGGTTGTGTGGTTAACTCCTTTCCACTCTTTCTGTGGCAAAGTTTGTACTAATTTTTCTCCAACATCTGTTCACTCCTTCATTATTGATAGAACATCTCACATATACAACTTTCAGCTAGATACATGGATGCTTAGGATAAGACTATATCTTCCTTGCAACCAGGGGTTACTATTTGACTAAATTCTGGCTAAATAGATCTAAGTAGAGAAGTCATGTGTAATTTCTGGGAAATGTCCTTAAAGAAGGAGAGCTGTGCCCTTCCTCATTCCTTCTTACTCCCTGCAGGCTGGATTGCAAATGTGATAATAGGTATTTAAACAGCCACCTTGAACCATGAGGCAAAAAGCTATGCACTGAGGATGACAGAGTAGCAACACAGAAAGAAGTTTCAAGGCCATCTTGAAACTGTCTTAGATTCTTGACTCCAGACTTCTTCTAATGCATGAGAAATAAAATTCTATTTCTTTGAGGCACTGGTATTTTGGGTTTTCTGTCACTCACAGCCAACCTCATCCGAACTGATACACATTCCTGTATCCATCGTTTATGCTTTCTACATTCATCTGCAATATCAGAACTGTGCTGTTTTCTTTTTTTAACATAACAAGCCACTTATGGATATGGATTCATCAGTCATTCCCATTATACCCTCAAAATCCAACTCATGCCATACAGAATGAACTCCACGGTGTGACATTAGAAAAGTCACTTCTCAGGCATGGGGAGAAATAAGAGTTCCTTTTTTTAACCAACCACATAAACCCTTTGTTTATTTTACAGAAATCTTTCTATCGTCAAGATTACTGCTTTGTCTTCCTTTAGCTGGCAATTTTATGAAACTGAGAATATTTTCTCTAGTTTCAAGTGGCACAAACCTCTCACATGCTTACTATGAATTAAAAATCAAATATTTATTACTTGCAAGCATCAATTAGATACACTGCAAGATGCAGTTTACTCTAAAAGGAAAGTAAGGGGCCATGGCAGTCAGACTTGGGGGCTCTTTGGATTTATCACTTACTTGCAATGTGATCTTGGCATGTGTGTAAACCCCTTATTAGTCTCAGTGTCTTCATTCATAAAATAAAGTTTATACAGATAAGCAAAAAATCAATTGAATTATACATAATGCACCCAACATGTACTGTTGTTGTTGTTACATGCCGTCGAGTCAGACCCGACTCATAGCGACCCCTCCTTGGGTTTCCGAGGCAGTATCACTACGGAAGTAGATTGCGCCATCTTCCTTCCAAGGAGTGGCTGGTGGGTTTGAACCACCAGCCTTCTGGTTAGCAGTCAAGTGCCTCAGGCACTATGCTACCAGAGCTCTTCAACATGTAATGTTGTTGTTGTGTGCCATCGAGTCAGCCCAACTCATAGCGACCCCTCCTTGGGTTTTCGAGGCAGTATCACTACGGAAGTAGGGTTGCCCAACCTTCCTAGGCACTCTAATAATGGAGGGTTCTTTTCTTTGTCTTTTTGTTTGTGTTTTATTTTTTGAACGAAAAGCTATGAATTCTAGGTCAGTAGAACTGTGTTTTATAATGATAGTTAAAAGTTACTTCACTTTTTCAAGTGACCAACAGTTTCTTTAACTGTCAATCAGGCTTATAAAAGCAACAATGGTACTATTAATGACAGCAGTTATTGCTGGCATGTTGAATGATTATCACTCAAGCATTGCACTTTATTTTCATTAACATCTGTTTTTTATCTACCTCCTAAAGATTTTTTTCAGGATGTAAATAAAAATGAGAAAGTGATTATAAGGACACTGTAAAAGTAATTTGAAAAATTGTAAAGTTCATACAAACATAGTAATATTATTGAGTAGATAACTTCTTCTAGAAGAAAATGCCCCAATTTAGAAAGAAAAACTTTTCATTCTTAACAAGCCAAACCAAAATCCGAACCAAACTCACTGTATCGAGTTGATTCTGACTCATAATGACCCCCTTTGGGTTTTCGAGGTGGTAAATCTTTACGGACGTAGATTGTCCATCTTCCTTCCATGGAGCTGGTGGGTTTGAACGGCCAGTCTTCTGGATAGCAGTCAAATCATAAAATTTTTCTCTCATAAAATGTATTTAAGTTTAAAAGTAATCTAAAACTGTATCATGCCAGTATTGGAGGCATGTGCTTATGCAATTGCTTACTATAAACTTGATTTTAAAGAAATGTGGTTTCCTTTCTTTTTTACTTTACAAAGTCCTCACCATTTGTTCTAGGGAAACATAAGCATCTGACAAGTCCCATGAAAAAAATACGTGTATTATGCACTCATATGCGCTGTGTGTAAATATATATTTAATACATCTTCATGCAATTTCTCTTTAACTTATAAATAAATGTCTTTGTTCTCTAACATGTTTGTAGGTTAACTGGAACTCAGAGATTCCTCTCCTAGAGAAACCCATTTATAACAGTATTTTATTTATAACTGCTACCATCCCAACTGAAAATTCTCCTTTATACCAAATCCTTGTATAAATGAAGTCAAGGAGCCCTGCTGGCACAGTGGTTAAATGCTCAGTGGCTAACTGCAAGGTTAGTGGTTGGAACTCACCAGCTTCTCCATGGAAGATGTAAAGATGTGGCAGTTGGTGACAGGTTAGGTTAGGTCATACATGACTACTCTTGTGTAAAACTTCCCCACAAATGCAGGCTAATTTTGGCCAACTTTGAGTCAATCTTATTGAATGTAATGAAGAGCCAAAGGGTTGGGGAGTGGGGAGCACAAAGGGGACAAGAGCAGATGACAGGAGCAGAGGTTTTTGCCACACAACCTTGGAAAAGAAAAGAACCCAGCCCATAGATGAGCTTGCAACTAAAAAAACAACCCACAAGACTTAGTTGCCAATATTTAAAAATAGGGATTTTCACACAAAAATCCCATGACCTGCATTTCAGCACAGCCACAAATAGCTGGCTGGCAGGGAGCTAACCACTTCAGCTCTCCTTTTGTGGGGCTTTCCCTTGTTACAGGAGCTCTGGTAGCACTGTAGTTAATGCACTTGGCTGCTGACCAAAAGGTTGGTGATTCAAACCTACTTGGTGGCTCCAAGTGAGGAAGATGTAGCATCAAAGCCTTGAGTTTTGTTCTGCCCTATAGGGTGCCTATGAATTGGAATCGAATTAATGGCAATGCACCTCCCTTATCATAAATCTGCCTGGCTCTAGTATTTAAGGCATTTGAATCTGCATGTACAAATGTGAGGTATTTGGGTTTGCGCACATGCCTCTGCCTTGGATGAAAATCCAGGGAAGTTCATATCATAAGCTTATAGCAACCAAAAAAAGGTCTGGCATGGTTTAGTTCTCCTTCTGTCACTGGTACCCTCATGGCTTACTGGTTGACCTCTACCACATGTGGAGAATCACAGCCACACAGTCACATAGCAGCCATTACTACTGAGGTCAGTGTTCCTCAGACCCAATGGTCTCATTGCAAAGTTCACCTTCTAGCACCAGCTACCATCTGTGTAACATAAAGCTGATAATCATATTTTGCTCCTGCAGGTGTCTGAGTTTGTGACTCTGGCTTTGAATCCTGTATCTGTCAGTGAGGGGAGGAGCCTCTGTAAGAGAGGGAGGTCAGAAGACGTTACACAGGTGAGAAATGTGTCCAGGGAGCCCTGTGTACTGGGGAAGTCAGTCTGAGAAACATCTGCTCAACTCTGCTTGACCTCTCCTTCTTAAGGTGGGACTGGGGAGGTGGGAATCAAGTTGGTCATAAAATCAGTGTCATTAAGCATTGTATGATATGGCAGAGTCAGATAAAACTTCTTTTTTTAATCATTTGTGTTATATGTTGAATGTAGCTCCATTAGGTAGTGACTTTGTCTTGTTTACTATTTGTACTTCTGGCCATTAGAACAGAGCCTGGCATCTAATGAAGCTCGATGAATACATGTAGAATAAGTGAATGAATGAAAGTACCAGTATCACTTTCTCCTTCCCAGAAGTCTCTGCATTCTAAAAACAGGCCTCCATCATCAATCACCATTTTACTTGGATCCACAATCAACACCAATGGAAGCAGCAGTCAAGAAACCAGACATCATATTGCACTGGGAAAATCTGCTGCAAAATATCTCTTTAAAGTGTCAAAGAGCAAAGACGTCACTTTGAAGACTAAAATATACCTAACCTAAGCCATGGTATTTTTAGTTGCCTCATATGGGTGTGAAAGCTGGACAATGAACAAGGAAGACTGAAGAAGGGTTGTTGCCTTTGAATTATGGTGCTGGTGAAGAATACTGAAAATACTACGGACTGCCAGAAGAACACACAAACCTATCCTGGGAGATGTACAGCTGAATGCTCCTTGGAAGTGAGAAAAGCTAGATTTCATCTCACCTACTTTGGTAATGTTGTCAGAAGGGACCATTTCCTGGAAGATATCTTGATAAAGTAGAAGGTCAGCAAAAAGGGGAAGACTCTCAACAGCATGGATTAACACAATGGTTGCAATGATGGGCTCAAGTATAGGAAGGATTGTGAGGCTGGCATACAACATGGTAGTGTTTCATTCTGTTGTACATACAGTCACTGAGTTGGAGGTGACTCAACAGCACCTAATAGGAACACCATCTCTCACCTGGAGGATTTTAACTGCCTCTCAAGTGACCTCTACCCAGAGCTTATTTTATTTCCCTCTCTAAGCCAATCTCTACTCTAAGTCACCTTTCAAGAATCCAAATCTATCATATCACTTCTCCACTTAAAACCCTTCAATAGGCTTCTTAGGATAAAGTTCAAAATTTTTAATAGGGCCTTTTGATCTGGCCCTAACCCATCTCTCCACACCTCATCAACCCTACTGAACCTCTCTGTGTGCCCACTACTTACCTGTGCTCCCTCCTTCCCATCTCCTACCAGACTGAATGGCAAACTCCTAACCCATCCAACAGGTTTCAGTTTAAATCTTCCATCTGTTCTCCCCACCACCCAATTGCCTGTTAACTTTTGCCTGTCTTAGTCTCTTGTGTTCCTGGTACTTAGTACCCAGGGTGCCTTGCACAAAGGAAGAAGCCAGAAATCTTTTATTGGATAAATATATTTTATTTTGTCCCAGGTTCAATGCCATGCTATTTCCAATCCTCCATTTCACCATTTCATTGATGAGGAAACTGTGGCTCAGAGAGGTTAAGTAATTTGCCTAGGGTTAGGATAAAAATTCAAGTAAGTGGACTGCAGAGCCTGCCTTCTTTCCACAATGTCATGCTGTGGCACTTAACCCTCCTTTGCCATGGCAGCACAGCACTCTAGATAGGTGCTGGCATCTATTGCTTCAGGAGGAAGAAATGCCTGAGGAGATGGAATTTGTTGATGATTACTCAGGACTGCACACAGAAATATGAACAAAGCCTCTTGAACACCAGAGTAAAGGAATTTAGTCAAATACTTGCCCTGTCCTTAGTCTGACTCTATTACCCAGCTCTTCTCATTTGCATATGTGAGAACACAAGTGGAAGACAATTAAATGGAAAATTCTGAGCTTTGTCACTGGCATTAAAAACAAAGGCCCAAGAAGTCAAACAAAAGATTTTAAAATCACATTCTGTTTTAGCTCATGGTCATTCTAATTCAATATTTCAGATTCATTAATTTGATGAAAACCAAGTAGATATAGATAACTGTAGTAGGCCTCTGGAATAGTAAACTTTGTTTAGCTGTTATTAAATGGAGTAAATGAAGAAAGGGAAAAAAAGAGAAGGAAGAAGATGAAGAAAATAATTAATGTAAATTATGGGCCAGGTACATATACCAAAAAAACCCAAACCCACTGCCATCGAGTCGAGTCAATTCCGACTCATAGAGGCCTCCATTGGGTTTCCGAGGTGGTAAATCTTTAGGGAAGTAGATTGCCTGCCTGGTCTTCCTTCTGTGAAGTAGTGCCTTAGGCAGTATCACCATTTAATCCTCACCAACAATTCTACAAAGGTAGGTACTATTTATGCCATTATTTTACAGATACAGAAATCAAGGAACAGAGAGATTAAGTAACTTACTCAATGACCCACAGCTAGAAGTAGATGGAAAGAATTAGAACTCAGCCCAACTGGCTCCAAAACTAGCTCTTACCCACAATGCAATAACAACTTTTTAGTTTGTATAATGCTAATGTAATGACACTTTCAAATCATTGTATTTATCTCTTCCCAAAAGAGTTTACTTGAAAATACAGTAGAGAAGTAGTCTTACAACATTTCAATACTAACTTGTATTATACAAATGTGTTGTTGACAATAAGAAGCTTTACAAAGTTGATATTAAGCTTAATTCCTTTAAAAGCCATAATGGAA
Organism: Orycteropus afer afer; assembly: GCF_000298275.1. Lineage (NCBI taxonomy): Eukaryota > Metazoa > Chordata > Mammalia > Tubulidentata > Orycteropodidae > Orycteropus > Orycteropus afer. The sequence goes on along the minus strand of NW_006921810.1, from coordinate 742,583 downwards.
GGGAATAAAGAAAAAAAAAATACATGGAGAAAGAATTTATAGGAAATTACAAGTGTCTGTAGAAGTTTCACATTTTAACCTAAAGGAAATTAAAAGACACCTAATAATGTAAAGTTTTACAATGACAACATGAATATTGTTACCATTAGCAGCAAAATAAATGTTCAGGCTGAAAAGCATGCTGTGATAGTACCATCTCATTGGTACCATGCTGTAGAAATGAGAAGGAGCCCTGGTGGCACAGTGGTTATAGCACTCAGCTGTGAATCAAAATGTCGGCAATCCAAACCCACCAGCTACTCCAAGGGAGAAAGATGTGGCAGTCTGCTTCTGTAAGATTTATAGCTTGAAAACCCTATGGGGTAGTTCTACTCTGAGTTGGAATCAACACAACGGGAGTGGGTTTTGGGTAGAAATAAGTGGTCCCATTGCCTCACAGTATAGAGGAATTTAAAAAAAAAAAAAAGAGCCCATCATATAAAGAGTAGTTTTGAAGGGCTTGAGGTTGAACAAGTTGATATGAATCTCCTGGGCAACAGAAAACCAAAGACTAAAAACAACTGGAAAAATCATTCAGTTATGGAAAAATGGAGCAATTCAGCAGCTGGTCATTTAAGTCCTTGTTCTAACTAAATGACATCATTTGGAAAAAGACACTGTGGTGCTTGTCTAGAAAGTCTCAGCCATTTCTCCTCCTGACATACAAAGCACATGATTTTAGTTTTATCATCCTTGTATGATTTAATGGCTTTGGTATGCACTAAGGGTGACTATTACCTCATTTCTCCATGGTCAATGTGAGCTTTCTTTGTCACCAGAGTGCTTTAATAGATCAGTTCTTTGCTTTAGTACAATGAATCTCAATTCTTTGCATTGCAACTTGTGTGTCAAATCAAAACTCCAAATTTCTTTTTATTATTACTATAACTACCTGACAAGTGACACAGAAGAGGGGAGAACACTGCTGTGCTGTCACCTCCAGATGTTGTTATCAGTGAACTATAACCCCTTGCCTACCCACCCTTCCCTCCCGCAATTCATTACATCTCTGCTTTCCTCCAGGGAATCTGGGAAGAATCAATGAACAACCACTCCTCTTGGGTAAGGTATCATAGATTCACTGCATTCCAACTAGTCACTTTGTACCAACCCAACCACCAAAACTCTGCTCTGATTCTTCAGTATCCTCCATCCAACTCACACACATACCATTTCTCACCAGGTTCTGATGATTCAACACATTTTAAATGGTTTGTATCCCTGTCTTTCTCTCTCCTATTGCTACTGTCTTCATTCAGGAGTATTTTCACTTAGGACTATTATCTCCTGGTGGAAGGAACTCTCACCACCACCAGATACCAATCCCCTGCACACCCTTTTCATTCCATTTTCTATACTGTGATCTTTCTGAAAATCCAAATCTGACCTAAAGTGATGCCACCCAAGTCCAAATACCTCAGCATGACACACAAGGCCCTCTAAGATATATCTTTTGCCTACATCCTTGTTGGTGGTTCAATAAATTTTAGTCTTCATAAATGCATGTGGTATACTTCATTTAAAATGTAGAGTCCCAGGCCATAACCCCAGTGGTTGGGTTCAATATTCCAGAGAAAGAGGGCAGTTTGGTTCAATGGTAGAATTCTCACTTTCCATGCAGGAGGTGTGGCTTCAATTCCTGGCCAAATCACTTCATGTGCAGCCACCACGCATCTGTTGGTGGAGGCTTGCTTGTCGCTATGATGCTGAACAGGTTTCAGTGCATTTTCTAGATTAAGACACATTAGGAAGAAAGGGCACCACTCATCTGTCAGTTTGTTGTACTGTGGTGGTTTACATATTACTATGCCATTGGTATTTCAGGAAGCAGGGGAAAACCCAGAAACAAGACAGAGCCATGGGATCCAGGTAAGGGGAGGGAGACAAGGTCCCACCCCAAGAGGCAGGAAGGGGGGAAGAGCGGAGGGTGGAGAGGTTTCAAACAGCTAAGGGAGACAAACTTGTCTGTTAGTTTGTCCTACTGTGGTGGTTTGTGTGTCTGTGAGGCTTGAATCTGTGCCACCAGTGTTTTGAACACCAGCAGGGTTGTACATGGTGCACAGGCTTCAGCACAGCTTACAGACTGAGACAGACTAGGAAGAAAGCGAAGGCCATCTACTTCTCAAAGAATTGGCCAGCAAAAACCTTATGAATAGGAGAGAAACACTGTCTGATACATCACTAGGAAACTTTATGAATAGCCTGGAAACACTGTCTGATAGCGTGCAGGAGACAAGCCCCTTTGGTTGGAAGGCTCTCAAAATATGACTGGGAAAGAGCTGCCTTCTCAGAATATATCCTTCCAGAATTTAGAGACCATCAAAAGAATAGATTTGATGCGTTGAACACCAATGACTGAAAACCAGAAGAATTATGGGATGACATGAAGAGCATCATCCATGAAGAAAGCAAGAGGTCATTAAAAAGATGAGAAAAAAAAAAAGAAAAGACCAAAATGGATGACAGAAGAGACTCTGAAGCTTGCCCTTGAGTGGAGAATAGCCAAAGCAAATGGAAGAACTGACAAGATAAAAGAGCTGAACAGGAGATTTCAAAGAGCAGCTCGAGCAGACAAAACCAATTACTATAATGAAATGTGCAAAGATCTGCAGTTAGAAAACCAAAAGGGAAGAACACGTTCAGCATTTCTCAAGCTGAAATAACTGAGGAAAAAATTTAAGCCTCAAGTTGCAATATTGAAAGATTCTCTGGGCAAAATATTGAATGATGCAGGAAGCATCAAAAAAAGATGGAAGGAATACACAGAGTCACTGTACCAAAAGGACTTGGTCAAAGTCCTTCATCCATTTCAGGAGGTGGCATATCATCAAGAACCAATGATACTGAAGGAAGAAGTTGAAGCTGCACTGAAGCAATTGTCAAAGAACAATTCTCTAGGAATTGATGGAATACCCATTGAGATGTTTCAACAAACTGATGCCCCACTGGAGGCACTCACTCAGTTATGCCAAGAGATTTGGAAGACAGCTACCTGGTCAACTGACAGGAAGGGATCCATATCTGTACCCATTTCAAAGAAAGGTGATCCCACAGAATGTGGAAATTATCGAACAATATCATTAATATTGCACACAAGTAAAATCTTACTGAAGATAATTCAAAAAGGTTGCAGCAGTATATTGACAGAAAACTTCCAGAGGTGCAAGCTGAATTCAGAAGAGGATATGGAACAAGGGATATCATTGCTGATGTCAGATGGATCTTGGCTCAAAGCAAAGTATTCCAGAAAGATGTTTACTTATGTTTCATTGACTACTCAAAAGCATTTGATTATGTGGATCATAACAAATTGTGGATAACATAGAGAAGAATGGGAATTTCAGAACACTTAATTTTACTCATGAGGAACCTGTACATAGACCAGGAGGCTGCTGTTTGAATGGAACAAGAGGACACTGCATGGTTTAGAGTCAAGAAGGGAGTGCATCAGGGTTGAGTCCTTTCACTATACTTATTCAATCTATATGCTGAGCAAATAATCCAAGAAGCTGGACTATATGAAGATAAACATGGCATCAAGATCAGAGGAAGAATCATCAACAACCTGCAATATGCTGACAACACAACTTGCTGAAAGTGAGGATAACTTGAAGCACTTACTGATGAAGATTCAAGAATACAGTGCGCAGTATGGATTACATCTCAATATAAAGAAAACAAAAATCTTCACAACTGAAGCTTTAAGCAGCATCATGATAAAGAGAAAAGATTGAAATTGTCAAAGACTTCACATTGCTTGGTTATACAATTGACGTCAATGGAAGCAGCAGTCAGGACATCATTTGACATATAGCACTGGGCAAGCCGGCTGCAAAAGACCAATTTTAAGTGCTGAAGAGCAAAGATGTCTCCTTAAGGATGAGGGTGCACCTAACACAAGCCATGATATTTTCAATCACCTCATATGCATGTGAGAGCTAGACAAAGAAGAATTGATGCTTTTGAGTTGTGGTGCTGGTGAAGAATGCCGAAAATACCATGGAATGCTAAAAGAACTAACAAATCTGTCCTGGTAGAAGTGCAGCCGGAATGCTCCTTGGAAGTGAGAATGGCCAGACCTCATCTCACCTACTTTGGTCATGTTATCCAAAGGGACCATTCCCTGGAGAACGCTGTGTGATAGTTGGAGCTGTGTGTCAACTTGGCTGGACCCCAATTCTGTGTGGTTGTTCCCATGATGGTATCAGATGACTGTGTTCTCAGTGGCCAGTCTGCCCAAGGGGAGTTTCCCTAGGGGTGTGGCCTGCTTCCAAGATATCCAGGGACATCCTGGGAAGAGCCACATTCCTGGAGAGATTGGAACCCTGGTGTGCGGACTACAGACTTCCGTGAGTGAGCAGCCCACTGCT